>NC_059206.1:34912899-35231649 GCF_020615455.1 Coregonus clupeaformis | reverse complement strand
ACATACGGAATCTAACACTGCTTAAATAAATATACTGTAACTGATACATAATAGAATATGAATTATGTCAGTTTCTCCCCTTACTGCTCCAGACGTTTCTAGATTGGTGTGCCATTGGAGTGACAGTCCCCCTTCCTCTCCTGTCTTTGGGCTAGCTTCCTGCATAACAGACATACTAGCTCCAGACTGTCGTGTTCTCTCTCTCTCTCTGTATGCTTGGGGAGGTGGGGACTCCAAAGTGTAGCCAAAGGCCATTGGTGCATTCCTACAAATATTTAGACGTTCGCTATAGTAAAATATACCAACATGAATTTAATAAGTCCCTCAGACTGAAACAATAAATATTGACTTGCATGAACCCACAAAGCCTTTGGCTGGGATCATAAAGCAGCACTATATCAAAGAGGAGCTGCGCTTCCTGGGCCCAAAGCGTATAGAAAAAGAGGGAGAGAAAGAAAGAGTAATGGAGAGGAGGACAGGAGAAAAACACATCAAGTACTCTCTACCCACACTTCTAGTAAGCCTGCCCCCTAATGTAGGTACCAGTTATTTTAAAACAAAAAACAAACCAACAACCCAACACAACACAATAAATTGCTGTTTATAGATGGTGGTAGGAGAACATTGTGCTTTTCCCCAGCGTTGGTCAGCTCCAAAGCTAAACATTCTCCTCAGTTTGATTAGTAAATGCAAAACATATTTGCGGGCAGCCAGTCCAATAGCCTGGGGTTTGTTGTGAAAGTTGCACCGATATCACAACAATATGTAGGGAGAGTGGGCAGGGGCTGGAGGGAAGAAAGGGGAGGAGGGTGTTTTGCCAGTCCACAGTGTTACGAGTTGACGCTCCAAGTTCCTCTTTTAAAGACTTAGCTGTCCCTTTTTTTGGGAAGGCACATAACTCCAGTAATACCTCAGCTGAGATTCTGGAACAGACGCTTCCTGTCTGACTTGCATTGAGGGTTAAAGGTCACAGCAGAGGGATTCAGGCTAAAACACCAGACTAACAGTGCTCTAAATTCTAACATCTAGATAACTAATTAGTTGAGCCCAGGCCCAATGTACTGTAGCATGTGGACTCAAAGTTCTTAGTTCTCTTAGATCCCATGCTGCTAAATGGCGGGCTGGAGTTCAGATCGCGTTCTGGGTTTTATGGTGATGAAGCGGTTTCCAGCGTGGCTGAGATCAGGCCGAGTTAACAAGGCTGATCCCGACCATGTACCTGTCGGCTGTGCCTGTGAGGAGGAAGTCCCCAGCTTTACAGTGTGGAAATGGGAGGCTTTCAAGACGAGGGGGAGAGATTTCCTCTATTGACAAGTGATGTGCTCCTTTTCCAAGGAGCACAGAGAGGACAAACATCACCTTCTCTTACCACACTCTTCTCCAATTCTCTGTCCTCCATGGGCCATATGGACGTAACACAACGAGAAACCCAATACGAGGGTCCAAAGTCAAAGTTATTGCTCGCATCTCAAAGAAAACGGAATCCGAACACAGTTACTAACATAATTAAAGTTGCTAATGCTGGCTAGCATCTGTTACCATCATGCAAAGATACATGGGGGGTAACCCAATACCACAACAAACCAGTATTAATACCCAGACTGCTTCTGTTTGGGTTAGGTAATGATCAAGGCCTACCTACCTTTAACTTCACTGCCACGTTTACATTAACAAAGCCAATAGGTCATGGCACTGCCTGCCATTCAAAACACAACAGCAGGGGAAGAATAAATCATGTTCATCTAATAAAGGACATATCTAAGAGAAGAGGTAAACAATAAGAGAGGAAGGGGGATTTGGGTGCTTATTGACGTACAAGGCTAGGGGGCTCTGAGGCTTTTCTTCAGGGTCTGAGCCTGGTCCTCATGCCCTTACCTGTGGAGAAACAAGGGTGACTGATGGCCAGCCAGGGATCTGAAGGCTTGATTACTACATGATTCCATATGTGTTACTTCATAGTTTTTTATGTCTTCACTATTATTCTACAATGTAGATAATAGTAAAAATTAAGAAAAACCCTTGAATGAGTAGGTGTGTCCAAACTTTTGACTGGTACTGTAGGTATCTTTTTTAATGGAAAAGCCATTTAGTTTCCAATGGATTTAACTACTGGAGGGTCTCATACCTGCAACAAAACTTCAGATATATGAGGTATTAAACTGACTCCAGTTTTGAAGAGCACTCAATGACTTGGCAGGTGTATGAAAGCTGGTGTGTGGCCCAGATCAGAGCTGCCTGCTTTTGATCGTCAAGTGCTTCTCGGTGGAAGTCTCATCTGTGGTTTAAAGCCTCCAGGTGATCAGGGACTGGGGCTAAAGTTCAATACCTGCTGTTCATATCTATCCCGGTTCTGTTTTTAAAATAAAACTACATTTTCTATTCCCCTAGAAAGGGCTTCAATGCAAGGTCTTAAAATCAAACGATTCGTCGTGGGCAGAGAAAAGAAAACATACTAGTCCTGGTTTGTGTTGCTGTCGCAGCATCTGAACTCGCTGACACTTGTTGTCTTTCCCCTATTCAGGTTAGGGTATCACTTGCTTGGCAGACAGTCTCCTTTTCCCAAGTCTTGGAGAGAATAAGTCCCCATTATTCCATAAATCCCCCTCTCCGACGACGTCCAACTTTGTATCAGCACGGCTGATCCACCCAGTTTGGAGAACAATAGAGGGTTTGATTCCATCTCTCCTGTAAAACTGGGAGCCACTCAGACGGTTGTTTTTATGGTTTATGATAGATGATCCAGAGGATGTTTCCAATAGAGAGAACATGAGAGATGCCATGCCAATGCTTCTCTCCCCTTGATTACACACACTAAGATGATAGCTGGGAATTGAAGACTCGCCAAACACTGAAATCCTTTGTTGTCACCGCCACGTGTTTCAGGGAACCCTGAAATTTTTTATCCACACATTAAAGCAATAAAAAAAATTTTTTTACTACAGACAAGTTCATGTCAGTCCAACTTTTCTCTGCTTTCTGGAGGAAGTTGAGTAAGAGTTAGAGAGAGAGAGACAGAAAGAGAGAGAGAGAGAGAGAGAGAGAGAGAGAGAGAGAGAGAGAGAGAGAGAGAGAGAGAGAGAGAGAGAGAGAGAGAGAGAGAGAGAGAGAGGGAGAGGGAGAGGGAGAGGGAGAGAGAGAGAGTAACAGAGGAAGTGAAAGAGACATACTGTAGAATCAAGAGATAAATTGTCTTCTCATCTGTATCCTGGACTGCTCTGAAACTGAGGTGAGTCAGACACACGCCAATTGCCCTTTTCCTGCCACACGCGTGGCCGATGACTAAAGCCGACTTCCACCGCTCTTCTCCTTTATTAAATCGCTACCACCCAAAGCTCTGACTCACTCCCCCAGACTTATAGACTTAGGGGTCAGTGCCAATTATGGCTCCTGTCAAATTTCCTTGCCTCATCCTTTCCTGTCCTCATCCTCTTGATCCGTTCTTCCCTCAGGTTCGCCCACCGAGTGTCTAACCTTGTCTGTGAGATAATCACAAAGGGCAGGCCTCCACAGATCAGCATAGCAACCAGTTAGATAATGTGGCTGGTCACTAGTAAATCAACTCATTAGTGTCCCTATGGCTGTTATAGGATAAACAACTGTCAATAACTGTGAAATATACTGTAAGGTTGGTGGAACCATAAGTTTATCATGTGTCACATATGCAGCCACCAGCGGCCTACCTACCTGTGTAGATCTCTGCCTCCGAAGGGTCCTCCACCCGCTTGTGCTGGATGATGTAATCAGAGATCTTGTAGCCAATCAGGGGCTCCACATCCAGCCACTCCAGGGCCACCATGGTGCTGGAGGGTTCCAGGTGAGGGGCCAGTCTGAGCCTGAGACAGAGAGAGAGAGAGGAGGGGAGGTGGGTCACTTTAATACAAAAACAATATAAGATGTCAACTGACACTGAGGACTAGTTTCCCGGGCACATTAAGCTTACTCCTGGACTAAAAAGCAATAGAGAATCTCAGTTGAAATAGTTTTTTAGTCCAGTACTAGGCTTAATATGTGTTGGAGAAACCAGCCCTAAGAGTCTGTTAATAAAATGTTGAGACCAGATATGGAGAGCAAGTTGGAATCCTCAATGTATCCATTCGACAAATCAAACAAGCAAGTAGGTCCATTAAATGTAATGTGGGCCATTGTCTATTCAGTGCCTTGTATCTCTCTCCAAAAGTTCTGAGGGTTACAATAGCTGGGGTGTATGATGACTCACAACAAAGCTGGGGTAAGAGAACAAGACACAATGTTCTTTCATGGGAGTGAGCACCGGGGGTGTTAGGAACGACTGACAGCAATTAAAGGTTGGTCCCAGCCCTAGGGATGGTGGTTACAACTCCAACAGTTCTAGGGTTGGATAGACACGAGGTAGGCTCTGACTTACACAGGCTTCCTCAGGGGACTGCAGTTGGGAAGGCCGTCTTTGCTGAAGGCACTCAGGTCACAGCGACACCAGTTGTCGATGACATCGCCCTTGCCTGCGCACCAGTATGAGCTCATGGTGGCACTCTTGAACGCCTGCGAAAGATAACAGGTGAGAAAATTGCAATTATTTTCTGTACGTTGCCCTTCTGTGACACTCTTGAGTCATCCAGGCTCCAGGATGTCTGTTCCTACACCTCTACGTGTCTCCCTTCTCCCTCCTAATGACGTACCCCCCAGCATCATCACAGTCACACACGGGGGGCTCAAGTTTCTCACCTCCGCCACAGGAAGAGTCGGGCAGTGATGGTCTGATGATCATGAGTGAGTATGCTTGGCGATGTAACTGACATGTTCCTGTCTTGTGGTAATTGGGAATGGTGACACATAAAGGTCAGTGTGTGTGTGTGTGTGTGTGTGTGTGTGTGTGTGTGTGTGTGTGTGTGTGTGTGTTTTGTATGTGTGTGTGTGAGAGAAAGAGAGAGAGAGAGAGCGCGAGAGAGAGAGAGCGCGAGAAAGAGAGAGAGAGAGAGAATAGAAAGAAAGAAAGAAAGAAAGAAAGAAAGAAAGAAAGAAAGAAAGAAAGAAAGAAAGAACGGGAAGGAGACAGAGAACAAGATAGACAGAGAGAGAATGTCGTAAGTGGCTGTCTCCAAAGTCTCCAAGTTTCTACCAAGGTAAGGGTCAAAAGGCCAAAAACATGATTGTGTCTCTCTCCAACTCTTTCCATCTCCAACTAAATTCTGCTGTTTCATCAACAAAATAAAGGGCGCCATCAAGATCATCCCCTTAAGGCCAACCAAATGTCAATAAAATAAGGTGACGTCAGTGCTTTGCCAAGCCACGGGCATGTCTAAAGCAGAGTTCAGTGAAGTTCGCAGGCACTTTGGCTCCCTGTCACACCGGCCAATCAATGGAGCACTTAGTTATTTATGTACGGTAATTGGTTGGCAGCGCCGCTCTGCACGGACGGCTGAGAGACGCATGGCACGGACACACCAGAAAACATCCGGAAACATTATCGCTGAGCAACAGGCCCGTCCAATGATAAAGCCAACAAAGCCAAAGGAAGCCTCCCAATAAGCCATAACACTTAGTCAGTCATCCAGAGGAGAGAATACCGCATGTGAGGGATTCTCCGATGACTTCTGTATGCCACTAACCCCAACCACCCTATCAACCCACCACCACAAACAAAGAAACATACACACACACACATGCAAGCATTGACACATATACACATGCACCCAAAAAAGGACGCACGCAAACATGCACACGCACACACGCGCACACACACGCACACACACAGGTCATTCTTGAATTGTAGTGGCATTAACATCACTCGGCTTTGCAACAATGAAAAACACTTTAAAATGACAGTTACACATCACACATGTGTTTGTTTATATTGAACTGTTTATCAATGATAAAACATAATGCAAGTCCTTCATACTGCAAAACTTCACCTTAAAGTAACTGTCCAGTGTTTCCAGATTTCTATTAAATATGACCTATAATGAATTACAATATGAGTGAAATAGTTTTCCTTCCAAAATTGTTAATTAATTTAGTTAAAAAACAGCTTTTATGCGTTGGAATGGTGTGGTTTACCCCAACAAGAAAATGGTGTTGGCGTATACCGGTCATTAAAAATATTAATGCGAGCAGACCGCTGATTGGCCAGCTCATCCTCCTCAGGAGGATGACATCATCCTCTATAAGGAAATAGAATGGTTTTTTGAAACGGTCGGTTGGAGATATACGTTTGAGGTGGTGTTTTGAAGTGTTTTGTCAACAACATTATTTGGGTTAACAGAATATGAACTTTTAAAGTGCAATTTTCACTGGACAGTTATGCACTGTATAAAGTACTAAGGGCAAGCAAAATAGCTTGACCCATTAATGTTGAGTAGAGTTTTAGTGACATGTTTTGGGGATTTAGAGATATCTATCTATTATTGAACGCTTGAAAGTAAACAAAACTATTTAGAGCAGCACAGCAGATATTGAGATGAGCGAGATGTAACAGTCACACACAGTATCTGTGCATGTGCACAGGTTCACTTCACACTGTTCACAGCGTGGTAGCCAGGGCAACAAAACAGTGGAGAAGTTGAGCCTCGCACCTCAACGCTCTTACTTGTTGCGGAAATTAACCCACTATTCTGTTTACTTCCTGCATCTATGTCTGAGTCTACCTTTAATATACTGTATAAATACACAAAAACAAATAAAGCTATTAAAATACCAATGATTTTTTACAAATAAAATAGTTTGATGTCATTGGTGTTACCACCTTGAAAATAATTCATTACAAAGATATACACAGACCTTCGGTATTCCCTCCAGTGGCAAACTGTTACCTGGGAAGGGGTCTATAATAATTAGTACAGTGAGGGAAAAAAGTATTTGATCCTCTGCTGATTTTGTACGTTTGCCCGCTGACAAAGAAATTATCAGTCTATAATTTTAATGGTAGGTTTATTTGAATAGTGAGAGACAAAAAATCAACAAAAAAATCCAGAAAAACGCATGTCAAAAATGTTATAAATTGATTTGCATTTTAATGAGGGAAATAAGTATTTGACTCCTCTGCAAAACATGACTTAGTACTTGGTGGCAAAACCCTTGTTGGCAATCACAGAGGTCAGACGTTTCTTGTAGTTGGCCACCAGGTTTGCACACATCTCAGGAGGGATTTTTGTCCCACTCCTCTTTGCAGATCTTCTCCAAGTCATTAAGGTTTTGAGGCTGACGTTTGGCAACTCGAACCTTCAGCTCCCTCCACAGATTTTCTATGGGATTAAGGTCTGGAGACTGGCTAGGCCACTCCAGGACCTTAATAAGCTTCTTCTTGAGCCACTCCTTTGTTGCCTTGGCCGTGTGTTTTGGGTCATTGTCATGCTGGAATACCCATCCACGACCCATTTTCAATGCCCTGGCTGAGGGAAGGAGGTTCTCTCCCAAGATTTGACGGTACATGGCCCCATCCATCATCCCTTTGATGCGGTGAAGTTGTCCTGTCCCCTTAGCAGAAAAACACCCCCAAAGCATAATGTTTCCACCTCCATGTTTGACGGTGGGGATGGTGTTCTTGGGGTCATAGGCAGCATTCCTCCTCCTCCAAACACGGCGAGTTGAGTTGATGCCAAAGAGCCCCATTTTGGTCTCATCTGTCCACAACACTTTCACCCAGTTCTCCTCTGAATCATTCAGATGTTCATTGGCAAATTTCAGACGGGCAGTTATATGTGCTTTCTTGAGCAGGGGGACCTTGCGGGCGCTGCAGGATTTCAGTCCTTCACGGCGTAGTGTGTTGCCAATTGTTTTCTTGGTGACTATGGTCCCAGCTGCCTTGAGATCATTGACAAGATCCTCCCATGTAGTTCTGGGCTGATTCCTCACCGTTCTCATGATCATTGCAACTCCACGAGGTGAGATCTTGCATGGAGCCCCAGGCCGAGGGAGATTGACAGTTCTTTTGTGTTTCTTCCATTTGCGAATAATCACACCAACTGTTGTCACCTTCTCACCAAACTGCTTGGCGATGGTCTTGTAGCCCATTCCAGCCTTGTGTAGGTCTACAATCTTGTCCCTGACATCCTTGGAGAGCTCTTTGGTCTTGGCCATGGTGGAGAGTTTGGAATCTGATTGATTGATTGCTTCTGTGGACAGGTGTCTTTTTATACAGGTAACACGCTGAGATTAGGAGCACTCCCTTTAAGAGTGTGCTCCTAATCTCAGCTCGTTACCTGTATAAAATACACCTGGGAGCCAGAAATCTTTCTGATTGAGAGGGGGTCAAATACTTTCCCTCATTAAAATGCAAATCAATTTATAACATTTTTGACATGCATTTTTCTCGATTTTTTGTTTGTTATTCTGTCTCTCACAGTTCAAATAAACCTACCATTAAAATTATAGACTGATAATTTCTTTGTCAGTGGGCAAACATACAAAATCAGCATGGGATCAAATACTTTTTTCCCTCACTGTATGTCATCAATTTGAGAATTCCGTTGATAATTTGGTATGTCTAAATAAAAACAGTCATTGATGATACTTAATTTAAATGAAGGGGAATTACATTGTGTGCAAAATAATTAAATATATCCCTTTAGTAAATTATTTTTTAAGGTTAATGACTTTGAGCCTCTGTCATCTCCATTTAAGAAAATCCTCAATTACCTAAAATTGCCCTTGGTGTTACCATCATTGGTGTTACTACTCCTACTTGTGGCACAATTTTATCATAATGTAGATAATGTTTCTGCCATCATTTGAACGAAAAGAGCTTCTGGACATCAGAACAGCGATCCCTAATCTCGATTTGGATGAAGAATTATATTACAATGAGTCAGTGGCCCAGGACATACTGCTCACCGCGGACCAGGCCCTAATCCCAGAGGCGGCAATATAGAGGCCGACGGGCGGGTACCCTGATGAAACTACGGCGGTGAGTAAATAAACCGCCTCTACCCTTGGTTCTATTGGCAAATGTACAATCACTGGAGAGCAAACTGGACGAGCTCCGTTCGAGACTATCCTATCAACGGGACCTGAAGAATTGTAATATCGTATGTTTCTTGGCTGAACATGGTAATATTCTAGCTGTTTTTTCAATGCATTGGCAGGACAGAACGGCAGCATCAGGTAAGTTTGTCTCTTTGTTAACAACAGCTGGTGCGCAATCACTAATATTAAGGAAGTCTTGAGGTTCTGCTCGCCTAAGTTAGAATATTTTTTTTTTACATTTTTAGTCATTTAGCAGACGCTCTTATCCAGAGCGACTTACATGAGCAATTAGGGTTAAGTGCCTTGCTTAAGGGCACATCGACAGATGTCGACAGACCTAGTCGGCTCGGGGATTAGAACCAGCGACCTTTCGGTTACTGGCACAACGCTCTTACCCACTAAGCTACCTGCCGCCCTGCCGCCCTTTACCAAGAGAGTCACAAATCATCACAAATCGATGCTGGCACTAAGACCACACTCAACAAGCTGTATAGGGTCAAAGGCAAACAAGAAAATGCTCATCCAGAGGCGGCGCTCCTAGTGGATGTTGATTTTAATGCAGGAAAACTTAAATACGTCTTACCTAATTTCTACCAGCATGCCACCTGTGCAACTACAGGCAAAAAAACCTCTAGATCACCTTTACTCCACACACAGAGACGCATACAAAGCTCTCCTTCGCCCTCCATTTGGCAAATCTGACCATAACTCTATCCTCTTGCTTACAAGCAAAAACTCAAACAGGAAGTACCAATACGGAAGTGGACTGATGAAGCGGATGCTAAGCTACAGGGCTGTTTCACTAGCACATACTGGAATATGTTCCTGGACTCATCCGATGGCATTGAGGAGTTTACCACATCAGTCACCGGCTTCATTAATAAGTGCATCGACGACATCGTCCCCACAGTGACCATACACACATATCTCAATCAGAAGCCATGGATTACAGGCAAAATCCAGACTGAGCTAAAGGCTAGAGCTGCCACTTTCAAGGAGCGGGACACTAGCCTGGATGGTTATAAGAAATCCTGCTACGCCCTCAGACAAACCATGCAAAGCGCAAATACAGAACTAAGATCGAATCCTACTATACAGGCTCTGACACTCGTCGGATGTGTCAGGGCTCACAAACTATCACGGATTACAAAGGGAAACCCTACCGTGAGCTGTCCAGTGAGGTAAATGCCTTCGAGGCAAGCAACACTGGACCATTTGTGAGAGCACCAGCTGTTCCCGGGGGGTTTGAATTTTAGGACCCCTATAGGTATCAAAAAAGTTACAAGATTTTTTGCTGGAAGTAGAAGACTAAGTGTTGTTGTCCATTAGTTTATTCCAATTAGGGGAGGGGTGGTAGGGTTAGGGGAAAATATTAAAGGAAAATATATTTAAAAATATATTTATATTTTAGAAATACTGTATATTTACAAAAATATATATATGGGGGATTGGAAATGATGCAGACAATTACATTGATGGAAGCCACAATCTATCTGCAATATTAAAGCTGATCTAAAATAACAGCTTCATACATGGATAAACAGATAGTCAAAATACAAATCTAAAAAAGTTTGTTCTGAAGTGTCCTATATCTGAGAGATATAAGAAAGATCAGAAAACACGGATTTAACCCATTATTTTAGGCACTAAACTATCTCCATATACTGTATATGCTTCCATTCATTTAAATTAATTAATTTATTCTAGATAAATGAACATAATTTTCCCCAAAATGTCATGCCCAAATGTCATCGTAATTCAAGAACGACCCACATACACACACACAGATTGATTCCCACATGTGGTCATTGTCTTTCACTGGAGAAGTGCCAAAGATGATTTCTGATGTGAATTTCAATATTTGCGATGGCGATCGAGATGAAACAAGCTCAGGCCATATAGAGGCAGACACTGAGAATGGAATGCCTCCAGAAGCCGATGTTGGCATCCTACGAAACAATGGTAGCATCGTTAGCTCTAAAAGCCCAGACAGTTCTAATTGGGAACTGACTTCCACAGCCTCACTCACTTAGTGCTGTGGATCCAGCTCTGGACCATGCAGCAGCAAGACAGACTGTGCAGCAAGAGATAAAGAGAGAGGCAGAGAGGAAGAGAGAAAAGGAGAGGAAACTGAATTAAAAAACTGAGAGGCAGAGAAAAACTGAGAAAGGAGAATGTAAGGGACTTAGTGTAATGTAAGGGAGTTAGGCTAGGATGCCTCCTTCCCTCCCTCCAGCGAGGGCCCTCCTGCTTGCCGATAGGATCAACAGGCCTCCAGCAGTCAGTCAGTCAGGTCTTTCCCCTTATTTACTCTCCAACACAACCCCCTCTAAATGAGCCTGCAGAATGAACCCATATTAGGGGGGAGCGCTCTCTGCCCAGCCAACACTGCAATCCACAGCAGCCATATATTGACGTTCCTGAGAGAGACAGGCAAGGTTAGGGAAATTAAACAGGGATGAAAGTGATTGCATTTCTTGAGATAATGAGATCCCCCGCCAACCATGTGGCTAATTGTTGGCTGAACAATAGAGAGAGAGGAGACAGAGAGAGGAGACAGAGAGAGAGAGAGAGAGAGAGAGAGAGAGAGAGAGAGAGAGAGAGAGAGAGAGAGAGAGAGAGAGAGAGAGAGAGAGAGAGAGAGAGAGAGAGAGAGAGAGAGAGAGGACGGCCTCCTCCACAGTCCGCATCTCAGTCAATGGGAACCAGGCCATCAGCAAACACAACAAGAAGCCTTTGGGGAGCACATGCATGCAGACTCATAGACAAACATGGGAAATGATCTCTAATGCTGGGGGAGGCTGGGCGGACACCCCAGCTCTGGCCGGCCTTGCTTTACTGCACTGCTGCACTCACATCTCAAACATAGACAAACCGATTACGGCCCTGTGTTAAAGTTTCGAAGAGTAATGCAATCCAGTCTCAACTGGATAAACGGGGGAATCTAATTGTGGCTCGGAAGGGGTAGAAGAGGTAACACCAACCAAAAAACAACAACAGAACAGACAGGAGCCTTTTAGGGATACATGGGAAGTGTTAATATGTCGAGCATGTTTAGAATAGAACAAAATATGTGACACACACACAGACACTTATACACAAACACACAGACACACACACACACACACACACACATGAAAATCCCTCCACATGACTTGGCACAATTCTGCATGCAGCTGAAACACGGGGCGGAAATACATACTGACATCTGTCCAATCCCGTTAGACGAGTCATGGCACGGCAGTGGATGATAGGATGATACACTATCATGTATTGATTAACAGTAAATTATGCTCTTCCCAGAACACTGATGGATCCATATAAATTGTGGACAGTGTTACTGGGGGTGGGGTGGGGAGGAAGCAATGACCCACTGCTTTGCACTTCATGAAAAATGGCCTGTGTTGGACAGGGAGGCCCCCTTAAGGGGGTGGGATTGTAGGCAAACATCATAAAATGCCTGCGTAGAAAAGGACACATTTCTTAAAGTTCCCATGCAGCCGTTTTCATCTTAAAATCAAATCATTTCTGGGTAACAGTTCCTTACTGTGATTGTTTTCAATTAAAATTGTAAAAAATAAACCAACATAGCTTTTTAACAAATATCCATTTCTCAAGCAAGAATGCTGCTTCTGGGAGTGGTCTGAGTGGAGAGGGGAAAACTGAAAACTAGATGTTATTGGCAGAGAGGTTTGAAACTCTCTTTCTTATTTGCCTATTAACTAATATGTCACCAGGCAGGCCAAAACGCCATCCCACCAAAACAGGCTGAAAATTCATGTGGTCTTTTCAAACAGCTCATTATCATAATTTTCAAAATTTCACAATATTACTCAAACCTCATAGTGTGGAAATATATATAAAACACAGGAAATTCATGTTTTTGACTTCACTGGGCCTTTAATAGCCGGAATGGTGGAGCACTTCACTGTAATGCCTTCATGACAAAGCATTAACTTATAGATTTCAGAGTCAGGGTTCTTTTGTCCTTCTAAACACTTCCATTCAACTATTCCACGTTCATTTTCATGAACACTCATTTGATTTGATTCAATTCTACACACTCTTCTCCACTCTGACCAGTGTGATATATCTCTGCCGGATGGCCCCAAGGAGTGTACTGCCTGTCCTGCCCACGCCACCAGATCCTCTCATATCACACTAGCCAACAGACAGCGTGGCACCCTGGTGTGACTCACTACGTAGAAAGCCATCATCACTTACAAGAAGAGCAGGGGATCATGGTGACCTCCTAGCGTATTAATCTGTTTGGCTAATCTACGCCGGCCACATTACTGTCCATTTACTCTGGCTAATATGTGAAAACACTGGCCAGCTGGCCCGCACTATTGATTTATTGGAGGATACAGGGTGGTGAGAGTCAGCGAGGAGCAGAATAGCAGCATAGCGTTTGACAGTAGTGCAGTTTGGTGTGGGTGGCAAGGACCCCTCTAGATCACTCAGGTTAATACCGTTAAAAATGGATCGAACATCTACATCTCCAGTTTCTAGGAACTCCATCGAATGGAGGACTTCCAGGAAATAGTGGACATTGGGTGGTTCACAGGAGGGTTAATGGGGGCTTGGGTGGCAGCTGGGTCACTAGGGAACCCTTATAACAGGCCCATATTGAGTTTTAGGAGAGCCGAGCTGGTCTTAGGATGCTCTGAGCTAATTTGATCCGGGTTTAATGGCAACTTGAATGGCCCTGTGTTGTGGATTTCCAGCCCGTTTGTGTTCAAATAAATCAATTTGGTCAAAAGCGGTGGCTTCACACTTTTTTTGGGGGTGACTAACTCTAGCTAGAGGTGGCAGTAGCCAAGTCTGTTGTCGTAACCTTTCTTAGAGAGGCTTAGAGCTTATTGGATAAACCTGCAGCCTTGTGGGTAAACAGTTTCCGGGGGCCATTTTTGAAGAGGACATCCAAACAAATACAGTTTCCATTCAATCCCATCACCAGACACATCCCATCACTCACCCCCAACTCCTCGGATTCAGCAAGAGTTGAGAGGCCGCCTCTGTAAACTCCTTAATTCTGCCTAAACCCTGAGCTTAACAAATTTAAGGAGGCTGCACGATCCAAATCTGTGTCTGAACCCCACCTTGTGCAGGACACAGCATTTACGAAAGCAAAAAAAGATGTGGGGGGTGGGTGGCGTGGTGGGGGGCAGAGGTGGGGGAACTCGACAAGATATACAGCGTTCCGAGTCATTAGCCTCACAGCCAATTTGTTCAAAAGGTCTGACATAATTCAATCAGGGCTGTGCAGGACACAGGCCTGCTGGCAACCTCTACTGGCATGAGTTTATTTATTTATCCATTGAGGTATTGGTCTCCGTCACTGAAACAGGGCCAGAGGAGGGTTCTTCTAGGGGGAGAAATAGCTAACTGCTTATCGTTAGGGCTCAGGATAGGTACGATATAGTCTCAGTGTGGGGTAGGATCTGGGGTTGTGAAACATACATTCATAACAGGCCTGAATCAACACTTCTTCAAGAGGTGGTGAGAGGTCTCTGTCATTATCCGACTGGGAGATAAACCTCGTACATAACATGTCATGAAAAAACACTTTAAAGAACATTGTTTTTTTCCTCCTTCTGTTTTCTTTGTCAAATCCTTAAACTAGCCCTGTCGTAATCATAGCATTGGAGACAAAGTCAGAGAGTGACTATTTCTTTCACTTTCTCGAAAATGATTTCCTGGAACCGAGTTGTTGAGGTGAGGAGGGGGACAGTGAATGCCATGTCAATGCCAGGATGAAAACAGGATCAAACTGATACACGAGAAGCCCCTGAACAGACGATTTGTTGTTTTAATCCTTCGACCACATTTTTCCGGTAGGGCTGTTTTTCGAGGAAGCGGACAGATGGATAATTCCAGATAGTAACACAATACCTGTCTACCTCTGTAATGGGCAGATTGACGGGGGGAACATGACAATCCTCATCAGAGGCAGACAGTAGGGGCAGCAGCAGCGGAGGCTAGATGGCAGCTAGGCATTGAGAGCAGCAGGTAGTTATGCATGGCTGGAGATACAAACTGGATTTATGCACACAGGCACACGAGTAGGGACAACATCCTTTCCCTTTCGCTTCACAATAAACAACCCTGATTCCCTTATTTTATTGTGCCGATGGAATCTCATCTCATTTTAGTGAAAGCTTTTTGCATGGCCATCTCTTTCTAAGTCGGGGTGGGGGAGGGGGGTAGACACAAGGCACAGTCTCAATTAGGGGACTGTCTCTATTGTGCAGTAGAGATGCATGGCCAGGCCATTGTGTCTGCTATGCTAATAGAAACAGGAGTCTTTCAGAGAGCTGTCCAAGAACAGCAGCACTGGCTTGTCTCCGTAGGGTCGATGACATCAATAACAAGGTAATAATCTCTGGCCAGCGATCCACTGCAGTCTGCCTCCCCACCCGTCCCTTGAAGACTAGAAGGAAGAGGGGGAGAAAAAGAGGACACTTTGCTCTTCCTCACGGTTATGTATCGACAGAGCCCACTAGGGGCCGTCTGCTATTGATTGTGCTTGTTTTCTTCATGGCGGAGACAGGCGCTTGTTATGGGTGGCACGTACAGGCTGGGGTCTTCGTTGTTATTGTGTGTGTGTGTGTGTGTGTGTGTGTGTGTGTGTGTGTGTGTGTGTGTGTGTGTGTGTGTGTGTGTGTGTGTGTGTGTGTGTGTGTGTGTGTGTGTGATATTGCTGCTGTGCTGCCTGCTGTAATGTCAGTCAGGCAGGGTAATTAGATGCTTGATTGGGGGGAGCATGGACCGGTATGGTCTCGGTAATGTGGGGTGTGTGTGTGTGTGTGTCTGTGTCTGTGTGTGTGTGTCTCTGTGTGTGTATCTCTGTGCAGCCAGGTCGCTCAAGATCCACAGTGAAATTCGACGTCCGTCCAGGTAAGCAGGACGTCGGGAGATGTCTTTAAAACCGGCCACTAGAGGCAATTGAAGCGGGGAGCTCGGGCTCCGAGGGTCAAGTTTTCAATCCCAGTGCTGGGCACTCGTTTTTATTTTATTTTAATTAAGGCCCAGTGCAGTCAACATTTTTATTCTGCTGTGTTTCATACATATTTCCACACTACGAGGTTGGAATAATACTGTGAAATGGTGAAAATGATGATAATGCCCTTTTAGTGTAAGAGCTGTTTGAAAAGACCGCCTGAAATTTCAGCCTGTTTTGGTGGGAAGGAGTTTTGGCGTTCCATGGTGACATCACCATGCGGTAAATTAGTTAATAGACCAATAAAAAAGAGAGTTCCAAACCTCTCTGCCAATAACAGCTATAATTGTCTGTTTTCTCCTCCCCACTCAGACCACTCCCAGACAGTCCTCGCAAAGTTCTTGCTTGAGAAATTACTCCCTGCTAAGAAGCAATTATTTTTTCTTTATGGCCATTTTAATTGAAAACAATCACAGGAAGTTACTTAATTTTTACCAGGAAGTAATTTTA
This sequence comes from Coregonus clupeaformis, assembly GCF_020615455.1. Taxonomy (NCBI): domain Eukaryota; kingdom Metazoa; phylum Chordata; class Actinopteri; order Salmoniformes; family Salmonidae; genus Coregonus; species Coregonus clupeaformis. The sequence continues at coordinate 35,215,259 of NC_059206.1, read as the reverse complement.
TATTGAGATAAAAACGGCAGTGTTGGACCTTTAACCCTATCCCAAACATTAATCCTTACCTTAACCATTCGGAAATTAATGCCTAAATTTGTTTTAGTTTTAACCCTATCCCAAACCTTAATGAATAAACGTAACCTTCGAAATTGGACGTTTATGGACAAACACCGGATTCTGCAGTGTGTGTGTGTGTGTGTCTGTGTGTCTGTGTCTGTGTGTGTGTGTGTGTGTCTTTGTTTGTGTGTCTCTGTGTGTCTCTCTGTGTGTGTGTGTGTCTTTGTGTGTGTCTCTGTGTGTCTGTGTGTGTGTGTGTCTGTGTCTGTGTGTGTGTATCTGTGTGTGTGTGTGTCTGTGTGTGTGTGTCTCTAAGTGTGCGTCTGTGTGTGTATCTTTGTGTGTGTGTCTCTGTGTCTTTGTGTGTGTGTGTGTGTGTGCGTGTGCGTGTGCTTGTGCGTGTGCGTGTGTGTGTGTCTATGAGTGAGGGGATGGGAGTCATCAGTTTTGAGCCAGAGCCAATCCAGGCCAGTTCACAGGTGAGTCATATACATATACATATACACAAACACACACGCACACACACCACAGTGCAGTGTGCCTCCCAATTACATCTCCCTCTCCTTGATTGAGCCCAGACAAGGGACGATGTGGTAAACTAAATATCAAGCGGCGCTAGACCCTCAGCTAAATCACCTTAGGGTTGAAATTCCAAAAAATGACTATCTTCAGGTACACTACATGACCAAAAGTATGTAGACACCTGCTCGTCGAACATCTCATTCCAAAATCATGGGCAGTAAAATGGAGTTGGTCACCCCTTTGCTGCTATAACAGCCTCCACTCTTCTGGGAAGGCTTTCCTGTAGATGTTGGAACATCGCTTCCATTCAGCCACAAGAGCATTGGTGAAGTCTGGCACTGACGTTGGGCGATTAGGCCTGGCTCGCAGTCGGAGTTCCAATTCATCCCAAAGGTGTTCGATGGGGTTGAGGTCAGGGCTCTGTGCAGGCCAGTCAAGTTCTTCCACACCGATTTCGACAAACCATTTCTGTATCTACCTCGCTTTGTGCACGGGGGCATTGTCATGCTGAAACAGGAAAGGGCTTTCCCCTAACTGTTGCCATAAAGTTTAAAGCACAGAATTGTTTAGAATGTCATTGTATGCTGTAGCGTTAAGATTTCCCTTTACTGGAACTCAGGGGCCTAGCCTGAACCATGAAAAACAGCCCCAGACCATTATTCCTCCTCCACCAAACTTTACAGTTGGCTCTACGCATTGGGGCAGGTAGCGTTCTCCTGGCATCCGTCAAATTAATCAGTCGGACTGCCAGATGGTGAAGCTTGATTCATCAATCCAGAGTACGCATTTCCACTGCTCCAGAGTCCAATGGCGGCTAGCTTTACACCCCTCCAGCCAACGCTTGGCATAGCGTATGGTGATCTTAGGCTTATGTGCAGTTGCTCGGCCATGGAAACCCATTTCATGAAGCTCCCAACTAACAGTTTTTGTGCTGACTTTGCTTCCAGAGGCAGTTTGGAACTCGGTAGTGAGTGTTGCAACCGAGTACAGACGATTTTTACACACTACGCGTTTCAGCACTCAACGGTCCGTTCTGTGACCTTGTGTGGCTTACCACTTCGCGTCTGAGCCGTTGTTGCTCCTAGACATTTCCACTTCACAATAACAGCACTTACAGTTGACCGGGGAAGCTCTAGCAGGGCAGAAATTTGACGAACTGACTTGTTGGAAAGGTGGCATCCTATGACGGTGCCACGTTGAAAGTCACTGAGCTCTTCAGTAAGGCCATTCTACTGCCAATGTTGGTCTATGGAGATTGCATGAAGGGGTGTCCACATACATTTGTATATATAGTGTATCTACACTGAACAAAATATAAACGCAACATGTAAAGTTTTGGTGCCATGTTTCATGAGCTGAAATAAAAGTTCCCAGAAAGGAGATGTGTCGCGCTGCACAAGGCAAATTGTGGTCACACCAGATACTGACTGGTTTTCAGATCCTCGCCCCTAGTTTTTTTTTTAAAGGTATCTGTGACATTTTTACATTTTAGTCATTTAGCAGACGCTCTTATCCAGAGCGACTTACAGATGCATATCTGTACTCCCAGTCATGTGAAATTCATAGATTAGGGCCTAATGAATTTATTTCAATTGACAGATTTCCTTATATGAACTGTAACTCAGTACAATCTTTGAAATTGTTTATATTTTTGTTCAGTATAATAACCAAAGGCTCCTCTCAAGGGGGAAAACGTCACCCAGAACAACAACACAGTCGTGACAAGACAATACAGTTGAATCTACAGAGAGAAATGTAAACCATCTAATTATATACAATCACATGCACGCACACACACACACACAACTCTCTGCATTTATCCCCACCAAAAGAGAAAACCATGATGTCACCTTTCTCAATATACCAGTTTATTTTGAAAGGTAACCCACTTACTCCACCTAGGGGCATTTTTGGTAACTACATCTACAGCCAAGCATGATTGTGTCACGTTCACTGTGTTGAAATAATGTCCGTAATATACTGTATACTGTAATCTTATCAAAGCAGCTAAATTAAGACTGGGTGTGTGAAGAAATTACATGGAACTATAAAAATATATTTCCTTTTCTTTAATTTCCTGTACAGTTACAATGAACTTTGGGTTGACCTCTTTGACCAGATGGCACATCTATTTTTACCAGTTTATTTTATATTGAAATATAATTGTATTATATGAAATTGCTCTAATTCATGTTCACACCCAGTAAACTGTACTGTTGGCTTGACACTTCCACCTACCTCTCCCTTTTCTCCCTCCCTGTTTCACCTATTCCATGATATCACGTGGCTGTTCCCCCCAACCCCCCTTCGTCACCCCTCCTCCACTAACCATCACCAACCATCCTACTTTCTTTCCCTCTCTCCTCCTCCTCCTTTCCCTTCACCTCCGTGGTGATGTAGTCCTTTATCAAACAGAGGAGAGCTCCCCATCGCCCCCTCTCTGCAACTCACCTTCCCTTCATCTCACTCTACTGCCTCCCTCCATCCCTCCATCCATCTCCACCAGCGAAGGCTGGTGGGAGGAGCTGTAGGAGGACGGCTCAATGTAATGGCTGGAATGGAATAAATGGAACGGAGTCAGACACGTTGTGTTTGGTGTGTTTGGTACCATTCCATTGATTCCATTTCAGACATTACAATGAGCCTGTCCTCCTATAGCTCCTCCCACTAGCCTCTTCTGCTCTCAACTGCTTCCTTTCTTCCCTCCTTCCCGCTCCACTGCCTCCCTCCTTTCTTCCTTCCCTCTCCCCTGCCTCCTTCCCTCTCCCCTGCCTCCTTCCCTCTCCCCTGCCTCCCTCCATCTCTCTCCCCTGCCTCCCTCCTTTCCTCCTTCCCTCTCCACTGCCTCCCTCCTTTCCTCCTTCTCTTTCCTTCCCTTCTTCCCTCTCCCCGGCCTCCTTTCCTCTCCCCTGCCTCCTTCCCTCTCCCCTGCCTCCTTTCCTCTCCACTACTTCCCTCCGTCCCTCCTTCCCTCTCCCCTGCCTCCTTCCCTCTCCCCTGCCTCCTTTCCTCTCCACTACTTCCCTCCGTCCCTCCTTCCCTCTCCCCTCCCTCCTTCCCTCTCCCCTGCCTCCTTTCCTCTCCACTACTTCCCTCCGTCCCTCCTTCCCTCTCCCCTGCCTCCTTTCCTCTCCACTACTTCCCTCTGTCCCTCCTTCCCTCTCCCCTGCCTCCTTTCCTCTCCACTACTTCCCTCCGTCCCTCCTTTCCTCTCCGCTGTCTCTCTCCTTCCCCCCCTCAACTATTTGGTGATGTAGTTCTGTACCAGTCTATAGAGGGATCTCCCCCCCATCATCCCTATTCTGCTCCCACCATCATTCTCTACCTCTGTTCCCCCTCCCTTCACCTTTGCACCAGACTGTATAGGGTTCCCCACCCTCCTCCCATCCCCTTCCCCCTCCATCCATCCCTCCCTCCGTCCCCCCTCACCTCCTTGGTGACGTTGTCCTGCACCAGACTGTAAAGGGGCACGATGCGGCTGACCTCCAGCAGGACGGGGGTGGGCAAGGGCTGCTCGCGGCCTGCCTGATGGCACAAGTGGCAGGCCGAGGGGCAGCTGCCCTTCTCCCCACAGCGGATCTCCACACCGCTCACCAGGTCCTCCGTCAGTAGCTGGGTCTTCAGCAGCCCAGACAGGTAGCTGATGAAGGGCATGGACTTGAGCTCTCGCCTGCTGCCCTGGTCTGTCACCTCTGGGAGATGGAGAGGAGAGGGAAGGAGAGAGAGCATGTTTAGACAGTGAGAGGACAGGGTAACAAACTGAAAAACAGTCAATATTCTAACATCAGATTATATCAGTCCTAACCTTAACAATTATGAGAAATAGCTGACGCTGTGTCAGTGGTTGGGAGCAACACCTACCAATTCAAACACATTTTGTGAATGACAAGGGAATTTCCCTTTCATTTAGATTTATTTACACAGGTTAGTCTCATTGAAATGAAATCTGTTTTGCAAGAGAGACCTCATCATTATTGATAGAAGGTTGTCTGAACGATGAGAGGACCAGAGCCAAACACATACAGACTGACACACAGAAACCTGCATCAACGTATGTCTGCCACAGGTCCTGAATCACCATAACACAGGACTGACAGCTGCACTCACTTCTTTCTATCCACTCCGTCTCCACTCTCAACTGACTGAGTTTCACATGGCCGCCTCACTCACATCACATGTGCCGCCATCTGGATCTACTTTCTATTGCGGTCAAACAAAATAATCCCTCATTGTCATAAACTCCTCCACTGGGAATGGATGGCGGGTGATGACTTATTCCTGCATAGTGTAAATAAGCATTGTTTGATTTTCTCATCGAATGGGAATTCTCGCGCATAATGTCCCATGCCAGTGGGCTAACAATGTTACGTTGGAGAGAAGTGAAACAGGGAGAAATGTTAATTGAGTGTTGAGTGTTTCCATGGATGGATGGATGGATGGAAGGATGGAGAGAACGAGACAGCCATGTGTTGGGGAAGCAGCAGATGTCCTGTCTGTGTTGATGGGAGGAGAGACCAGACAGGCTGGAGAGAGGACCTCTCACTGAGTGATGAGGCTCTCTCAGCAATGGCAATATTGAATCAAATGTACACTATGGCACACTTCTGATGGGGGGAAATTACATTCATCATGTGCAATGGATGATTTTGCTTAATTCTTCCCAACGTGTATTTAATGTGGGGGGTCTTCATAACACCAAATGGGTATGAATGTTTTCATGGTATATCAGAATGAGTTTTGTTTTTTCAATCTGCATACCTTGTCCAAGTAGTTCCATTACCTAAACTGTACATGTTGCTGCACAGGAGCAATGTTATTGTGGTTGACTATGAGTGAATGAATTCCAGCCTCAGTCACTCATTGTGTGCCATTATGTGGCCTACAGGTTTACTCCAATTGCAGAGCAATCAACTGACTCATATCCGTCCCATATCCAGACGTCTAGGAAAACGGCTGAGCTAGAGCTGAATCAACAGGGGGAGGAGAACACCAGGCAGGGCCAGAGGTGGGAACCACTGCATGAACACAATAACATGCAGATGTGTTAGCTTGCTACTCCCTAACCAAAGGCCAAACTCACATAGTCACACGGTTTGTGCTAGCTACACTTTACAGGAGGAGGGAGAGGGCAAAAAAGAGAAAGTGACATTCTTCAAGGTAGAGTAATTGGGACCAGCTTAGGGTAAAAGTCATTTTAGTGCAGCCTTTGGAATATTTCACAGAGCAAAAAGAAAACATTGAGTGTGTGAACTTAATCAGCATGTGTGTCCGTTCTCTTAAAACTCACTAGTCTTGCTTTCTTTCTCGACAGCTCTTTAAAAGCCCAGCCAAGGACAGGGCTAGTTATGCCTTCAGGTTCCAATCCCTCATACACCCAAACACATTTTGAGCTGAACTAGCTCACAGAACATCAGTGAAAAATAGCTTCCACTGGGGCAGATGGGGGGGAGCACAAATGTAATGCAGGTGCAGATTATCTGACGTTTTCAGGATAAAATGACTAGTCAGTGACAGAGTTCTAAATGAATCCTCTACGCAAAAACAAACATTCCACTGCCACACAGAGAGAAAAGTAACACCAGCTATAATGAGACATATACACTGAGTGTCCAAAACATGACATAGACTGACCAGGTGTATCCAGGTGAAAGCTATGATCCCTTATTGATGTCACCTGTTAAATCCACTTTAATCAGTGTAGATGAAGGGGAGGAGACAGGTTAAAGAATAATTTTTAAGCCTTGAGAGAATTGAGACATGGATTGTGTATGTGTGCCATTCAGAGAGTGAATGGGCAGGACAAAAGATTTAAGTGCCTTTGAACGGGGAATGGTAGTATGTGCCAAGCGCACAGGTTTGAGTATGTCAAGAACTGCTGGGTTTTTCACGCTCAACAGTTTCCTGTATGTATCAAGAATAGTCCACTGTAGCTCAGTTGGTAGAGCATGGCGCTTGCAACGCCAGGGTTGTGAGTTCGTTTCTCACGGGGGGCCAGTATGAAAAATGTATGCACTCACTAACTGTAAGTCGCTCTGGATAAGAGCATCTGCTAAATGACTAAAATGTAAATGTAAATGTCCACCACCTAAAGGACATCCAGTCAACATGGGCCAGCATCCCTGTGGAACGCTTTCGACACATTGTAGTCCATGCCCCGACAAATTGAAGTTTTTCTGAGGGCAAAATGGGGTGAACTCAATAGTAGGAAGGTGTTCCTAATGTTTTGTACACTCAGTGTACTGTATATACTGGACTATAGTAATACAGAGATGAGAGTTGCATGAGAGTCGATACATTTCCTCTTTCATTCAACACATGAAACTGTTGTGACAAGGTAGGGTTGGTATACAGAAGATAGCCCTATTTGGTAAAAGACCAAGTCCATATTATGGCAAGAGCAGCTCAAATAAGCAAAGAGAAACGACAGTCCATCATTACTTTAAGACATGAAGGTCAGTCAACCGGGAAAATGTCAAGAACTTTGAACGTTTCTTCAAGTGCAGTCGCAAAAACCCTCAAGCGCTATGATGAAACTGGCTCTCATGAGGACCGCCACAGGAAAGGAAGACCCAGAGTTACCTCTGCTGCAGAGGATAAGTTCATTAGAGTTACCAGCCTCAGAAGTTGCAGCTCAAATACATGCTTCACAGAGTTCAAGTAACAGACACATCTCAACATCAACTGTTCAGAGGAGACCACTACTAAAGGACACCAATAAGAAGATGAGACTTGCTTGGGCAAAGAAACATGAGAAATTGACATTAGATTTTTGGTTCCAACCGCCGTGTCTTTGTGAGATGCAGAGTAGGTGAACGGATGATCTCTGCATGTGTGGTTCCCACCGTGAAGCATGGAGGAGGATGTGTGATGGTGTGGGGGTGCTTTGCTGGTGACACTGTCAGCATTCTGCAGCGATACGCCATCCCATCTGGTTTGCTCTTAGTGGGACTATCATTTGTTTTTCAACAGGACAATGACTCAACACACCTCCAGGTTGTGTAAGGGCTATTTGACCAAGAAGGAGAGTTATGGAGTGCTGCATCAGATGACCTAGCCTCCACAATCTCCCGACCTCAACCCAATTGAGATGGTTTGGGATGAGTTGGACCGCAGAGTGAAGGAAAAGCAGCCAACAAGTGCTCAGTATATGTGGGAACTCTATCAAGACTGTTTGGAAAAGCATTCCAGGTGAAGCTGGTTGAGAGAATGCCAAGAGTGTGCAAAGCTGTCATCAAGGCAAAGGGTGGCTACTTTGAAGACTCTAAAATATAAAATGTATTTTGATTTGTTTAACACTTTTTTGGTTACTACATGATTCCATGTGTTATTTCATATTTTGATGTATTCACTATTACTCTACAATGTAGAAAATAGTACAAATATAGAAAAACCCTTGAATGAGTAGGTGTGTCCAAACTTTTTGCTGGTACTGTACGTCATCAGACAGTGTATGGTATGTGTAGCTTGATAATAGGCTGGTGTTGTGGTGATGCTGTGGGCTCAACACACAGCCCCAGCTGCAGAGCAGAGAGAGTGTGAAGGGACTGGAGTAGTGAAAGGGGAGGGGGAGGGATACTCTCCTCCACATCCTATGTAAACAGGCTCAAGGGGTGGACCTAAGAGTCCAATTACACACACTCCTTGTGTCAACACAAGCACAGAAAGGAGCTGTTATCACTTGGCCCTTACAATAAAACCCAGTGATTATCCCAGGTTTACTGCAGGCTTCGCAGGGCAGCTCACATCACAGCCGGCCGCATATACACCCTTCCCTCTTCCTTTCCCCTTCAACTCCATCCTTTACCTGCGACAATAACTTCTGAAAGTTAGCATTAACCCCAAAGTCTTAGATAGGATTGAGAGGTGAAAAGTGGAATACATTATCCATTGTGATACAGTCAGATACATGCTCCATGCAATACACTGAGATTCTAGGCAGACAACCTACACACGACACAGGTTAACACATCCCTTATGCATTGATTACAGGTGTGTAGGTTGATTACAACCATAGAAATCCTATTAAATTAATGAAGGGGCTTTGTCATAAACCCTCAAAGTTCCAGAATGGGGTGAAAATGGCAGCCATATTGGTCAGGGAGATATCCAAACCAGTCTATTTGGAACAAATGGTAGTAGTACTTACGCAGGAAAATAAAAGTATGGCATGTGATGTATCAGAAATTGTGTGATAGAATTTGTTGCCAACCATCATGTAATTATAAATACAGCTTATACATTTCAATTAGACTGGTTTGGATTACACCCTGACCAATATGGCTCTTATTTTTAACACCATTCTGGAACTTTGAGGGTTTATGACATAGCCCCTCTAGTAATTTAATAGGATCTCTATGATTACAACTGTGTAATATTCCATTTGTCTGGATTCTACAGCAAACTGATCAATGGGTAGCTTAATTTGCTTTGTGAGACTAGCAGTGAAGATATGTTTTATAATTCGGCAGTCTGTAAACCAGATAGTTAAAATATAATGGATGAATTCCCAAACATTGATCTCTCTCTCTCTCTCTCTCTCTCTCTCTCTCTCTCTCTCTCTCTCTCTCTCTCTCTCTCTCTCTCTCTCTCTCTCTCTCTCTCTCTCTCTCTCTCTCTCTCTCTCTCTCTCTCTCTCTCTCTCTCTCTATCTCTCAGACAAATATTGCTGCTGTGATGGCACACTGTGGTAATAGATATGGGAGTTTATCAAAATTGAATTTGTTTTTGCATTTTTTGTGGGTCTGTGTAATCTGAGGGAAATATGTGTATCTTATATGGTCATTCATTTGGCAGGAGGTTAGGAAGTGCAGCTCAGTTTCCATCTCATTTTGTGGGCAGTGTGCACATAGCCTGTCTTCTCTTGAGAGCCAGGTCTGCCTATGACGGCCTCTCTCAATAGCAAGGCTATGCTCACTGAGTCAGTCACAGTGGTCAGATATTTTTCCACTGTGTACCAAATAGCATTCTAGTTTGCTCAGTTTGTTGGTTAATTATTTCCAATGTGTCAAGTAATTTTATTTTATTTTTCTCATGATTTGGTTGGGTCTGATTGTGTTGCTGTCACAGATTCAGCCGAGGCTGCTCCTCCTCCCTGCTCGGGCAGGCTTCGGCGTTCGTCGTCCCCGGAGTACTAGCTGCCACCGATCTATGTTTCGGTGTTTGACTTGTTGTGTCTGATTGTGTACACCTGTTCCCCATTATGTTGTATTGTATTCCCTATTTAACCCTCTGTCGTGCATTGTGTGTTGTGTGTTATTGTTTTGTGTCATCGACAGTGTACCGGTTGTTAGTTTTCTCCGTTGTTTGGAGACTGTTCATTTCACTGGCGACTTTTATTAAAGTACGATTTCCAGTAGCTCCGTGTCCTGCGTGTGACTTCGCCTACCGCATTTCACTGTCGCCGTTTCTGACAGTTGCTGTCCTGGGGCTCTGTTTCAAGTATTTTTTGTCGGATTTTATGTTCCTTTTGATGGTGTAGCAGGCCCTTCTTGCCTTGTCTCTCAGATCGTTTACAGCTTTGTGGAAGTTACCTGTGGTTCTGATGTTTAGGCTGAGGTATTGGTATATTTTTCTAGATGAAATTTGTAATTGTGGTCCTGGCAACTGGACCTTTTTGGAACACTATTATCTTTGTTCACTGTCAGGGCCCAGGTCTGACAGAATCTGTGCTGAAGATCTAGGTGCTGCTTTAGGCCCTCCTTGGTTGGGAAAAGACGCACCAGATCATCAGCAAACAGTAGACATTTGACTTCAGAGTCTAGTAGGTTGAGGCTGGGTGCTGCAGACTGTTCTAGTGCCCTCGCCAATTCGTAGATATATGTGTAGAATAGGGTGGGCCTCAAGCTGCATCACTGTCTCACCCCACGGACCTGTGAAAATAATTGTTTTGCCAATTTTAATAGAAACACTTATTGTTTGTGTACTTGGATTTTAAAATGTTGTATGTCTTTCCCCCAACACCGCTTTCCATCAATTTGTATAGCAGACCCTCATGCCAAATTGAGTCAAAAGCTTTTTTTAAATCAACGAAGCATGAGATGAGTTTGCTTTTGTTTTGGTTGATTTGTTTGTCAATTAGGGTATGCAGTGTGAATACCTGGTCCGTCGTACTGTAATTTGGTAAAATTGCCAATTTGACATTTGCTCAGTACATTGTTTTCACTGTGGAAATGTAGGAGTCTGCGGTTAATGATAATGCAGTGGATTTTCCCAAGGTTGCTGTTGATGCATATCCCACAGTAGCTATTGGGGTCAAAATTGTCTCCACTTTTGTGGATTGGGGTGATCAGTCCTTTGTTCCAAATATTGGGGAAGATGCAAGAGCTGAGGATGATGTTAAAGAGTTTAAGTATAGCCAATTGGAATTAGTGGTCTGTATATTTTCTCATTTCTATTAGGATATCATCAACACTATAGGTCTTTTTGGTTTGGAGGGTTTGTATTTTGTCCGGTAGTTGATTCAGTGTAATTGGAGAATCCAGTGGGTTCTGGTAGTCTTTAATAGCTGATTCTAAGATTTGTAATTGATCATGTACATGTTTTTGCTGTTTATTCTTTGTTATAGAGCCAAAACGATTGGAGAAGTGGATTATCCAAACATCTCCATTTTGGATAGATAACTCTTCGTGTGGTTAGATTCTATGGATTCAACAATTACGTTGAGCTGATTTCTGTGCTGTTCCTTCTTTTTTCTTAGTGTATTCCTGTACTATTTTAGTGTTTCACTATAGGTTTTCTGGGACTCTATGTTTTTGGTTGGATAGGTTTCTCAATTTCTTTCTTAGGTTTTTGAATTCTTCATCAAACCATTTGTCATTGTTGTGAATTTTCTTAGGTTGTCTGGTTGACAATTTATAGATTTGATAGGGAAGCTGAAAGGTCAAATATACTGTTTACGTTTTCTACTGCCAAGTTCACACCTTCACTATGGCAGTGAAATGGTTTGTCCGGGAAGTTGTCTAAAAGGGATTGATTTTGTTGTTGCCCAATAGTTTTTTGGTAGGTTTCTACACTACTTTCCTTCCATCTATATCATTTCTTAATATTATGCAGTTGCTTTGGCTTTGATCGTATAGGGGTGTCAGTGGGCTGACTGTGAACGCTCTGAGAGACTCTGGATTGAGGTCAGTGATAAAGTACAGTGCTACTGCCAAGGGATGAGCTTTAGGTGTATCTACCATAGGAGTCCCCTCGAAGCCTACCTTTGACTATGTACAGACCCAGCGTGCGACAGAGCTGCAGGAGTTGTGACCCATTTTTGTTTGCTGTTTTGTCATTGTTGTGTCTAGGGGGGCATATTGGGGAGGGAATGCTGTCACCTCCAGGTAGGTGTTTGTCCCCCTGTGTGCTGAGAGTGTCAGGTTCTTGTCCAGTTCTGGCATTTAGGTCACCACAGACTAGTACATGTCCCTGGGCCTGGATATGGTTGATCTCCCCCTCTAGGATGGAGAAGCTGTCATCGTTAAAATATGGGGATTCTATTGGGGGGATATAGGTAACACACAAGGACATTTCTCTCTGTTGAGAAAGTTTGCTTCTTAACATCTAGCCAGATGTAAAATGCTCCTGTTTTGACTAATTTACAGGTTTTTTTTTATCGCTTTGGTACAATTTTAACAAGTATGTGGTAAAACTTCACAACTCTTAGTACAAAACTCAAAACAGATCATCAAAAAGGCAGTTTTTTCAAATCTTTAAGCACAAGTACAATACACAAAATCACACAGTAACTTTTTCACCAAACCTAATCAGTGTTTCATCTAAAAATAGCTTTCATATAAAATAATTGCCTTTCACAATGCAATGCTCACAATACCTTTCATATGATTCTCTTCTCATTTGATTAAATACATTTGACCAGCACTTAATCCAACTGCGCTTAATGGTTAACCACTTAACTGTCTGGTAAACCTATAGATTTTAAACTGGATTGTCTACTATATATAGATTTAGAAAACAACAGAAATAAAATGTGTGTTTGTAAAGTATAAACATCTAAATTACATGTATGACACATGGTAACCATACATAATGACTACTCGTTATTGCAAATTGATTTCACATAGTGGCAACCACAATTGATCACTATATAAAAGGGTGTGTGTGAACACTTGCAATTTATTTCAACATGGAGCAGAATAGACAGCAAGGGAGAGGAAGAAATCAAAGAGCTCGTGGACAGAGAAGTGGGCATGGGCCCCAACAGAGGTCAAAGAGGTGGGCATGGGCCCCAACAGAGGTCAAAGAGGTGGGCATAGGCCACATCAGAGGTCAAAGAGGTGGGCATAGGCCACATCAGAGGTCAAAGAGGTGGGCATGGGCCCCATCAAAGAGGTCAAAGAGGTGGGCATGGGCCCCATAAAAGAGGTCAAACAGGTAGGCATGGGCCCCGTCAAAGAGGTGGAAGTCAGAGAGAGGGTGGCAGACGGCATGGAACAGTTGTGTCTAATGAAGTCCGGGTCATCATCATTGACCATGTGGTAAACAGAGGCCTTACCATGGCAGAGGCTGCCAGATTAGGTCACCCCAATCTGAAAAGATCAACTGTCAATTCGATCATCAGAACATTCCGCCAAGAAAACCGGTAAGTCTGCAGGATATGCACTATGCTTTACCATTACATTTACTGTAAATTACATATTGTAATGCATGTAAATTCACAAAACATGTTACAATATTCTTACAGTATGATCTATTGACAGTATACTCTGTTTATACCCTCAGAATTTACAGAAGACCCCATGGTGGTGGCTGTATGCTGACCGACCAGCAGGAGTGGGCAGTTGTGGAAATGGTGAGGGCCAGGAAAAACATACGACTGTCAGAGATAAATCAGGCCATTGAGGAGAACAATGACACCTTTGCCAATGAGGCATCCATCAACCAATCAACAACCGCCCGCCTTTTAAAGAGGCACCAGGTATCTATGAAACACATTTACCTGGTGCCTTTTGAGAGAAACAACGACTGGGTGAAACAACTGCAGGCCTAGTATGTTCAGGTACAGCACTATATACTGTATTACTGGTACTATTTGATGCACATGCTACTTCACAATATCATATTGGAACTATACTGTAAAAATAACTAACCCAAATAGATTTTTAGAGGGTGATGGTTCTTGATGCAGCTGTGAACCATCACAAGTATATCTTTGTTGACGAAGCGGGCTTCAACCTGGTCAAAACTCGGCGCCTTGGGCGGAACCTCATTGACCAACCGGCGTCCGTCCAAGTGCCTGGACAACGTGGGGGAAACATCTCCATGTGCGCAGCTATCTCTGAAGATGGTGTGGTAGGACGTAGGCCATTACTTGGATCCTACAACGCTGCACACCTCATTGTGTTTCTCAATGAAATTGAGCAGGCCTGTCAAGGTGAAGGGGTCACCTATGTCATTGTGTGGGACAATGTCAGGTTTCACCATGCAGAGGTGATTCAGGCATGGTTTCGGGCCCATCCCCGATTCGTGACCCTATACCTGCCTCAATACTCTCCTTTCCTCAACCCTATTGAGGAAATTCTTTCAGCTCAGCATAGAGGTGGAAGGTATACGATCGCCATCCCAATGTGCGTGCCATCCTCCTTCTGGCCATGGATGAGGCATGCGACGACATCAATGCAGACAAATGTCAAGCTTGGATTCGCCATGCCAAAAGGTTTTTCCCACGGTGCATGAACAATGAGGACATTCACTGTGATGTGTATGAGAATTTATGGCCAAATGCTCAAGACAGGCTTGATGCAAATTAATGCATGCTAAACGTTATGTTTTATTTTCATTCATTTAATTTGTTTCATTTAATTTCTTACATTTAATTACAGACCATACACCTATGTTGCAATTACATCTGTAAAATTTTTTATTAAATGTTGCATTAATGATTGTAAAGGATGTCTTCATTGATCACACCTTTGATTACACATTCAATAGCTATTATGGAAATTATAGATTTTCTGTCAGTTTTGTTGGGTAATGTAAGTAAGTGTATTTCGTAGTGTGAAAACTGTGTAATTTACTGTAATTTACAGTACTGCAGCATATTACTTTCAGCACTTCTAAGGGCGATTTGAAACATGTATCTTGCATTGTTTGCTATTAGATTAACTGGTAGTTAAAACTACAAAATTGAAAAGATATCATTATGTTGTGTTTTGGTGATTAAAATAATATTCTGATTACATTTCACAATAAACATATAGTTTGAATCAATGGTTGTGTGGTGAGAGATGTTTACAATCCAAATGAAAGCACAATGACAGGTTTTGAAGTGTGACCAGTTTGGAGTTTTGTACTAAGAGTTGTGAAAATGTTTGTACCAAAGTGATAAAAAAAACTGTAATAGCGTGGGTTAGGTCTGCTCTATACCAAGTTAGCATACCCCCTGAGTATCTTCCCTGTTTCACACCTGGTAGTTTGATGGATGAGACTACCAGCTCTCTGTAGCCTAGAGGGCAACCAGTGGGTCCGTCTCCTCTATATTATGTTTCTTGTAGGATGACAATGTCTGTATTTCCAATCTCTCTCTCTCTCTCTCTCTCTCTCTCTCTCTCTCTCTCTCTCTCTCTCTCTCTCTCTCTCTCTCTCTCTCTCTCTCTCTAAATAATGAGCCTTTGTGGATACAGTATATTCTTTAGAGCCTACCCTCTGGTCATAATCGTTGCATCAGCAAAGTGTCAGATATCTCTGTGCTAATTTCATACAGATATTGTTAGTGTTGGCATTGTAAAATCTCTCTATTCAGGAGTGCTTTGATGTGCAACACTGGCACATGTCCAAATCATATCGCCTATTAATTCTGCAGTCGGTTGATGTATGCATTTTCTTAGTGAAAATGCAAGCTCAAGGGAAATTACAATAAAATACACACAGGATGAGAATGGAGAGCTATAGATGTGGAGTGTTTTTTAGTTAAATAAAGATGACTCATGCTTCCTAATACCACCGACTTCAACATGGCTCAGCCGCAGCACAATTACAGCAACAGCACAACATGTTTCTGTTCTGTGAGTCTAAAGCCTATTGTCTTTTCAAAAGCCATAATACGTTGAAAATATATTAAAAGCTTACTGAGAAGGTTTAGATTTTTTTATTTTTATGTATAGGCTAAAGAAAGCATATAGTATACATTCATTTCTCATTTTCATTTACCTTTTAGTTATGCATAGCTTAACATTAGGATTTCATTATGAAAATCTTCAAATTGTCAATTAACTTTTAATTTATATTAATGTGCAGGTAGTTCCTTTTTTGAACTGCAATTCAGATAGGCCTGCCCTCTGCGATAGCTCTCTACAAATATATTTTGCAATAAGACCTTTGCTGCCATCTAGGGGTCAGCTGATATACTATTTCCATGTGCTGCAACAGCTGCACACATCTGTCCAGGAATGTATTAAACTGTATTAGGCTACTGCTAGAGATGGATGCTTTTCACCTTTCAAAGGATAAATCAAGATGTCTTCGTACTGTCCTGATGTATTTTTTAGATTGTTTCAGGATGTAAGAGCATCGTATTACATTTCATTTAAAACCTGTATATAAAGCGTGCAATGCTCTCAAATGGCTCACATAATTTCAAGATAAATGATTTGAATTGGGATACTTGACTTGCCTCTACATTTAATCCTCCCTGATCGATGTATATTTATTTTTAAGTTAATCTATTACTGGTGCAGCCAGGATTTTAAGAGGTGTACAAAATGGAAAAATTCAAAAAGTATTCAAAAAGGAGGAATAATCTAATTATGTATAATGCATTGGTCAATTTAATCAATTTAATATAACTGGGGCCCTGTCCCAGCTGCAGTTGCAAAAACCAATGAAAATAGAGGTGGGTGGGTAATAAGTATTTGCTGGCGTTACGTCAACACCGCAGTCTCGCAGCAGCAGACCCACCAAACGCCCCTGTACCTCGACAGATCTGACATTTTAAGGTAAGATTTCATGCAAGATAAAGATGTCATCCAAAAAAAAAAATAGAGCTTTAGGATCATAGCTAGTATATAAATGTGAACGCTTGACTTTCAAAATTCCCCAAACAGGAAGTCACATCTCGATTTCGGGAGGCCTCCCACTAATCATAGCTTGCGCTAGCTTCAACACAACATCATGCCACAATATTATAAATTATTAATTGCATGTAACTAGCTAGTATAGCAAAAAAAATTCTGAAATCTGTCGTCTGCATGCACGAAACTGGTAATGCGGTTGTCATTTGCATTGGCCGTGTAGTGACAGCATGATTCGAGCAATCTCCGTTATATGCTAACAACACAGCTAGTTAAGCATTTAGCTAACACATTGACAACACAATAACACAAACTAAGGGTGCTAGGCAGAACACTATTATATTGGTTGTCAGTAACTAGCTAACGTTAACTGTGATGTTGTTTACTTGAAAGCTGGCTAGCTTCAGCAATCTAGTGTTGAATGACAGCTGGCTGCTGCTATTGCTAGCCAGTGGCAGTGCTACACTCCCCTCACTTAAATTATATGGCCAGCTAAAGTGCACTGTATCAGTGGTTCCCAAATTGTGTGTACCGGTACATACATACGTACATACATACATACATACATACATACATACATACATACATACATACATACATACATACATACATACATACATACATACACAGTGAGGGGAAAAAAGTATTTGATCCCCTGCTGATTTTGTACGTTTGCCCACTGACAAAGACATGATCAGTCTATAATTTTAATGGTAGGTTTATTTGAACAGTGAGAGACAGAATAATAACAAAAAAATCCAGAAAAACGCATGTCAAAAATGTTATCAATTGATTTGCATTTTAATGAGGGAAATAAGTATTTGACCCCTCTGCAAAACATTACTTTGTAGTCGCTTTGGATAAAAGCGTCTGCTAAATGGCATATTATTATTATTTTACTTGGTGACAAAACCCTTGTTGGCAATCACAGAGGTCAGACGTTTCTTGTAGTTGGCCACCAGGTTTGCACACATCTCAGGAGGGATTTTTGTCCCACTCCTCTTTGCAGATCTTCTCCAAGTCATTAAGGTTTCGAGCCTGATGTTTGGCAACTCAAACCTTCAGCTCCCTCCACAGATTTTCTATAGGATTAAGGACTGGAGACTGGCTAGGCCACTCCAGGACCTTAATGTGCTTCTTCTTGAGCCACTCCTTTGTTGCCTTGGCCGTGTGTTTTGGGTCATTGTCATGCTGGAATACCCATCCACGACCCATTTTCAATGCCCTGGCTGAGGGAAGGAGGTTCTCACCCAAGATTTGACGGTACATGGCCCTGTCCATCGTTCCTTTGATGCGGTGAAGTTGTCCTGTCCCCTTAGCAGAACAACACCCCCAAAGCATAATGTTTCCACCTCCATGTTTGACGGTGGGGATGGTGTTCTTGGGGTCATAGGCAGCATTCCTCCTCCTCCAAACACGGCGAGTTGAGTTGATGCCAAAGAGCTCGATTTTGGTCTCATCTGACCACAACACTTTCACCCAGTTCTCCTCTGAATCATTCAGATGTTCATTGACAAACTTCAGATGGGCATGTATATGTGCTTTCTTGAGCAGGGGGACCTTGCGGGCGCTGCAGGATTTCAGTCCTTCGGCGTAGTGTGTTACCAATTGTTTTCTTGGTAACTATGGTCCCAGCTGCCTTGAGATCATTGACAAGATCCTCCCGTGTAGTTCTGGGCTGATTCCTCACCGTTCTCATGATCATTGCAACTCCACGAGGTGAGATCTTGCATGGAGCCCCAGGCCGAGGGAGATTTACAGTTATTTTGTGTTTCTTCCATTTGCGAATAATCACACCAACTGTTGTCACCTTCTCACCAAGCTGCTTGGCGATGGTCTTGTAGCCCATTCCAGCCTTGTGTAGGTCTACAATCTTGTCCCTGACATCCTTGGAGCGCTCTTTGGTCTTGGCCATGGTGGAGAGTTTGGAATCTGATTGATTGATTGCTTCTGTAGACAGGTGTCTTTTTATACAGGTAACAAACTGAGATTAGGAAGCACTCCCTTTAAGAGTGTGCTCCTAATCTCAGCTCGTTACCTGTATAAAAGACACCTGGGAGCCAGAAATCTTTCTGATTGAGAGGGGGTCAAATACTTATTTCCCTCATTAAAATGCAAATCAATTTATAAAATTTTTGACATGTGTTTTTCAGGATTTTTGTTGTTGTTATTCTGTCTCTCACAGTTCAAATAAACCTACCATTAAAATTATAGACTGATCATTTCTTTGTCAGTGGGCAAATGTACAAAATCAGCAGGGGGTCAAATACTTGTTTCCCTCACTGTATATAAGGAACTCAGTATGGCTTTAAACTTACTCTTGAAAGTTGTAATAGTAGAATGCACGAAATTGGGTAGTTGCATCATCAGTTCCTCTTGTCATGTTAGTCATTGCATACCGTAGAGAGCTATTTGTAACTTGTCAGAAATGTCCAGATCAACTAGCCCATGTCAGCTAACATTTTCTATTGAGGTTTTTTAGCCCATAGATATTGTTATATATTTTTTGTCACTCATATCACATGAATAAATGAAAATTAGCTGTAAAACTGCAACATTTTCTTTGCACCCCATGACAAAATGTGTAGAATTGCAGGAAATATGCTTTAAACCTGCAAAATTCTCTCCGCCAACGAGGGGTTTGAACAGTGCTTGTGCCCATAGAAATAGACATGGCACACACACAGGGGTACGGGATGTTCCCCAATGTTAGAAGGGGGGCCTGAGTGGAAAAAGTTTGGGAACCCCTGAGTTACAGTATACGTTTCGCACAGTGACAGTACTAACTGGGTTGTGCTGTCTCAAATAAATGCCAGCATCAAAAGTGAATTCTTCCCATGTTCGAGAGGTGACTAGTTCGATACTCCCCCCTAGACACTTGTAAACACGATGACGTGGTCAAAATGTAATCCACCATTACTAGAGGAATGCTAATTATTTATTAAGCCATTTTAATGAGAATTCATGACAAAACATCTTTAATCAACTTGTTGTTAGCAATGCAACCCCTTTTCAAATTTTTTATTTTTTTTATTTAACCTTTATTTAACTCAACATATGTAATTGTAGCCAGGACAAACATATTTCACGATTTCACTAATATCACCAATCTTTAAATCAGCACCTTTTGGGCTCATTCAGTAGTTTTTACCTGATAAAGTAGAATCCTGTTTAAAAGTACTGTTTACATTTACTAAAACAGACATGGAAAATGAAACTTGATGCTTCCCCTTGTCATGGCTTTTTGATTTATGGCCGAGTGTCAACCCCGGTTCTAGATGTCCAAATTCATAATCAATATGCTGAAATAAGTCGTGATATTTTGAAGACCAATACATAAAAGACCAATACATACTCACTACCTTTACGTGTCACACTTGTTTAGATTATCTGTATTTTGCTAAATTAGGATAGTACCTTTTTATAAACTGCGCACACACCAATATTTACCAAGCGGTCACTCAAGACTGGAAATTATTTATAGCTTGTTCTACTGTAATCAGTATTGCGCGCAAATTAATCACTCATCGATATTGTATTGAAATCAATGGAACTGGAACAATAACTGCAGCGACATGTACAGTTTGCAATTTTCTTACAGACAAACCTCAATGAACTTGGTTATATACAATATATCTGTCGATAGATGAGAACCTGTCGTAATCATTTATCAACTTATATCTGTGAGAGAAGGATTTCGGTAGATGATAGTGATGTGCAGTTCAAACTCTTTTTACTGACTCGAGAGTCATGATTCATTTTTCTTTGTCGTTCATTTGACCTCCTGGATGCATTAATTTCTACAGCAGGATTAATATGCGCTCCTCCGGTGACTCGGTAGACATGCTCCAACCAACTGTCTGTCAAAGGCTATATGCGCACAGGCAAAATAGATCAGGCAGCATAGAGAAGGAAGAATACATGTTTAGAACTGATAATTAATTGCATGGTGCAAGAATGAATGCAATTAATTGATTATTGAATATTATTATGGACACAGCTTTGTAGAATCAAAACATACACAGCCTTTGCTCAACAAACTCGAACTCGAGAACAAATTGTTTGGGGTGCTGCAATTCAAACGATATTGTGCTTATCACCCTCACGGCAGTCAAGCAATGCATTCCGCCAAGAGTCGTTCACAATCTAGTCCAGTTGCGGCCACAACTAGACCTCATTTCAAATGTTCTAAGAAATAATCGTGTTTCTATGCCTAGGTATCAATAAATGTCCATTGTTTAAAGCACACTTTTACATGTCTCAGTCACAAATGACAGCTCCAATAAGCCTATGGTGAATGAGAAGCTTGTAGAATCATGACTATTTCGAGTTTTCATCGTTCGCCGGTTGAAGATCCGAGTCAGTAAAAAGAGCCGAACTTCCCGTCACTAACACTTTTTTGACTGGATAATTTCAACGAATCACCACCTCACATCGGTTTCTAAATAGCGATGGATAGGGTTTTATTTGAAATGATAGACTAACCCTCAAATCCATTAATTCATGTGAGCCAAAGATGTTTATGAGAGGAGCGTCCAATTTATTATAATTGTTTAAATAATTGTTGTATTGTTTACGTGGTCTGAAAATGACAGCTGCGTTCTATGTCCCACTACAAACTGACAAAAACCACCGGTACTAAACCAAAGATAATGATCTGATTTAAGCAATCAATTTTGTGAGATCTTGATGACTATAACATTTTTAATACTAACATCATAAATCTGAGGTAAAAAGGATGTGTATTTCCTGTCATTCTTGTGTGGTGAATACGTTAGTCTGTGTAATGTAGTAACACTTTCTGTCCACCATAGGGAAATAGGCATAATATAAAATAATTCATAATGTCAAAATATTTAAATTAAGAATGATAGTAAATGAATCACACAGATTTTTACCCAAAAAATGCTCCTAAACACAATGTAACCAGGCACTAGACTAGAGCTTCCGTATTGACTGTGCCGCAGCCTGAACCTTTGACGTCCCTAGTTGTTGATACTTTGGGTAGTGAAGCACTTTATTTTTTTATTTGTCTCCTCTCAGGTTTGAACACGATGGCGGCAGCTTCGCCAGCTCTGGACCCGGACCTGCTCCGGGAGGTCCTGGAGTGCCCCATCTGCCTGGAGACTTACAACCAGGAGCAGCTGCGGCCCAAGCTCCTGCAATGTGGCCACACCGTGTGCAGACAGTGTCTGGAGAAGCTGCTGGCTAGTACCATCAATGGTGTGCGCTGTCCCTTCTGCAGCAGGGTCTCCCGCATGAGCAGCATCTCCCAGCTGGCCGACAACCTCACTGTGCTCAAGATCCTGGACTGCGTCAGCTCCTGCACGACCGCCGGCGCCCTAATGTGCAAGTCCTGCCGCAACCGCCTACCCCGACAGTACTGCCTTGACTGCGGCACTGTGCTCTGTGATCTCTGCAAGGGTGAGGGCCACCAGCAGCAGGGTCACGCCGTCCAGCCCATCCGGGTGGCCGCTGAGCACCACCGGAAGGACCTGGGCGGTAAACTGGCGTCCCTCCGCAAAGCCATGGACCACATCCAGCAGAAAAAGGCGACGGTTGACAGTGTGACAAAGAACATGCGGGTGAAGTACCGGGCTGTGCAGCAGGAGTACGCCCGGGCTGAGCTGCGTCTGCAGGAGGAGCTGGGGCACCAGCGGCAGGCCTTCGCTGCCTCTATGGCTGAGGTGGAGAAGCTGAACGGGCAGATCCTGGAGGAGCAGACATACCTGCTGAACCTGGCCGAGGTGAAGGTGGTGTCCCGATGCGACTACCTCACCATGCGGGTGAAGCAGAGCGACATCGCCCTGCTGGAGGAGGACGGAGGGGGAAACGATGAGGAGCTGGACCTGAGGAGCAGCCTGGACTTACCTACGCTGCTCAAGCTTCAGGACCCTGAGCTGGTGACGACAGAGCACCCCGAGGCCCTGGATGTGGCCCAGCTCACAACCAAGCCCTGCACTGTCAACACTGATGAGGAGGGGCTGCTGGAGTTTAGAGCCGGGGCTGGCGTTGGTGCCATGTGCGGGGCTGCAGGGGCCCCACTGGAACTGTTTAGAGACATTGATATGGTAATGTCTGTAGAAGAGGCTGTGTGTGCATCACCGGGCAGCTTTAAGTCCAAGTCCATGGATGAAGGGGGGTCCTCCTCGCCCGGTGGTGCAGGGGCCAGGGCCAGCTCGGGGCCACAGCACTGCCAGTTTGTAAAGAAGATGGGCTGCAAGGGCAACCTGCCGGGGATGTTCAACCTACCGGTTAGTATCTGCGTCACCCCGCAGGGCGAGGTCCTGGTGGCCGACCGGGGCAACTACCGCATCCAGATCTTCAACCGCAAGGGCTTCCAGAGGGAGATCCGCCGCAACCCCAGCAGTATCGACAACTTTGTCCTGAGCTTCCTGGGCGCCGACCTGCCCAACCTCATCCCGCTGTCCATCGCCATCACTCCTCAGGGCCTTATCGGGGTCACTGACAACTACGACAACTCGGTCAAGGTGTACACCATCGACGGCCACTGCGTGGCCTGCCACAAGAACCAGCTAATCAAACCCTGGGGCATTGCCGCCATGCCCACGGGTCAGTTTGTGGTGTCGGATGTGGAGGGCGGCAAGCTCTGGTGCCTGGCCGTGGACCGCAATGTGGGCGTAGTCAACTACAACCGCCTGTGCTCGGCCGTGCGGCCCAAGTTCGTGACGTGCGACGCATCGGGCACCGTCTACTTCACCCAAGGGTTGGGCCTTAACATTGAGAACCGTCATAACGAGCACCACCTGGAGGGGGGCTTCTCCATCTGCTCAGTGGGGACAGACGGCCAGCTGGGCAAGCAACTCAGCCACTTCTTCTCGGAGACGGAGGACTTCCGTTGCATCACGGGCATGTGCGTGGATACCAACGGGGACCTGCTCGTGACAGACAGCGGCAGGAAGGAGATCCTGCAGTTCCCCAAAGAGGGCGGCTTTAACGTGCTCATCCAGGAGGGACTGACGTGCCCTGTGGGCGTGGCCGTCACTGAGAAAGGACAGCTGATGGTGCTGGACTGCTGGGACCACTGTGTGAAAGTTTACTCGTACCTACAGAGGAGACGCTTCTCCACCTGCTAGGTGCTAAAAAACTACAAATCCAATGTTGTGTGTGTGTGAGAGAAACAGTTGATCTGTCACTTTAATATAAATGGCTGCATTCCAAACAACTTTTGCTCCTCCATGATCTGGTTTCTAGTCTGTGCTTAGCAGGTCATACAATGAGCCCGTAATCGAGTCACTGATCCCCAGTCAGTCAGTGGGACTAGCTAGGAGCACACTGTAACCAAGCCTGTGTCTATCTACAATTCGAGCTGCCTCGTTGATTTGATGGAACACAGCACTAAAGACGGCATTAAGTGTTGTCACCTTGGGGGTGGGGGAAATTGGTATGTCAATCAATGCATGAAATTGTTATATTTTAACTGCTGTACTGTACAAAATATTAGGGCAGGGATGATACCAGTATTGCGATACTCGTTAGTATCGTGGCAAGGACACAAAATACGACGCAAATTTAACTTATTTGGGAAAACAGCCCTATTGTTGGAAACAAACATCATTATGTTGTCATCGGGTCATATGTATTTATTTTCCAATCTATAGCACACAATATTTTTCATGCAGCAGGTTAAAGGACCAAAGAGTTTGGTCTGCTTCGTTTTTGTATTTTTGCCATTGGATTTTTTAAAAATGTATACTGGTATCGTCACAGCTGTACACAATATGAGATTTATGACAATTACTAAGCCTAATGGCATCACAAGAAAATGTATTGCAAAAAAGAATTGCCTTATCGATTTAGAAGGAATGTCAAATCCAAAACCTCTCTAACTTAAATCTATAGGGATGGGATCATGGACTTGATCATTATAACCCAGCCATCCAATAAAAAGTATTGTGTTGTACCCCGAGGGGTTCAGGTCCAGTTGCCTGTAGACACAAAGCTCTAGGATCAGTTTACCCTCCCTCAAGGCTAACTTTAACAATTTAGTGGGGGGAAAAGAACTTTCAACCATGTGTACGCACAGTTTCTAGTGGTTGAAGTATTGCATTGCAAGCACGCAAGTAGGCAAGTATTTTGTGCAAATAGGGTATATGGCATGCTTATTCCTAACAAAGAAACGGGTAGGCCTAAATATAATAAGGTGCAATCGTTTGCCGTTAGCGAGAAGCGCGTAAATCCATTTTTTGTATTCTGAAATAGTTAGAAGTAGGCATCTATTTCCTATTATTTATTTCATTTCCATGATCGTTGTAGAATAAATACCTCACCTTTTCTGACTGATGGTTTCATACTCGCGAAATAGCTTGTTGCCTATGTCTGATCTCTTTTTAAATTGGACCCATTTCACAGTAGTAAATAGATAAGTTATTTCAAGTATTTTGCTCTATGTGATCCGGAGTGCAGTTTAACGCTAGAACAGATGTTTCACCTTTTCCATTGAATTTTTTTTTAGGCTACTGTACATCTGAACAGCCTACTGTAATGTCAAATGTGTAGGCTACCACTGTAAGTAGGCCTACTGTAGTTTTACATTTTTACTCAATGTTTCAGAATTTGTGGGCAGTGCAGCATATGAAGTGCTTTGAGAGACTTATCACCTCTACCTTACCTGTCACCCTAGACCCACTTCAATTTGCTTACCGCCCCAAGCTCTGGATAAGAGCGTCTGCTAAATGACTGAAATGTAAATGTAATAGATCCACAGATGATGCAATCACCATCACACTGCACACCTCCCTATCACATCTGGACAAGAGGAATACCTATGTAAGAATGCTGTTCATTGACTATATATAGCTCAGCATTCAACACCATAGTACCCTCCAAGCTCATCATTAAGCTCGAGGCCCTGGGTCTGAACCCCGGTCTGTGCAACTGGGTCCTGGACTTCCTGACGGGCCGCCCCCAGGTGGTGAAGGTAGGAAACAACACCTCCTCTTCGCTGATCCTCAACACTTGGGCCCCACAAGGGTGCGTGCTCAGCCCACTCCTGTACTCCCTGTTCACCCATGACTGCGTGGCCAAACACGCCTCCAACTCAATCATCAAGTTTGCAGACGACACAACAGTAGTAGGCTTGATTACCAACAATGACGAGACAGCCTACAGGGAGGAGGTGAGGGCTCTGGGAGTGTGGTGCCAGGAAAATAACTTCTCACTCAACATCAACAAAACAAAGGAGATGATCGTGGACTTCAGGAAACAGCAGAGGGTGCACCCCCCTATCCACATCGACGGGACCGCAGTAGAGAAGGTAAAAAGCTTCAAGTTCCTTGGCGTACACATCACTGACAAACTGAAATGGTCCACCCACACAGACAGTGTGGTGAAGAAGGCGAAACAGAGCCTCTTCAACCTCAGGAGGCTGAATAAATTTGGCTTGGCACCTAAAACCCTCACAAACTTTTACAGATGCACAATTGAGAGAATCCTGTCAGGCTGTATCACCGCCTGGTATGGCAACTGCACCGCCGCAACTGCAGCGCTCTCCAGAGGGTGGTGTGGTCTGCCCAATGCATTACCGGGGGCAAACTACCCACCCTCCAGGACACCTATAGCACCCGATGTCACAGGAAGGCCAAAAAGATAATCAAGGACATCAACCACCCGAGCCACTGCCTGTTCACCTCGCTATATCATCCAGAAGGCGAGGTCAGTACAGGTGCATCAAAGCTGGGACTGAGAGACTGAAAAACAGCTTTTATCTCAAGGCCATCAGACTGTTAAACAGCCATCACTAGCACATTAGAGGCTGCTGCCTATAGACATAGACTAGAAATCACTGGCCACTTTAAGAAATGGAACACTAGTCACTTTAATAATGTTTACATATCTTGCATTACTCATCTCATATGTACAGTGGGGAGAACAAGTATTTGATACACTGCCGATTTTGCAGGTTTTCCTACTACAAAGCATGTAGAGGTCTGTAATTTTTATCATAGGTACACTTCAACTGCGAGAGACTGAATCTAAAACAAAAATCCAGAAAATCACATTGTATGATTTTTAAGTAATTAATTTGCATTTTATTGCATGACATACGTATTTGATCACCTACCAACCAGTAAGAATTCCGGCTCTCACAGACCTGTTAGTTTTTCTTTAAGAAGCCCTCCTGTTCTCCACTCATTACCTGTATTAACTGCACCTGTTTGAACTCGTTACCTGTATAAAAGACACCTGTCCACACACTCAATCAAACAGACTCCAACCTCTCCACAATGGCCAAGACCAGAGAGCTGTGTAAGGACATCAGGGATACAATTGTAGACCTGCACAAGACTGGGATGGAATACAGGACAATAGGCAAGCAGCTTGGTGAGAAGGCAACAACTGTTGGCGCAATTATTAGAAAATGGAAGAAGTTCAAGATGACGGTCAATCACCCTCGGTCTGGGGCTCCATGCAAGATCTCACCTCGTGGGGCATCAATGATCATGAGGAAGGTGAGGGATCAGCCCAGAACTACACGGCAGGACCTGGTCAATGACCTGAAGAGAGCTGGGACCACAGTCTCAAAGAAAACCATTAGTAACACACTACGCCGTCATGGATTAAAATCCTGCAGCGCACGCAAGGTCCCCCTGCTCAAGCCAGCGCATGTCCAGGCCCGTCTGAAGTTTGCCAATGACCATCTGGATGATCCAGAGGAGGAATGGGAGAAGGTCATGTGGTCTGATAGACAAAAACAGAGCTTTTTGGTCTAAACTCCACTCGCCGTGTTTGGAGGAAGAAGAAGGATGAGTACAACCCCAAGAACACCATCCCAACCGTGAAGCATGGAGGTGGAAACATCATTCTTTGGGGATGCTTTTCTGCAAAGGGGACAGGACGACTGCACCGTATTGAGGGGAGGATGGATGGGGCCATGTATCGCAAGATCTTGGCCAACAACCTCCTTCCCTCAGTAAGATCATTGAAGATGGGTCGTGGCTGGGTCTTCCAGCATGACAACGACCCGAAACACACAGCCAGGGCAACTAAGGAGTGGCTCCGTAAGAAGCATCTCAAGGTCCTGGAGTGGCCTAGCCAGTCTCCAGACCTGAACCCAATAGAAAATCTTTGGAGGGAGCTGAAAGTCTGTATTGCCCAGTGACAGCCCCGAAACCTGAAGGATCTGGAGAACGTCTGTATGGAGGAGTGGGCCAAAATGCCTGCTGCAGTGTGTGCAAACCTGGTCAAGACCTACAGGAAACGTATGATCTCTGTAATTGCAAACAAAGGTTTCTGTACCAAATATTAAGTTCTGCTTTTCTGATGTATCAAATACTTATGTCATGCAATAAAATGCAAATAAATTACTTCAAATTCATACAATGTGAATTTCTGGATTTTTGTTTTAGATTCCGTCTCTCACAGTTGAAGTGTGCCTATGATAAAAAATTACAGACCTCTACATGCTTTGTAAGTAGGAAAACCTGCAAAATCGGCAGTGTATCAAATACTTGTTCTCCCCACTGTATATACTGTATTCTATACTATTCTACTGTATCTTAGTCCATGCCGCTCTGTCATTGCTCATCCATATATGTATACATTCTTAATTCCATTCCTTACTTAGATTTGTGTGTATTGGGTATATGTTGTGAAATTGTTAGATATTACTTGTTAGATATTACTGCACTGTCGGAGCTAGAAGCACAAGTATTTCGCTACACCCGCAATAACATCTGCTAAACACGTATATGTGACAAATACAATTTGATTTGATATTTAAGTTTGGGAAAAAGTAAACACAATGTAATATTGAAGTCAAATGATCTACAGGTTTATAACAATTTGCAATTATTCATTTATTTCAGATACTGTCGATACAGAAAATGTCACTGTAAAAGTTTAAAACATTCTACCAACACCTCCAGAGACATTTGATCAAGTTCGTCATTGCTATTTCCTTTAGAAACTTCCTTGGCGTAATTCCAATACTTCCAAAGTATACAGCAAATAAGGGTGTTATTGTCACCATAAAAGGTGAATGATGGGTGTTTTTCAGGTGGAGTTATGATGCTCGTTCAACGCGCAGTTTCAACACGGGTCTGTTTTAGAACAGGAAACATGCGTATGTAAGGCGTGTTCAAAGTTTATAAATCCCAATATTTCTCAATAAATTCAGGATATCATGTTAGGCAACATGCTAACCTTGTCACCGCAATAGTCTGTCTGTCACTACAAAATTATTTCTCAAATGATCATTATAGTTATTCCATGCCTAACTGACATATCACTACAGATATTCCAAAACGAACTATTACATTATTTACAATATGAAAATGCATAAAATGCTAGAAAAATCAAGTGTCCTTGTTTCAATGTGATGAATAACAAGACTTGCTCTCTGTTTGAATGGTGATTTTATTGTTCACTCCACTTAACTGGAGGAGAGATGTATTTATTTTAGGGATGTGAAATTAATACATTTTTGAAATAAAGTTAATCTCAGGATTTGCTGGGATTAATCACAAACATTTGAAATTGCTCAAATTGAGCTGTAATTAAGATGTTTTATACCAAAAGCATTACAATAATATCGGTCTTGATTTTGTCCAAAGTAACGGTAAGCAGAATCTGGTAAATTAATGAAGCACACTTTCTTTAACCTCAATGTCAACTTGTTTTGACATTGCAATGTTGTTTTTAGCTGTGTAGATTATTTATTTGGGATATTTTCAGTGTATTTTAAACGCTTTCAAACAATGTGATTTAATCGTGCAAAGAAAGAAAGTGTGCAATTAAACTACAAAAAGTTACCTCTGGTTAAAGGCCCAAACAAGCCTTTTATATCTATATATCAAGTAATTTCTGGGTAACAAATAAGGACCTTACTGTAAGATTTATATTAAAATGGGTAAATATACCTTTTTATTTTTTGGGGAACTCTATATTAATGGATTTCCGCAAGGTGATGTCACCATTGGAAAGCAGACACACAGAGAATGATAGAGGCCTCTAGTGGACAAAATTCTGTTTTAGCATGGGCAGCATGGATTTACACCATTTTAATGTTGTCAACTGGGTGGGACTTCCAACTTCATTGGCTGATCCCTCCTTGTGACCCTGTTGGAGACTACTTCAAAATGGAGATAGCCTCAATGGCAATGCCCATGCTGTCACAGATGCCATAATGGTATGGATACAATGATGAGGCCTCTTTCCATCTCTATGGCCAAAACTCCCGCCAATGTAAACCTGCTGATTAGAAGGTCCTGTGTAGATTGTATTTTCAACCTGCAACTATCAGGAAATAACACAGGAAATAATTCATCAGCTGTTGTACAGTATGATGCAAAACAAAGGGAAAAAATGCATTTTGACTGCACTGGGCCTTTAACTGATTAACTCGGACAGCCCTAATTTCTTTAAGCCTAAATGTAATAGCCTATTTCCTCTGAGTTTGTGGGTTATTTTATACAACTGGGTCTTCTGGATGTTCTGTTTTTGTATGCGTGTGTTGAACCAACCCATGTGTCTTTTCAGAAGTTTTGCCTTTGGTGGAGGCAGTGACTTTACAGTATGTGTTACCATCGCATTAGATGTGTTTTTGTGTAACGTGTGTCTCAATTTCATGTTTGTAATGTTGATTATCTATTGAGTGCAATAAACCCAACATGAATGAAGATGTGCATGTTGTGGTTTCAGATTCTCTGTGGAGAATCTTCCAGGCAGGAATTTACATTGTAGGAAGAACACTGACTTCGTTGGAATGTAAACATTTAGAAAAGTAATAACACTTTGTACTATACCTTTGGTAAATACTTTGGAAATATCTGCAGTGCAGGAAAGGAATGTATTTTCATAAGAAATGATTCAAGGCATGTGTCTTTGTATTCCGGTGTTTACAGTACATACTTTGAACCCATGTATTTGGTAAAATATGAAACTTTATTTTCATGCTATCCACAGCCCTCACCCGTTCTGTCCAATTCCATTTTGAAGGTCTCAGTGGGGCTGCATAGTACAGTACAAAAGCTCTTTCAGGTCTTGCCTAATGTTTATGAAATTAAATTAATTATCAAATCCTACTGAAGTATTTCCGAGAGGAAATTCTCAGGGGCTAGGGCCAGTTAAAAACTAGGAATCATGTCTGTCCTGCTATGAATCGTATTTCTATCTGCAGTGTCCTGAACATTGCACCATATTGAATAAGCCCAATTTTTTCACTTTTCTCTGGGATTTAATTGACCAATTAAGTATATTGATAGTCCACTCAACTGGATCCCTGGGTCTAAATTGGTCACTGATTACAATAGTATTTCAGACACCTGCATCATATGTAGTTTCCTGCTCACCTTTCTGGTACTGCAGCCAGAGCTGCTGCTGGGCCTTCTTGCTGGGGAAGTAGATGGTGCAGCTGAGCTCGGAGCCGTAAAGGGCCTCAGACACGTAATGGTTGCCGTATTGCTGGATGAGGGACAGCAGCTCCTCTCTGGTGCTCTCTGCAGTCAGTGTCTTCAGAACCTTGGAGAAGCCTGACAACCAGGAAAGTGTGGAGGGGAAATAATGTGGAACACATGGAATTGTAGTTATAGCTGAAGCAAAAAAGGGGCTTTGTAACTGCGGTAAATGCTATCCTGTATCTGTTTTCCCTCTGAGTTTTCAGTACAATATGATATAGTGTAGTAGTAGTAAACTAGTGAAATAGGCTCACCAGGAAACATGATAGTAAATTGACACTCCATACCAGACCTGGGTTCAAATACATGTGTATTTGTTATTTACGGTACCTTCAGAAAGTATTCACACCCTTAGATTTTTTTCCAGATTTTGTTTTATTGCAGCCTGAATTGAAAATGAATTAAATTGACATTTTGGGTCACTGGCCTACACACAATACCCCATAATGTCGAAGTGGAATTATGTTTTTCTAAATTTTTACAAATTAATAAGAAATGAAAAGCTGGAATGTCTTGAGTCTAAGTTTTCAACCCCTTTGTTATGGCAACCCTAAATACGTTCAGGAGTAAACATTTGCTTAACAAGTCACACAATAAGTTGCAATAATAGTGTTTACCATGATTTTTGAATGACTACCTCATCTCTGTACCCCCCACACAATTACAGTGTCTTGCGAAAGTATTCACCCCCTTGGCATCTTTCCTATTTTGTTGCCTTACAACCTGGAATTGAAATTGATTTTTTGGGGGTTTGTATCATTTGATTTACACAACATGCCTACCACTTTGAAGATGCACATTTTTTTTTATTGTGAAACAAACAAGAAATAAGACAAAGAAACAGAAAACTTGAGCGTGCATAACTATTCACCCCCCCAAAGCAAATATTTTGTAGAGCCACCTCTTGCAGCAATTACAGCTGCAAGTCTATTGGGGTATGTCTCTATAAGCTTGGCACATCTAGCCACTGGGATTTTTGTCCATTCTTCAATGCAAAACTGCTCCAGCTCCTTCAAGTTGGATGGGTTCTGCTGGTGTACAGCAATCTTTAAGTCATACCACAGATTCTCAATTGGATTGAGGTCTGGGCTTTGACTAGGCCATTCCAAGACATTTAAATGTTTCCCCTTAAACCACTCAAGTGTTGCTTTAGCAGTATGCTTATGGTCATTGTCCTGCTGGAAGGTGAACCTCTGTCCCAGTCTCAAATCTCTGGAAGACTGAAAATAATTTCCCTGTATTTAGCGCCATCCATCATTCCTTCAATTCTGACCAGTTTCCCAGTCCCTGCCGATGAAAAACATCCCCACAGTATGATGATGCCACCACAATGCTTCACTGTGAGGATGGTGTTCTCGGGGTGATGAGAGGTGTTGGGTTTGCGCCAGACATAGCGTTTTCCTTGATGGCCAAAAAGCTAAATTTTAGTACCTTCCATATGTTTGCTTATTTTTTTCTTTAAGCAATGGCTTTTTTCTGGCCACTCTGCCGTAAAGCCCAGCTCTGTGGAGTGTACGGCTTAAAGTGGTCCTATGGACAGATACTCCAATCTCCGCTGTGGAGCTTTGCAGCTCCTTCAGGGTTATCTTTGGTCTCTTTGTTGCCTCTCTGATTAATGCCCTCCTTGCCTGGTCCGTGAGTTTTGGTGGGCGGCCCTCTCTTGGCAGGTTTGTTGTGGTGCCATATTCTTTCCATTTTTTAATAATGGTTTTAATGGTGCTCCTTGGGATGTTAAAAGTTTCTGATATTTTTTTATAACCCAACCCTGATCTGTACTTCTCCACAACTTTGTCCCTGACCTGTTTGGAGAGCTCCTTGGTCTTCGTGGTGCTGCTTGCTTGGTGGTGCCCCTTACTTTAGTGGTGTTGCAGACTCTGGGGCCTTTCAGAACAGGTGTGTGTTTGTATATATATATATATATATTTATATATACAGTGAGGGAAAAAATTATTTGATCCCCTGCTGATTTTGTACGTTTGCCCACTGACAAAGACATGATCAGTCTATAATTTTAATGGTAGGTTTATTTTAACAGTGAGAGACAGAATAACAACAAATAAATCCAGAAGAAACACATGTCAAAAATGTCATGAATTGATTTGCATTTTAATGAGGGAAATAAGTATTTGACCCCTCTGCAAAACATGAATTAGTACTTGATGGCAAAACCCTTGTTTGCAATCACAGAGGTCAGACGTTTCTTGTAGTTGGCCACCAGGTTTGCACACATCTCAGGAGGGATTTTGTCCCACTTCTCTTTGCAGATCTTCTCCAGGTCATTAAGGTTTCGAGGCTGATGTTTGGCAACTCGAACCTTCAGCTCCCTCCACAGATTTTCTATGGGATTAAGGTCTGGAGACTGGCTAGGCCACTCCAGGACCTTAATGTGCTTCTTCTTGAGCCACTCCTTTGTTGCTTTGGCCGTGTGTTTTGGGTCATTGTCATGCTGGAATACCCATCCACAACCAATTTTCAATGCCCTGGCTGAGGGAAGGAGGTTCTCACCCAAGATTTGACGGTACATGGCCCGTCCATCGTTCCTTTGATGCGGTGAAGTTGTCCTGTCCCCTTAGCAGAAAAACACCCCCAAAGCATAATGTTTCCACCTCCATGTTTGACGGTGGGGATGGTGTTCTTGGGGTCATAGGCAGCATTCCTCCTCCTCCAAACACGGCGAGTTGAGTTGATGACAAAGAGCTCGATTTTGGTCTCATCTGACCACAACACTTTCACCCAGTTCTCCTCTGAATCATTCAGATGTTCATTGGCAAACTTCAGACGGGCCTGTATATGTGCTTTCTTGAGCAGGGGGACCTTGCGGGCACTGCAGGATTTCAGTCCTTCACGGCGTAGTGTGTTACCAATTGTTTTCTTGGTGACTATGGTCCCAGCTGCCTTGAGATCATTGACAAGATCCTCCCGTGTAGTTCTGGGCTGATTCCTCACCGTTCTCATGATCATTGCAACTCCACGAGGTGAGATCTTGCATGGAGCCCCAGGCCGAGGGAGATTGACAGTTATTTTGTGTTTCTTCCATTTGCGAATAATCACACCAACTGTTGTCACCTTCTCACCAAGCTGCTTGGCGATGGTCTTGTAGCCCATTCCAGCCTTGTGTAGGTCTACAATCTTGTCCCTGACATCCTTGGAGAGCTCTTTGGTCTTGGCCATGGTGGAGAGTTTGGAATCTATTTGATTGATTGCTTCTGTGAACACACAGCTTGTTACCTGTATAAAAGACACCTGGGAGCCAGACATCTTTCTGATTGAGAGGGGGTCAAACACTTATTTCCCTCATTAAAATGCAAATCAATTTATAAAAAAATTTACATGCGTTTTTCTGGATTTTGTTGTTGTTATCCTGTCTCTCACTGTTCATATAAACCTACCATTAAAATTATAGACTGATCATTTCTTTGTCAGTGGGCAAACGTACAAAATCAGCAGGGGATCAAATACTTTTTTTCCCCCTCTCCTGCAGATTTTGTACGTTTGCCCACTGACAAAGAAATGATCAGTCTATATACTGAGATCATGTGGCAGATCATGTGACACTTAAATTTCACACAGGTGGACTTTAACTAATTATGTGACTTCTGAAGGTAATTGGTTGCACCAGATCTTATTTAGGGGCTTCATAGCAAAGTGGGTGAATACATATGCACGCACCACTTTTCCGTTATTCATTTTTTAGACTTTTTTGAAACAAGTTATTTTTTTCATTTCACTTCACCAATTTGAACTATTTCGTGTATGTCATTTACATGAAATCCAAATAAAAATCAATTTAAATTACAGGTTGTAATGCAACAAAATAGGAAAAACGCCAAGGGGGATGAATACTTTTGCAAGGCACTGTATCTGTAAGGTCCCTCAGTTGAACAGTTACTTTCAAACACAGATTCAACCACAAATACCAGGGAGGTTTTCCAGTGCCTCGCAAAGAAGGGCACCTATTGGTAGATGGGTAAAACATTTAAAAAGCAGACATTGAATATCCATTTGAGCATGGTGAAGTTATTAATTACACTTTGGATGGTGTATCAATACACCCAGTCACTACAAAGATACAGGCTTCTTTCCTAACTCAGTTGCCAGAGAGGAACGAAACCACTCAGGGATTTCACAATGAGGCCAATGGTGACTTTAAAACAGTTACAGAGTTTATTGGTTGTGATAGGAGAACATTTAGGATGGCTCAACAACATTGTAGTTACTCCATAATACTAACCTAAATGACAGAGTGAAAAGAAGGAAGCCTGTACAGAAAAAAACATATTCCAAAACATGCATCCTGTTTGCAATATGGCACTAAAGTAAAACTGCTACAAATGTGGCAAAGTAATTAACTTTATGTCCTGAATACAAATAGTTATGTTTGGGGCAAATCTAACAACACATCACTGAGTACCACGTTCCATATTTTCAAGCATGATTTTATGGGTATGCTTGTCATCGGCAAGGACTGGGGAGTTTTTCTGGATAAAAAGAAACGGAATAGAACTAAGCACAGGCAAAATCCTAGAGGAAAACCTGGTTCAGTCTGCTTTCTAACAGACACTGGGAGACAAATTCACCTTTCAGCAGGACAATAACCTAAAACACAAGGCCAAATATACACCAGCGTTGCTTACCAAGACAACATTGAATGTTCCTGAGTGGCCTAGTTACAGTTCTAACTTAAATCGGCTTGAAAATCTATGGCAAGACTTGAAAATGGCTGTCTAGCAATGATCAACAACCAACTTGACAGAGCTTGAATAATTTTTTTAAATAATTATTTGCAAACATTTTACAATCCAGGTGTGCAAAGCTCTTAGAGACTTACCCAGAAAGATTCACAGCTGTAATCGCTGCCAAAGGTGATTCTAACATGTATTGACTCAGGGGTGTGAATACTTATGTAGATATTTCTGTATTTCATTTTCAATAAATTTGCAAACATTTCTAAAAACATGTTTTCACTTTGTCATTATGGGGTATTGTGTGTAGAAAAACAAGTATTTAATCCACTTTGAATTCAGGCTGTAACACAACAAAATGTGGAATAAGTCAAGGTGTATGAATACATTCTGAAGGCACTGTAAATACTTATTTTCTGTGTACTTAAGTATTTTCAAATAATGTGGCCTGAATCAACTACTTCTATTTGAAAGTATTTTAAAATACTTTCCTATAAATAGCCTACTTATTTCAAATATTATTTTCAAATACTTGGGTTAAATGCATGGGAGTGTATTTGATGTATGTATGCACACATGTATGCATGCATGACTAAGTCGCTTTGGATAAAAGCGTCTACTAAATGGCATATATTTGAGTCAGTGTATTTGAGTACTTTCAAATACAGTACATACCAATTTCCAAGTGTATTTCCAAATACATTCCAACATTCAACTACTTGTCCTTTCAAATAAAAAATATCTGAATACTTACTTCGAAATGTATGTGAAAGATATTTGAAATAGTATTTGAACCCAGGTCTGCTCCATACCTGTAGACAAGGTGATGGCACTGAGCTTGACTTTGTACAGGTTGCTCCTCACTCTCCACTGCTGAACCATGGGGTAGCCCATAGCCTCATTGAACTTGGCATCACCTGCAATGGACATACACACATAAACATAGTTATGAATAACTTCCACAATATCAGTAGGCCCACAATTTTTCATAAGATTTGAGTAAATAACTCAACATTTCACATTAATCATGCATTGAAAGCTATGGATCATTTGTGTCGAAGTTTGAGTTATACAAGCACATTTGTAACTGCCTGAAGTGTATTAGCTAGCTTTGTCTCTCTCACACAAACACTGTCCGTGTACAGTGTACATTCTGTTGTTTTCAACAACACCATTTGTCTTAGTACGAAAGTTCCCACCCAGTGTGCAATCACTGGCGGACGGCCGCAATAGCTCCAATTGAATTTCCAGCATTAAGGCAAGAGCAATCTTGCCTCCGTAATTGCATTACCAAACTTTCATATGAGTCTGGCACAACACAGGGCCATTAGAACACAGGAGTGAAGAGAACAACAACAACTAAATCCTCCCTTAAACCTAAAGCACTTATTTTATTCCCAGTGGTGTTTGGAGAGGAGTAGCAGACACTCCTGGGAACTAGTCACAGGCCAACGGAGAGCAAAGTGCTGCAGCCAATTCAGCTAATGGACGGATTAGGGAGTAGTCCTGAGGTGCGGTATCAAGCCAACTGACAGAGTAGTCTCGGCCCTCACAGGGGACATAGGAAGGGAACACAAGGTGAAGAAGGTGCAGGTGTCAGCCTTTAGAGGGCCTGGAGAGGTGTGTGTATGTTCATATGCATGTGTGTGTATGTGTGTGTGTGTGTGCCTACTGCAGAGACGTAGGGATGTCATGAACAATAGCACAATACAGTGCACAGGGAGCAGTGTCATTCTAGCTGACCCTGCACTCTGATGTCACTTCTATGGATTTACTGAGCAGAGAATGCTGCAGGATTTCTAAGTATTGAGCTTACAGGAAATTCAGCCGTAATTGGAAAATACTGTAAATCCTGGACAAAGTAGATACTTATACATTCTTTGGAAGGAACATATGAGAAAAAATATGGATATTTTATTATGAAATATAGGTTACATACAGGATATTTTCTGTACACACTGGTATGAGTATACAAAGATGGATGAGGCAGGCTAGCACATGTGCACACACACACACAAACCTGTGAGGAGCTGTACATTGGACAGTGGCTCAGACAGCACTCCTCTACACTGCTCCTCCACAGGTAACGGTATAACCATCAGTCCATCTGCTAGCTGGGGGAAGTCCTTGATGAAGTTGTTGTCCCTGAGAGAGAGAGAGAGAGAGAGAGAGAGAGAGAGAGAGAGAGAGAGAGAGAGAGAGAGAGAGAGAGAGAGAGAGAGAGAGAGAGAGAGAGAGAGAGAGAGAGAGAGAGAATAGGTCAGCCCTGTGAGACACTGTTGGGTTTTCATCTCCTCCATCAGAGTGCCTGGTGCGACAGCGTGGCTTATCTCATCATTCATCATCCCTTCTCTCCACTGTGTTTCAGACGCTCCAACAGAGAGGGACAGGTGGTGTCATTTTGTTGGGGGGCCCCCCCAGCTCGCAGGCAAAACATTTTAGTGGCCCCCCTTTTGATGGGGTGCAGAAAAAATGTTTCAGTTTTAAAGCAAGTTTGCTGCAATTCTACACATTTTGCCATGGGGCGGAGAGACAAATGTGCGGTTACTGTTAATTACCTGCAATTATACACATTTTGCAATGACTTATGCCATGTTAATATGATATCTGAGTAAAAGTGACTAACAAAATCAATGGGGGCCCACTGGAGGTCAGGGCCCCTGGGCACGTGCCCTTCGTGCCCGGTTGATAATTCGACCATGATTACTACAAGTTTAGATAGCTGGCTAGACTAATTTACCAATCCAGAAAATGTTAGCTGACATGGGCTAATTGAGTGACTGTGGGTCATGGGCCCCATATCGGCCGGGGGCCCTAAGCAACTGCTTATGTCGCTTATGCCTAGAGCCGGCCCTGTCTCTCATGACAATGTCTGGGTTATCAAGAAGCAACATAATGTTGCTTTGCACGACAAGGACTGCTGGAAGGATTACGGAGGCTTTAAATAATTTGAATGTTCACAGTTGAAGCTAATAGATACAGTTCAAGAGTGATAAATGAAATGGCTTGGGAATGTTGTGGGGTTTTCCTGGTCAGGTAAAAGAAAAACTCAGGGTACTACAACTCGCTGGTTGGATCAGGTATCTCAACAGCATACAAGGATGATCAATTGCAGTGTGCTACTGTAGAGGTATAAGTAGGGGCAGTCTCCAAAAGAGACCACTGCCTGGCTGCAGTAGTATGGGGGAATTGACTGACTCTGGTGAAGTGTGAGAGAGTTTGCCGGTTGGCTACCCTCTAAAGGAAGGAAGGAGAGAGAGATACAGACTGGGAACAGGACAGGTACTGTAGCTGCAGGGAGAGAAGCTCCGCCACGGAATCCACTTCACTTCTGTTTCTCTCTCTGCTGGAAAAGGAGTGAGAGAGAAGGAGGAGGGAGAGGTAAATCCAATGCCACAATCCAGTCTACTTCTCTAACCTATAAATTATTATTTCTACTTCTCCAATGCATTGACCCTTCTTTAAATCTGACCTTCCAGTTTCAGACTGAAAAACACAAGTGAGTGTTGTGATGCAGTTCATGCAATACTCATGGCCATATTGTGCTATTGTGCTGAATATTACAGACAGACACACAGAAAGACAACTATAATCCTCTTTCATAGAGGTCAGCTTCTCTTTTACTTAACTTTTTCATTTCTTCCCTCGGTCTCTTGCTCTCTGTTTCGCTCTCACTTTCATGTATTCTGTATGGAGTACTGTCTACTGTGTGTGGAGCAAAGCGGAGTATCTTCCCCTCTCTACCCCCCTCTCCATCTCCCCTTCTAGTTGACTTTCAGGAGAGCTTTCCCCCTAACCGCAGAGCCCGTTAGAGGCAATCACCGCCTCCTTTTACCCCAGGACTGCAGAGGAAACTCAAGGGCAGAGAGCAGTGGAAAGCAGAGGACAGGAGATGCTGTAAAACGATTACCGGCTACTCACCGAAACCATATCGATTACCAAATTAAATCAGAGAGCTGGGAGCTCGGCACAGGGCGAGAACCCGGAGAGGCACGGCCCCTACAATATGAAGCATTATGGATTTTTCACACCCAAACAAGACTTTGTCCTTGTCGCCCACCTAGGCACCTTATTAATTCCTGTATTTACTTTGCAGTGGACTTGTGTTCTGGCTGGGAGAGCAGCAGTAAAGCGAGAGGACTTTTTGCTGCTCGTTATTGGAGAAAAGTGTTACTGTTTTGTACTGAATACATTAGAGAAGTGGCACATTGGGGTAAGAATGGGAATGAGATTCACAGTGGCACTCGTATATTCAAGATGTCATTCTCTCACAAGGAAAGTGGATGAAGTGGAGTGGTGACCACTTTAGTGAGATTAGGCTCTCGCTCGCTCTCGTCGAATCTTTAAACATGATGGAGGAGACGCCAACATGGACAAAATATAATGGTGGATTAAGGAGGAGAATTAACCCAGCTTTCAAAACACACTACCAATTTCTCTCTAGCTCTTCCTTTCCCTCTCTGCACAATAGGTTGTTTTAGTAATATTGTCGGTGAAAAGCTGTTTCCAAGCTGAAATGCAGGAGCAGCAATTACTAG
Organism: Coregonus clupeaformis; assembly: GCF_020615455.1. Classification (NCBI taxonomy): domain Eukaryota; kingdom Metazoa; phylum Chordata; class Actinopteri; order Salmoniformes; family Salmonidae; genus Coregonus; species Coregonus clupeaformis. The sequence goes on along the minus strand of NC_059206.1, from coordinate 35,175,039 downwards.
CCAGCTGAGAAAATCTTTAATCCCAGCATAAAAAAGCAGACAGGGGTATTGAATGAGGTATTATTGGATGTACACCCACCCACACACACACTCACACAAACCCCACCCCTCTCCTCTTCTTCCCCCACACACACAGCTGGCCACCTGCAAGGCTTACAGGTGTAGTCTGTATGTGTTCCACTGTGGTGAGCATGGTGTGTTTACGTCCTGTATGTTTCATTCAGACCCCCGGGTGTTCATTAGGGGAGCTGAGACTAAGCTGTCCTGCCCAGCCTACATGCCTCCAAATGGGCCAAACTCTCTCTATTTAGATAAGGGCTTCCATGTTGAGTTGAACACAAGTTGTTGTAGCAATGAGACAAGATGGAGGATCTTAAATTGATCACACTGTTGCCGGAGAAATGTACTGCAATGCAGGAAATGTCAAACTTGTAGTGTGGTATAAAAAAGCTTCTGAAATTTATATTTTCCACTTTTACATTTCAGACTTGATTTTCCCTTACGAAAAATGGATCCACCCCTACAAAAATGTAAATGAATAATAATCCACATAATAATTCACATTTTCTGTTGCTGCAGGATTATTTTCCTGCCTTAGCAAACTGGCTCAAATTAAGATCCTACATCTGTATGTGCAGTGTTTATAAATATGCAGGCCCACGCGTTGATGTGGAAATTTCAACAACTTTATATATTTCTCTCTCTCTTGTTTTTTCTGTAACTCTTTTTACTCTCTGAATTGCTTCCTTTTGCTCTTGCACGCTCACACACACACACACACACACACACACACACACACACACACACACACACACACACACACACACACACACACACACACACACACACACACACACACACACACACACAGAAGACTCCTCAGACTTCAATAGCATACTGTATCTGAAGCTGTACTGTTCTAGACATTCCATTTCCCACCACCCACCAAAGCCTGCATGTTCCCTTCGCTAAACGCAGAAGAGACGCTCTTGGAGCGGATGAGATTAGCGTGCAGCGAATGCTCTCTGCTGTCTCAGCCTGCTCCCTGGTGACTCTCCCTCTATCTCTCTGTCTGGGCTCTGAGCTGTTCCTTTTCTCTTCTTCGTCTCCTCTCTCTCTCTCTCTTTCTCCTCTCTCTACCTCTCCTCCCACATCCCTACTTTACTGGGCCTGTTGGTAATATAGGCAGGCAGGCAGGCACCTCTGAGCTCTGAGCAACCATACCAGCTTCAGTCACACTAGAGCTACTCTGTGTGTGTGTGTGTGTGTCCATATTGATTTTATATCCAGGGAGGGGGATTTAATAAGAAAACAATGTATGTATACCAATTAAACACACTGAAAGGCACACACTGTCTATGCAGTTCTCCTTCTCTCTCGCTCTTTCTCCTTGGCCTTTCCTTGCTGCCACTCACACACACAGTGGTCAGGGACAGGGGTCATGTAAGAGCAAACACACATTCAGCAGACTCACTCCCTCTCAGTACCTGCATGGTGCCCCAAGAGAGAATGTATGGCTCATTACTAAGTAATATGGGGTTTATGAAAAGGGTGATGAATAATAGTAAGAATTTAGAGATGCAGACATACCTGTCTACTTTATCACATTTAAACAGAGGAGGCTGGTGGGAGGAGCTATAGGAGGACAGGCTCATTGTAATGGCTGGAATGGAATTAATGGAACGGTATCAAATGTGGTTTCCATATCTTTGATGTGTTTGATACCGTTCCATTTATTCCATTCCAGCCAATACAATGAGCCTGTCTTCCTATAGCTCTTCCCACCAGCCTCATCTGCATGTAAAATATACATTGATATACACTGAGTGTACAAAACATTAGGAACACCTGCTCTTTCCATGTCATAGACTGACCAAGGGAATCCAGGTGAAAGCTATGATCCCTTATTGTTGTCACTTAAATCCAATTCAATCAGTGTAGATGAAGGGGAGGAGACAGGTTAAAGAAGACATGGATTGTGTATGTGTGCCATTCAGAGGGTGAATGGGCAAGACAAAAGATTTAAGTGCCTTTTGAACGGCGTATGGTAGTAGGTGCCAGGCACACCGGTATGAGTGTGTCAAGAAATGCAACGCTGCTGGGTTTTTCACGCTCAACAGTTTCCCATGTGTATCAAGAATGGTCCTCTACCCAAAGGACATCCAGCTAACTTGACACAACTGGGAAGCATTGGAGTCAACATGGGCCAGCATCCCTGTGGAATGCTTTCGACACCTTGTAGAGTCCATGCCCCGACAAATTGAGTCTGTTCTGAGGGCAAAAGGGGATGCAACTCAATATTAGGAAGGTGTTCATAATGTTTTGTACACTCAGTGTATATACTCTGACAAATATGTATGGCTTTTAAGTTCTATCATGGAACCTTAAACCAGTTAAGTCTTCTACTGGTTTAAGACCCCTGAAAATGTCCTTGATATCATGTGCAGCATTTTTAAATGCATATTATATGTGTGTGTATGTGTTTGTGTGTGTAAGTTATATCTTCCAACTCCATTACACTACAGTTATTCCCCTCTTAAGATGTCCTCCAAGCATTGGTGAAATGATCCATTGCCAAATTGTGTTGCTCCGGCATCCTAATATCCACCCTTACTAAATTATATTGGCCAAGGAGAAGGATGATGTGCTCTCATGGGTGTATAATCATCCAAAACCACCTCTTTATACACTGCTTTAATACAGAATTAATGAGAAGAAAGAGGGATAGGAGAAGGAGGGGGGATTCAACGTGGTGCAATGTGAATCTCGGCCACTAGAGGCTACTCTTTCTCTGTATTGTGTATATAATAAGCCCCTACCCACCCTTAGCGGCATTGGCAGGGATACAGTATTTTCAATCTAACTTCCGTTTCCCCTGAAAAACGAAAGTGTGGGCTGCACTCAGGCTTCTTACTATGCCTGCTACGTTAGGTTAGGCCCTGCCTAAAAGGTTTCAGCAATTTGCCCAATGACATGCGATTGGGCAAACTGAGATCACATTGAGAACACTGTCCTTCAAACTCTATAATCATTAATGACTTCTATTTTATTATATATAAAGTTTTTATTAAAACATATCTAATAATGTATTCCCCCATATCCCCAGCTGTGCCAACCCTTCTGAAGTCAAATTCCTAACCCTTTAATGAACTCTTAAATTCCTTATTATTTATTATTGTACTTTTTGTCCCTTTTTGTCCCCAATGGGTAGTTACAGTCTTGTCCCATCGCTGCATCTCCCGTACGGACTTGGGAGAGGCGAAGGTCGCGAGCAATGCTTCCTCCGAAACACAACCCTGCCAGCCGCACCAATGTGTCGGAGGAAACACCGTACAACTGGCAATGGAAGTCAGCATGCATGAGCCCGGCCCGCCACAAGGAGTCGCAAGAGCGCGATGGAACAAGGACATCCCGGCCGGCCAAACCCTCCCCTAACCCGGACGACGCTGGGCCAATTGTGCGCCGCCTCATGGGTCTCCCGGTCGCGGCTGGCTGTGACAAAGCCTGGGATAAAACCCGGGTCTGTAGTGACGCCTCAAGCACTCCGATGCAGTGCCTTAGACCGCTGCGCCACTCGGGAGGCCCTTAAAATTATTATTTTATCATAACCACTTTCTTTACAGTGAATGAAATGCTTACAGGCTTACAATGTTATGTGCTGAAGGAGCTCCGTCTCTTCACCACACACTGGCAACTATTCAAAGCAGAATGAGGGCAATGATCACTATGGCTGCCAACAGCTGTAGCCATTGAACAAATGGTTGTGTGAACAACTGAGCCTGGTTGTGAATTCTGATTAAACCACGTGTTCTGGTAGGGGGATCAGAGCAGCACTCAGGCCCCAATAGAAACCATCAGAGATATCACAGGTTATTATATTCTCTCATCTAGTCCATTTAACCACATGTCTTCCAAGGCCTTTGCTGTAGGGGGAAATCTAAGAAGCATAGTGGAGGAGCCATGCATATTAAATGAATCACATTACAATATCGCCTTGCAGTCTGACTCTTAGCATAATGACACGAGTTCTGAAAACACATGAAAAAGATGGGGTTATTTTGATGTGCTTTTTATATGGAGAATGAATTGCATATCTTTTAGCCAGCCTCAACCTTGCATTGAATTAAACAACAGCGGTAACTGAGGGATAAACACTCCCAAACTGTGTGTACTAATTTAGACATCCCCTTTCTGAGAGAGCCCTGAGTCCTGTCACACACCCACCTACCTAGCAGCCGGAATACAACACCACAATTTGTTGCTTTGCTCCTTAGGCTACAGTACACCATCGCCGCTGTCATACATAATTCCACGGTGCATTACCATAATAAAAAATGGATATTACTCACACACTGACTCTGAAAACTCTCTCTCTGCTGTTCACTTCAGCTTCCGGGAATTGCTCCTCTGTAGCTGGCTGCTTGTATTTGTGTTATTCGTGTAGATATGTTCGAAGCGACTCCTAACACTGACAACCTCATTTAAATAGCCAGGCTTATGAATAATACGAGACTCAATACGGGGCGCAAGCTTGAATATTTAAATATGTACTAATGTAGAAATGCAATGTTTAACTAGATTATGTACAAGTTTACACATATCTCCTATGAGTCATCTACTGTTTGGTTACATCCTCCCGACTTTCCTCTCTTGTACCTCATGAAGAACCTGACTGCATGAGAAGTCAATGGAACGTGAGGTGGTACGGGGTGATGTTAAGCTTTTATGGCATCAGTGAAGTCAACAACATGCATACTTAGCATGCATACTTCATTGCAGCCAAATGCAAATCCGACTCAGGTTAAAAATAGTATTTTAAATTTTTGAAATACTTTAGCTGTGCTTGGCTGAACATGCCTGCCACAATGGAACTGATGGAATACTCCCAAAAGTGTTAACCCCACCCATCTGGCACTTCAGGCAGGCTCAAGCAAACACTCAAAGTATACTAATAATATTTCTAACACAAAACATATTTTTAATACTATCTGAACCCAGATCTGCTGCATATCCAAACGGATAGCTATAATGCAGAGTTCTTTCCCAACCTGGCAAATTGGACCATGAGATCAATAAGGACCATAATTAACATGATACAGACTGTTTCAATACCCTACTGAAGTTCAAGATACTGACAGGGAAACTATGTTACATACTGTAAGCAAGCACCAGAGACCAGACCCACGTTGTGCTGTTGTTAAGTGATTCTTGCTTAAATAACGCACTTAATCACAATGTGCGTGTTCCCTGGGTCTCACAGTAGGGAGGATGCTTTGATCCAAACCCCTCAGAATAACTCAGCAGAAAACCTATTTTGTCTGTGTGTTTTCACTTTGAACAGAGAGGGGACTGTCACGGCTTGGATCAACTCCATCTGATGATGAAATATGGCAGCAGATATAATCAACAGTGATTACATATACGCTAACTTCAACCGTGATTATATATACGCTAACTTCAACCGTGATTATACACACGCTAACTTCAACCATGATTATATATTCACTAACTTCAACTGTGAATATATATACGGTAACTTAAATCGTGATTATATATACTCTAACTTCAACCGTGATTATATATATGCTAACTTCAACCGTGAATATATATATATGCTAATTTAAACCGTGATTATATACAGTGAGGGAAAAAAGTATTTGATCCCCTGCTGATTTTGTACGTTTGCCCACTGACAAATAAATAATCAGTCTATAATTTTAATGGTAGGTTTATTTGAACAGTGAGACAGAATAACAACAACAAAATCCAGAAAAACGCATGTCAAAAATGATCTAAGTTGATTTGCATTTTAATGAGGGAAATAAGTATTTGACCCCCTCTCAATAAGAAAGATTTCAGGCTCCCAGGTGTCTTTTATACAGGTAACGAGCTGAGATTAGGAGCACACTCTTAAAGGGAGTGCTCCTAATCTCAGTTTGTTACCTGTAAAAAAGACACCTGTCCACAGAAGCAATCAATCAATCAGATTCCAAACTCTCCACCATGGCCAAGACCAAAGAGCTCTCAGAGGATGTCAGGGGCAAGATTGTAGCCCTACACAAGGCTGGAATGTGCTACAAGACCATCGCCAAGCAGCTTGGTGAGAAGGTGACAACAGTTGGTGCGATTATTCGCAAATGGAAGAAACACAAAATAGCTGTCAATCTCCCTCGGCCTGGGGCTCCATGCAAGATCTCACCTCGTGGAGTTGCAATGATCATGAGAACGGTGAGGAATCAGCCCAGAACTACACGGGAGGATCTTGTCAATGATCTCAAGGCAGCTGGGACCATAGTCACCAAGAAAACAATTGGTAACACACTACGGCGTGAAGGACTGATATCCTGCAGCGCCCGCAAGGTCCCCCTGCTCAAGAAAGCACATATACATGCCCGTCTGAAGTTTGCCAATGAACATCTGAATGATTCAGAGGAGAACTGGGTGAAAGTGTTGTGGTCAGATGAGACCAAAATGGAGCTCTTTGGCATCAACTCAACACGCCGTGTTTGGAGGAGGAGGAATGCTGCCTATGACCCCAAGAACACCATCCCCACCGTCAAACATGGAGGTGGAAACATTATGCTTTCGAGGGTGTTTTTCTGCTAAGGGGACAGGACAACTTCACCACATCAAAGGGACGATGGATGGGGCCATGTACCATCAAATCTTGGGTGAGAACCTCCTTCCCTCAGCCAGGGCATCGAAAATGGGTTGTGGATGGGTATTCCAGCATGACAATGACCCAAAACACACGGCCAAGGCAACAAAGGAGTGGCACAAGAAGAAGCACATTAAGGTCCTGGAGTGGCCTAGCCAGTCTCCAGACCTTAATCTCATAGAAAATCTGTGGAGGGAGCTGAAGGTTTGAGTTGCCAAACGTTAGCCTTGAAACCTTAATGACTTGGAGAAGATCTGCAAAGAGGAGTGGGACAAAATCCCTCCTGAGATGTGTGCAAACCTGGTGGCCAACTACAAGAAACGTCTAACCTCTGTGATTGCCAACAAGGGTTTTGCCACCAAGTACTAAGTCATGTTTTGCAGAGGGGTCAAATACTTATTTCCCTCATTAAAATGCAAATCAATTTATAACATTTTTGACATGCGTTTTTCTGGATTTTTTTGTTGTTATTCTGTCTCTCACTGTTCAAATAAACCTACCATTAAAATTATAGACTGATCATTTCTTTGTCAGTGGGCAAACGTACAAAATCAGCAGGGGATCAAATACTTTTTACCCTCACTGTACTTTAACCGTGATTATATATATATATATATGCTAACTTCAACTGTGATTATATATGCTAACTTCAACCGTGATTATATATACGCTAACTTCAACCGTGATTATATATACGCTAACTTCAATTGTTATTATATATAAGCTAACTTCAACTGTGATTATATATATGCTAACTTCAACCGTGATTATATATACGCTAACTTCAACCGTGATTATATATACGCTAACTTCAATTGTGATTATATATAAGCTAACTTCAACCGTGATTATATATATGCTAACTTCAACAGTGATTATATATACGTTAACTTCAATCATGATTATATATACTCTAACGTCAACCGTGATTATATATATACGCTAACTTCAACCGTGATTACATACTCATTTTGGTTATTGTTCTCTCTCTCTCACTCTCTCTCTCTCTCGCTCTCTCTTTATTTATCTCTCTCCCTCCCTCTCTCGCACTCTTCTCGCTCAATGCGGTTGTCACTCAGATTGTAAATGGCCAGATATGATGTAACAAACTTCTTTATGACACTTTCTCTGATTGGTGTTAAAGATCTAAGGCTCCGGCCGTAAGACAGTAGCGAATGGCGGTGGGAATAACCACTTGGCAGCCTGTACTACCGCAGTCAAGCTGAAACTGAATTCTTACCAGAGAGATTTTTCCAACAGATATTTCCTGTACCAAGCATGTTCCTGTACGAACCATGTTTTTGCCTCACAGACAGGAAGACATGAACTCCACCTCTGTTGCTTTGTCTTGAAAACAGATGCCTTCTCCCAAGGTGTTTCAATCTTTAAAGGTATGGTCCTATTGGAAATACCATAATTGGTCTAGGCTAGTCCATGTTGTGAGGTGTAAGAAAAAACTATAAGAAAAACTGTCAGAAACTAACAAAAGTGCAGTATATTGCATTAAGGGGTGGGAAAAACTGACAAACAAAAAACATTCCACTGAAATACAGATTCTCTGTAAAACCCAGCATTGATTTGCCAGAATTCAGTTGCTTATGGCTGAGACTAGTTGCTAGCAGCTACAGTATGTAGAGTATGTGTTAATCAGACAAGATAAACCCATTTCAAACACACAGCCCACTGAATCCATAGTCCCACACACAGAAATGTGACATATTTTGCAGTGCAGAGCCTTTAAAAAGCCTGGATTGCAATAGTGTTTTGATGTGGGCCTAAATGGGGTAATTATTATCCTTCATAGAGGAAGAGAAGCACAAAAGGTAGTGCAGAGAGGGCTTGTTAGGAGCTGCCACAGACTGAACACTGAGGGAACACTGGGGAGAAGATGTTCTGTCTGGACCTTTCAGTCAGACACAATCCAGGCAGGGCACCCAAATGGGCATCCAGACAACACAAGCCAGACAGACAAGCTTTTGTGAAGAAGATAACATAAGCTCTGGGTTGCCAGATTGTTGGCCAGACATTCTGGTGGTAGAAATATTTCAGCGCTATGAAATAGCTAGCAGACATTACGGAAAATAAAGAAATAAAACAAATCAAGTATTTACTTGTGGTCCTCTATAGCTCAATTGGTAGAGCATGGCGCTTGTAACGCCAGGGTAGTGGGTTCAATCCCCGGGACCACCCATACGTAAAAATTTATGCACACATGACTGTAAGTCGCTTTGGATAAAAGCGTCTGCTAAATGGCATATTATTATTACTTGCCTCTTCTATTTCTTATTTTTTAATGATAAGTCTTATCTGATAAACATTCGGAAAGTGTTCAAACCCCTTGACTTTTTCCACATTTTGTTATGTTACAGCCTTATTCTAAAATTTATTAAATAATTTTTTTCACCTCACACAATACCCCATAATTACGAAGAAAAAACATGTTTTTAGAAATGTTAGCCAATTTATCAAATATACAAAACTGAAATATCACATTTACATAAGTATACAAACCCTTTACTCAGTACTTTGTTGAAGCACCTTTGGCAGCGATTACAGCCTGGAGTCTTCTTGGGTATGACGCTACAAGCTTGGCACACCTATATTTGGGGAGTTTCTCCCATTCTTCTGTGCAGGTCCTCTCAGGCTGGTTGGTTGAGGAGCGTCGCGGCATAGCTATTTTCAGGTCTCTCCAGAGATGTTCGATCGAGTTCAAGTCCGGGCTCTGGCTGGGCCACTCAAGGACATTCAGAGACTTGTCCCAAAGCCACTCCTGCATTGTCTTGGCTGTGTGCTTAGGGTTGTTGTCCTATTGGAAGGTGAACCTTCGTCCCAGTCTGAGTTCCTGAGCGCTCTGGAGCAGGTTTTCATCGAGGATCTCTCTGTACTTTGCTCCGTTCATCTTTCCCTCTATCCTGACTAGTCTCCCAGTCCCTGCCGCTGAAAAACATCCCCACGTGACGCTTGGCATTCAGGCCAAAGAGTTCAATCTTGGTTTCATCAGACCAGAGAATCTTGTTTCTCATGGTCTGAGTCTTTAGGTGCCTTTTGGCAAACTCCAAGCGGGCTGTCATGTGCCTTTTACTGAGGAGTGGCTTCCGTCTGGCCACTCTAACATAAAGTCCTGATTGGTGGAGTGCTGCAGAGATGGTTGTCCTTCTGGAAGGTTCTCCCATCTCCACAGAGGAACTCTGGAGCTCTGTCAGAGTGACCATCAGGTTCTTGGTCACCTCCTTGACCAAGGCCCTTCTCCCCCGATTGCTCAGTTTGGCAGGGCGGCCAGCTCTAGGAAGAGTCTTGGTGGTTGCAAACTTCTTCCATCTATGAATGATGGAGGCCACTGTGTTCTTGGGGACCTTCAATGCTGTAGAAATGTTTTGGTACCCTTCCCCAGATCTGTGCCTCGACACAATCCTGTCTCGGAGCTCTACGGACAATTCCTTCGACCTCATGGCTTGGTTTTTGCACTGACATGAACTGTCAACTGTGGGACCTCATATAGACAGGTGTGTGCCTTTCCAAATCATGTCCAATCAATTGAATTTACCACAGGTGGACTCCAATGAAGTTGTAGAAACATCTCAAGGATGACCAATGGAAACAGGATGCATCTGAGCTCAATTTCGAGTCTCATAGCAAAGGGTCTGAATACTTGTGTAAATAAGGTATTTCAGTTTTTTATTTGTAATAAATGTGCAGGAATTTCAAAAAAAACTGTTTTTGCTTTGTCATTATGGGGTATTGTGTGTAGATTGATGAGGATTTTTATTTATTTAATCAATTTTAGAATAAGGCTGTAACGTAAGAAAATGTGGAAAAAGGGAAGGGGTCTGAATACTTTCCGAATGCACTGTATACTCTGGCAATCCATTTCATTTGACAATAATGATATAGGCCTACAAGACAGTGTTATTGGCTTTTGAAATATCACTTCTCAGAACAAGAAAAGTTTCTGCTCAAAGATATATTATGCAATTACTGTATGATAGTACAGACAGTCTTCTCTCACACGCTCAGAAATGATCATATAATGGGTCCCATGGCTGCTCCGCTAATATTGAGAGCAATGAGCATTCAGAAAGAACTAGCTCCAAAGTCCATCCTCTTTTTCCATCCTGCTGCTTCCAGAACTTTCCCACTTTCCCAAATTTGCCCTTGAGAACAATCCACTGCCACAATCTTTACCATATGAGATTTATGAGTCTTGTGATGGAGAGATGGATCCGAATGCTGTGTAATATGCTTAATAGCTTTAATATCTTGTTGTTTGAATGATTGGGTAATGAGACAGGGCCAGCAGCCGTGATATAACAATGATGAAGCAGCAATGTCACCCCAGAGTACCATTCCATGCTGAGCCTCAGCACACTCTACACTTTATCACCTTCATAAAAGAGGAAAACAAATTAAGAATTAAAGAGTTATTAGGAGAATGCGTCAGGAATACTGAAGTCAGGGCCATAATGAACCAATCAGGGCTGTTTACCTTGCGTAAGACTCTCATTAAAATCCATTTAACTCCCACACCTGTGAAGAATGATTTAATCTAAGCGTATCAGTGAAACTTGTCAATGTTAAGTCTATCATTGATTAAGCTCAAGAGTTGGTGCCATTGATCAAGTGTGTGCTGCAGGTGAGTTGTTGGTGGAGAGAAGCCTATGATGAGGTTGTTTTTTCTATGATGGGAAGACATCACTTTTTTATGACAACAGTAGTTTATGAGGATCAGGCGATCAAAATGACAATCAAAATGACAATCAATCTTGATGGGAAACCATGAAACCAAGGGACCAAAACTAAAGAACCACTGAGACTTTCTTTACAGATAACCCAATAAAACTGATACAACAAATCAGCTCATGTAGAGGAAAGCAACCAACGTCGGATAATAAAACATGATATTGTGGGTGAGAAATGCTAATAAGCACCTCAGCCGTCATCATGGATACTTCAAGTTCTACCGTACCCTCTCCTCTCGTTCTCCGTCACACCCCCTCGCAAACGGATGCACTCTACAGCCAACATTAGCTTCAGTTCACGTGGACCTACAGTGGGGGAAAAAAGTATTTAGTCAGCCACCAATTGTGCAAGTTCTCCCACGTAAAAAGATGAGAGAGGCCTGTAATTTTCATCATAGGTACACGTCAACTATGACAGACAAAATCAGAAAAAAAAATCATGAAAATCACATTGTAGGATTTTTTATGAATTTATTTGCAAATTATGGTGGAAAATAAGTATTTGGTCAATAACAAAAGTTTCTCAAAACATTGTTATATACCCTTTGTTGGCAATGACACAGGTCAAACGTTTTCTGTAAGTCTTCACAAGGTTTTCACACACTGTTGCTGGTATTCTGGCCCATTCCTCCATGCAGATCTCCTCTAGAGCAGTGATGTTTTGGGGCTGTCGCTGGGCAACACGGACTTTCAACTCCCTCCAAAGATTTTCTATGGGGTTGAGATCTGGAGACTGGCTAGGCCACTCCAGGACCTTGAAATGCTTCTTACGAAGCTACCTTCGTTGCCCGGCGGTGTGTTTGGGATCATTGTCATGCTGAAAGACCCAGCCACGTTTTATCTTCAATGCCCTTGCTGATGGAAGGAGGTTTTCACTCAAAATCTCACGATACATGGCCCCATTCATTCTTTCCTTTACACGGATCAGTCGTCCTGGTCCCTTTGCAGAAAAACAGCCCCAAAGCATGATGTTTCCACCCCCATGCTTCACAGTAGGTATGGTGTTCTTTGGATGCAACTCAGCATTCTTTGTCCTCCAAACACGACAGTTGAGTTTTTACCAAAAAGTTCTATTTTGGTTTCATCTGACCATATGACATTCTCCCAATCCTCTTCTGGATCATCCAAATGCACTCTAGCAAACTTCAGATGGGCCTGGACATGTACTGGCTTAAGCAGGGGGACACGTCTGGCACTGCAGGATTTGAGTCCCTGGCGGCGTAGTGTGTTACTGATGGTAGGCTTTGTTACTTTGGTCCCAGCTCTCTGCAGGTCATTCACTAGGTCCCCCGTGTGGTTCTGGGATTTTTACTCACCGTTCTTGTGATCATTTTGACCCCACGGGGTGAGATCTTGCGTGGAGCCCCAGATCGAGGGAGATTATCAGTGGTCTTGTATGTCTTCCATTTCCTAATAATTGCTCCCACAGTTGATTTCTTCAAACCAAGCTGCTTACCTATTGCAGATTCAGTCTTCCCAGCCTGGTGCAGGTCTACAATTTTGTTTCTGGTGTCCTTTGACAGCTCTTTGGTCTTGGCCATAGTGGAGTTTGGAGTGTGACTGTTTGAGGTTGTGGACAGGTGTATTTTATACTGATAACAAGTTCAAACATGTGCCATTAATACAGGTAACGAGTGGAGGACAGAGGAGCCTCTTAAAGAAAGTTACAGGTCTGTGAGAGCCAGAAATCTTGCTTGTTTGTAGGTGACCAAATACTTATTTTCCACCATAATTTGCAAATAAATTCATAAAAAATCCTACAATGTGATTTTCTGGATTTTTTTCCTAAATTTGTCTGTCATAGTTGACGTGTACCTTTGATGAAAATTACAGGCCTCTCTCATCTTTTTAAGTGGGAGAACTTGCACAATTGGTGGCTGACTAAATACTTTTTTTCCCCACTGTATATTCTCCTATTCCACCCCTTCACTCTCCTCTCCGTGACTCACTTTTCCTCTCGCTCGTTCGCTCGCTCACTCACTCACTCACTCACTCACTCACTCACTCACACACACTCACACACTCACACACTCACACACACACACACACACACACACACACACACACACACACACACACACACACACACACACACACACACACACACACACACACACACTCACACAGATGGATGTGAAATCAGCCATGAGGGGGGCCAGAGATCCATGACCGGTAGTTAGTGTCCTCCGTCCCGACACACTGCCTCTTCATTACACTTAAAGCAATGAGGAGCGCCTCGGCGCATTCATTCTCTCTGAGAAATAGAGGAAGAGGGGAGAGAAAGGGAAATGAAACAAGTGGTAACCTAGCTAACATCAGCATGCTCTCGTTGTAGCCTATATGCTGTAGTTAATTGCAGCTTCTAAACAGACAGACAAGTTAACGGGCAAGGAGAGCAGCGTTGCAGTGGGCAAAAAATCAAAGTGAAAGAAGAAGTACTTATATTGCAGTGGTGGAAAAAGTACTAAATTCTCATACTTGAGTAAAAGTCAAGATACCTTAATAGAAAATGACTCAAGTAAAAGTGAAAGTCACCCAGTAAAATACTACTTGAGTAAAAGTCAAAGTATTTTGTTTTAAATATACTTAAGCATAAAAAATAAACGTATTTGCTAAAATATACTTAAGTATCAAAAGTAAAAGTAAAAGTATAAATCATTTCAAATTGCTTATATTAAGCAAACCAGACGGCACCATTTTTCTTGTTTTTTTTTAAATTTACAGATAGCCAGGGGCACACTCCAGCACTCAGACACCATTTCCAAACAAAGCATGTGTGTTTAGTGAGTCCACCAGATCAGAGGTAGTAGGATGACCTGGAATGTTCTCTTGATAAGTGCGTGAAGTGGACCATTTTCCTGTCCTCCTAAGCATAAGAAATGTCACGAGTACTTTTGGGTGTCAGGGAAAATGGATGGAGTAAAAATATAAAAGTAAAGGAATGTACAGATACCCCAAAAAACTACTTAAGTATTTTTACTGAAGTACTTTACAGCACTATTCTTTTGTTCAATAGAGGTCACTACTAATTCAGATCTTAGAGTGCTGCTTGTCCTTATTGCATGTTCAATGGAGACAAGAGGAATAGAGAAGGACATGCTGTGTAGCTTTTCAAAAAAGTAAATTTGCAAGAACTGGGACATATGTGGTAAGGGTCCGTAGGCATTTCAAAGTACTTTCAATTTATTTATTGTATGGAAGCATTTGAGTTGAATTGCCCAGAAAAATTGCCTAATCTCATCTGGTGAATCAGGCAGCCAATGAGTGCTGAGTTGTTATGCATCCTAATGCAGTCTTTGTAAGTCACTGCACAACTCCCAAGTCACACGCTAACTGCCATGCTTTTGATCACTAGTAATGGGCCAAGACAGCTAAGAGCTGGTTGGGGTGCTTGTTTCATTACAGATTGAGCAGAGTGACATCTTAGGGTGTGATTAAACGTGATTATGCCACATAATATACCGCCTCTCAGTGTGAAGGTACTAATTAACGTGGGATTATGTATATCATTATACCCAATAGCAGAGTGTATGGAAATTGTAGCTAGTAAACTATAATTTGTCTACTAGCATCAAACATTAATTGATGTGCGATTCTAAAGCAGGTGGTTTAACTAATTTAACTCGATAAACTTCAGTTATTCTCTTTAGAGTGAGAGGTCAGTTACGACTCTAGGTTACATGAAACAAGCCAATTGAAAACCCTCTCAGACTCCAATTCCTGCAGTACATTAATGAACTAAGGCACCATTCTGGGGCTAGCCGTAGCCCTGAGAGTCACCCACAACCCTCAGCAGCTAGTACCCCGAAAGGGTTAAGGCTGTTTTGGATGGCTAGCATAACGCTTAACAGGCACAACAGTTAATTTATACGCCACATTCTCCTGCTGTCTCCAGACTCATATTGATTTAGTGGTTCCTGTAGGCTCTGGTGTTTTATCAGACTACTGCACAGGCCTGTGCTTCTGACCAACTGGGCTAATTACTGAAAATAAAGTAATTCTCTCTTTCCATATGAGTGGATATGATACAGAGAATATAAAGCAGGAGCGCCATGATAAACAAAAACATAAAATAGCCATGGCAAGAGACTGGCATATGAAGGGTGTGAAGGATTGAGCACAAATCTGTCGCCAGAACTGGGGAAAACAAGAGGTAAAATAAAGTGGTCTGTCAATTTTAGGGGACATAATTGAAAGGGGTGTAAGATGAAAATGAACCGGCTGTTCAATCCATTCAAAAGACATGGTTGGGTTTTGCGGTGCGTTAAAAATGGGACTCAGACCCTGAGAGCTGATAACCGCCTATAAACCCATACATCTCACTTCATTCTCTACAGCCTACACCTCCTTACTGGGAAACATGAATCCATATTTTAGGGAACACACGCTTTTAGAATCCGGCGAAATAGGACCAGCGATACCATGTAGTCAAATGGTGGTTTCATTATTGGCATTCAATCTACTGTAGACCCATTGTTGAATGACTGGTTTGACTGGTACCTGCTATTGGCTTTTAAGCCACAGCACAAAGTCTGTGTTTGAGTCCAGCTGCAGCCTGGCCACATGGTTTGGAACAAAACATGCTACATTGTCTGGCAACAAACTATACTTTGATGATTAAATAAACCCACATGCATTCTCACAGCACTGGAAGTATATGGTACATTTTATAACAGAATTATCAGGGAATTGAGTAGTACCCGATTTTCATTAACATAAATATTACAGGGCCTAGCCTATGGTAAACTGCACCCTATGAGAACACCAAGGGTATAATTCCCAATCATCTTATATTGCCATTGGGTCCTGCAGTGGGTGCAGAGTAACAGCCTAGCCACTTTTCCGTTTAGAAAAACATTATGTTTTTCTCCATCTCACTCCCTCACTCTCTCCCACTTTCCCTTTCTCTCTGGGTCTGAGAGCAGGCAGTCAGCTAAGCTAGTTTGACATTAGCTGACATTAGGTCTGTTTGGTCAGCCTTGGAGTGTGATTTATCATTGCGGCCAGTGAGGCTCTCTTAGCTGCTGCTGCTGTAGCTACTGCTGCTATCTCCCAAAGCTCCAAACCTGCATCCTCACAGCACTGCAGTGTGCTGCGCTAGGGAACTAATCATGGGGCTTTCAGTAAATAAACTGCACTGAGCACATCTGTCTGAGGTCCCATTCATGACCTACCCCCTGCTTCACCAAGATTAGGAGTAGGAGGAAGCCAATCGAGAAAAAGGAAAGCCCAAGTCCTGAACTCTTCAATAGTGTAGGAGGATACTGTTAAAATGTGCTGGCATGGACAGACAGCCTGTTAGAGAGGTTGCAATGTGTAGGCTTGAGGAAGAATCTTTACTTTTGTACTTTGTTGTTACCAGTGTTTGCATTCTGCAATAGTTCTTTCTCATAGCGAGAACCCAGAATCAATGGGTTTCTTTGTGTGCTCTGAGACAACCAGGACATATTAATTGGGACAACAGAGATAAGAAAAGAGAGAAATACAAACACAGAAAAGAACACAACAGAAGGGATAATTATCCTAGTAGGAGCCTGAGCCACTGCAGATAGGCGATGTGGATCAGTAGTCAGAGAGAAGGACAACACAGAGAAGTGAGCCTTGTGGAGCTGTATACGCTCTATGCTCAAATTTAATCCTTCACCTGAATAGTCAGCATACTAGTCTCATTATGTTGGAGATAGCGTACGAGAGCTGTTGGTAATGGGTGTTGACTAAACGCCCCAGGATGAGACTGTGCACTAAGGAAATAAATGCAGGAAATTAGCTGGGAACATGGGAGGCATGGTTTTTGTGCCCGGGAGTGGGTTTCCAGTCTCTAAAACGTAGACGCTCATTGTCTGGTAGTCTCAGCATGTAGGGTGGAGAGGAGTCTGTCCTTTTCTTTCTTTCTTTCTTTCTTTCTTTCTTTCTTTCTTTCTTTCTTTCTTTCTTTCTTTCTTTCTTTCTTTCTTTCTTTCTTTCTTTCTTTCTTTCTTTCTTTCTTTCTTTCTTTCTTTATTAATTTCCTCTCTCTCTCTCTCTCTCTCTCTCTCTCTCTCTCTCTCTCTCTCTCTCTCTCGCACTCTCTCTTTCTCTCTCTCTCTTTCTTTCTCTCTCTCTCGCGCTCTCTCTTTCTCTCTCTCTCTCTCTCTCTCTCTCTCTCTCTCTCTCTCTCTCTCTCTCTCTCTCTCTCTCTCTCTCTCTCTCTCTCTCTCTCTCTCTCTCTCTCTCTCTCTCTCTCTCTCTCTCTCTCTCTCTCTCTCTCTCTCTCTCTCTCTATGTGTCTCTGTACTGACTCGGGTAGCAGCATAGCTCAAAAACATTTACTGTGAGCTCTCTTCTCCTGTCCTCTCCTCCTGTGTGTGTGTGTGTTAGTGTGTGTGTGTGTGTGTGTGTGAGCTCATACATGCATGCGTGTGTATTGGTGTGTGTGTATTTGTCTCCCCACCCGCTGAGTGAATGCTGGGTGATTGAGTGTCAGCTGTTATAGATGAGCTCAGTCTCTTTCTCATCTCACGTGTCCCCAGAGTGGCGGCGGTATAAGAAGCGGGGGTTGGCGGTGACAAGGCCAAACGCTGTCGCCAGGCCTGATGGATGGCCGTCATCACTCCCCCCTCCTGGCGTTGCGAGACCCACCCCGGCCACGTGTGTCGATGAGACAGGATAGGATAACTGGATGGCTGGGTATCAGGACGGTTTAGAACAGGATGGAATCACACACAGACAGGGAAACTTTAGAAGCAGCAGAAAAGTGAAGCTCCAGATACCACACAAGGAGATTTTACCCTTGCGGTACAGAGCTTGGATGACAATTTGAAGTTGTGTCAATATATCTTCACAGATGGTCTTTTGCTTTATTCAAATACGCATACTTCAAGCACCATGTATTTACCTATTGTGACCTGAAAATAATCAAAAATGAATGTAATCTTACTGTATATGGAATGCATAAGGATATGAGTGGATGTCTGACATAACAGTAATACTACACCATACTGCACCTGCTGGTCAGATTGAGAAGGAGAAAAGTGAACTCTCTGCCTCACGAAGCATACTTCCCCAAAGCAGCATCTGTTAGGAGGAACCATACACAGCCTTGGTCTTCTGTTGGGACTTAGCACTGAGGGAGACCATTACCTGGTCTGGAAAACAACCCCTAGCTTAGTCCCCTAGCCCCTAGTCTCGTCCCCTAGCTGTGTTTCCATGTCTGAAGGAAGTGGATAGGTGTAAACAAACAGGTGGAAGCAAGCTCCCCTAAGCCCATTGGTAAGCTACAGGAGGAAGTTGTCTGCAGACCAGGGCACCAGGCATATTGTTCAAATTGTGCTCCATACAGTGGGGAAAAAAGTATTTAGTCAGCCACCAATTGTGCAAGTTCTCCCACTTAAAAAGATGAGAGAGGCCTGTAATTTTCATCATAGGTACACGTCAACTATGACAGACAAATTGAGAAGAAAAAAATCCAGAAAATCACATTGTAGGATTTTTAATGAATTTATTTGCAAATGATGGTGGAAAATAAGTTTTTGGTCACCTACAAACAAGCAAGATGTCTGGCTCTCACAGACCTGTAACTTCTTCTTTAAGAGGCTCCTCTGTCCTCCACTCGTTACCTGTATTAATGGCACCTGTTTGAACTTGTTATCAGTATAAAAGACACCTGTCCACAACCTCAAACAGTCACACTCCAAACTCCACTATGGCCAAGACCAAAGAGCTGTCAAAGGACACCAGAAACAAAATTGTAGACCTGCACCAGGCTGGGAAGACTGAATCTGCAATAGGTAAGCAGCTTGGTTTGAAGAAATCAACTGTGGGAGCAATTATTAGGAAATGGAAGACATACAAGACCACTGATAATCTCCCTCGATCTGGGGCTCCACGCAAGATCTCACCCCGTGGGGTCAAAATGATCACAAGAACGGTGAGCAAAAATCCCAGAACCACACGGGGGGACCTAGTGAATGACCTGCAGAGAGCTGAGACCAAAGTAACAAAGCCTACCATCAGTAACACAATACGCCGCCAGAGACTCAAATCCTGCAGTGTCAGACGTGTCCACCTGCTTAAGCCAGTACATGTCCAGGCCCGTCTGAAGTTTGCTAGAGTGCATTTGGATGATCCAGAAGAGGATTGGGAGAATGTCATATGGTCAGATGAAACCAAAATATAACTTTTTGGTAAAAACTCAACTCATCGTGTTTGGAGGACAAAGAATGCTGAGTTGGATCCAAAGAACACCATACCTACTGTGAAGCATGGGGGTGGAAACATCATGCTTTGGGGCTGTTTTTCTGCAAAGGGACCAGGACGACTGATCCGTGTAAATGAAAGAATGAATGGGGCCATGTATCGTGAGATTTTGAGTGAAAACCTCCTTCCATCAGCAAGGGCATTGAAGATGAAACGTGGCTGGGTCTTTCAGTATGACAATGATACCAAACACACCGCCCGGGCAACGAAGGAGTGGCTTCGTAAGAAGCATTTCAAGGTCCTGGAGTGGCCTAGCCAGTCTCCAGATCTCAACCCCATAGAAAATCTTTGGAGGGAGTTGAAAGTCTGTGTTGCCCAGTGACAGCACCAAAACATCACTGCTCTAGAGGAGATCTGCATGGAGGAATGGGCCAAAATACCAGCAACAGTGTGTGAAAACCTTGTGAAGACTTACAGAAAACGTTTGACCTATGCCATTGCCAACAAAGGGTATATAACAAAGTATTGAGAAACTTTTGTTATTGACCAAATACTTATTTTCCACCATAATTTGCAAATAAATTCATTAAAAATCCTACAATGTGATTTTCTGGATTTTCTTTTCTCATTTTGTCTGTCATAGTTGACGTGTACCCATGATGAAAATTACAGGCCTCTCTCTTCTTTTTAAGTGGGAGAACTTGCACAATTGGTGGCTGACTAAATACTTTTTTTCCCCACTGTATATTAGGGCATATCAGCTACTGCTAGCTCAGACTCATATTTTTCATGTCCACGGTGGTGAATGAGATTCAATCTGACAGCAAACTTTTATATGCTCAGATCAGTGTTTATTTGCAGGTCAGAGAATTGTTGTATATTAAAGTCATTTTATAATAGTCATAACATTTCCAATACATATACACTGATTTCCGGGGCATATGTTTACAAACAATTGTATTACGGCAATAATTGCATGAAGCCGATTTACAAATCCAAATCTAATTGCAAATGCATGCACACAGGAGTGTGGTAAAGCGAGAGCAATTTAAATATCAATGTTTACCAAACACCATCATAAATCAGAGGCAATATTTAATATAAAACACTACCTGTGATCGCCCAGGGCTAAATAATAGAATTCCCTTCTATCTCCCACATTTCACTCTGGGCTATTGATGCAGGGGAGTGAGGAGGGGGATAAGGTGTAGGGGTGGGATAGCGGTGGGATCGGAATCTACACATCAAATATACTATAGGGGGAATTTGGAGGACATAGCTAGAATGTTCATTACCATCATTCTAGAGAGAAATTATAAATATGTCTATAACTGGAGTGGATCCTTCAAGGCGCAGAAAAAGAAAGAAGAATGTTGAGACACTTTGTATTATTCTAGAAACAAAAGACCGAACAGCCTTGATGAGGATTAAAACAACTTTGAAGAGATGACATATAATAAAACAAACAGTCTTTGGGAAATAAATGGATCATTTTCTTTGGTGTCTTTCTTTCAATCCTTAAATCCATGATAATTAATACACTAAAGGCAAATGTCAAGTGAAATATTAACTTATCTCTTTTTGCCAACCGAAATCAACAATTCTTCATTTGAAGTTCAAACAGTCTCAAAATATGACATTGAAACTTAAGTTAATATACCATTTGAATAAAAGATAACAGCTTAAATAGATTTACAACAAATTGGACAAATTGGGTATCTGGTGCTCTTTTTCTGAATTATAACTTTGTCTAGATACTGTAGACAGTGAAGCAACACTGCACCCTAAATTAGTGTGACCCTTAGGGCAGTACAACATGTTTTCATCCAAATGAAAACACACTGGTTGATGCTGCTGTTGTACTCTGTCACACCCAACAGATCAGTCTGTTGTATTCAAATGGCATCTACAGAGCAAAGCATGACCGATACCAGTCCTCACCGGCGGCCATCTTAAAGGAGATAACTTGCCCCGTCATCCCTAAGTGGCTCGCTGGTACACCCATTCTCACTGGATGAAGATGAATCTGTCAAAGTCAATTCTGGTTCTATCTCCACTTAAGAGCATCCTGGTGACAAAGCAGGCCTGCTGGTGCTGTGAGGGGGGATGGATGAGAATGTCTGCCAGGCTTCCCCCAGGCACCTCCATACACTGCTGCTGAGACTACTGGGTGCTTGGGTTTCGGTTCAACATGACCTTTATAACTCTATTATTATCAATAAGCTAACAGTGGCATTACTGTATGTGCTAGTAGTTGTAGTAGTTGTAGTAGTAGTAGTAGTAGTAGTAGTAGTAACAGTAGTAGTAGTAGTAGTAGCAGTAGTAGTAGTAGTAGTAGTAGTAGTAGTAGTAGTAGTAGTAGTAGTAGTAACAGTAGTAGTAGTAACAGTAGTAGTAGTAGTAGTAGTAGTAGTAGTAGTAGTAGTAGTAGTAGTAGTAGTAGTAGTAGTAGTAACAGTAGTAGTAGTAGTAGTAACAGTAGTAGTAGTAGTAGTAGTAGTAGTAGTAGTAGTAGTAGTAGTAGTAGTAGTAGTAGTAGTAGTAGTAGTAGTAGTAGTAGTAGTAGTAGTAGTAGTAACAGTAGTAGTAGTAGTAGTGATAGTAAATAGAGAAGTGATGACAATATATACACTCACCGGCCAGTTTATTAGGTACATGGCCGTGGCTTGTTATATAACTCTGGCTTCTCAAACCAACGCAGACATTCTGGTTAAAGAAGTCTATACCAGACTCTGATGTGTCTCTGACTGGTAATACTGTTTTTAGATCTGATAGAGTTGGCAGAGGACGGGGTGTTGCCATAGAGCAAATTAAATGTTTCTGTATCCATTACCACCTCTGTCCCTAAGCAATTTGAATGTCTAGTCCTAAATGTGGGCCTTGGTAATAATGCCCCTTTGACACTAGTGGGAATTTATCGCCCTCCCTCGGCCTCCTTATGTGCTCTTAACAAATTGTCTGACCTGCTCTCTAACTATGCTTAATCCAAATTGTTTATAGTGGGTGATCTTAATCTGGATTGGTTGATGCCAGTATCTGATGGGCTGAAAGATATTTGTACTGAGCTCTGTAAATCTAACTCAGCTGATAACTAAACCAACTCGCCTCAACTTTAAACATCCTGAAAAATCTACTGTCTTAGATATTATTCTAACAAATATCCCTCATAAGTTTACAGCCAATGGGATATTTGCCAATGATTTCAGTGACCATTGTCCCCTTGCCTGCATAAGAGATGTTAAGATACCTAAATCTCGCTCATGCATTATTACAAAGAGACATTTCTTTTATTTTAATTAGCAAAATGTTTTGTCTGAGCTGAGGTTGAGTGACTGGTGGGTTGTGCCAACTATCACTGACTCGGATCAGGCCCTTAATTGTTTTATTTCACTGTTTAACTCCGCATAAAATGCTAAGGGTGAAAGACAGATCTAATCCTTGGATCACGCATGAGTTGTCTGTGAAAGTACAGGAAATAAATGTAGCTTGGGCTAAGGCTAGACTGACTGATTCTATGTCTGATTGGCAGTCCTTCAGACATCTGGTTAGAAAAGCAAAATTAACATATTTCTTGAATTGTGTATCGGATAGTGGTGGTAATCCAGTTAACTTCTGGAAAGTGGTCAAATCTTTGAAGCAAAACTCCACCCCCTCATTTCCCCAGCAGGTTCTGACAGCCTCTGGTCCCATACTAGACAAAATTGACATTTGTGGTGCTTTTAATAACCATTTTGCTTCAGCTGGCCACCTGTTGAAAGGATAGTCTATGAAAATTATTCTCATTCCACTAGAGGGTCCTCTAGTCACCTCAGAACAGATTGTAGAGAATGATGCACTAATAGACTTAAAAAACGTTATTTTCATTTCAACTATTTGATGTCTATGATGTACTAAGTGCTTTGCTAAAGATTTATGTAAAAAAAAACATATGGGCTAATTCACTTGATCCCTTCTTACTGCAGCTCTCTGCCCCACTTATTGCAGAACTGTTGATCTATATCTTTAATATGACAATTGTTTCTGGTGTTATCCATAAGATCTGGAAAGTGGCACATGTCCTCCCCCTACATAAAGGAGGAGATACTTCTGATTTTAGATAACTACCGTCCAATCTCCATATTATCTTGCCTTTCCAAAGTTTTTGACTGTCAGCTAATAACTTTTTTTATCTACTCTATTCTTAATGTGCACTAATTCGGTTTTAGACCTGGACATAGCAAAGTTTCAGCTGCTACACTTCTTTTAGATGATGTGTTAAATTGCTTAGATCATAAAAATATTTTTCTTATTTATAGACCTTTCAAAGGCCTTTGACACTGTTGACCATCACCTTCAAAGGTTGACTGAAATAGGCTTGGATCAGGCTTCGTGCAAGTGGTTAGCAGACAATGCTGTTATGTATGCCATTGCCCCAACTGTAGACCAGGCGTTGTTAGAGCTGCAATCTGACTTTGTTGCCTTACAAAATGGCCTGGTTAAAAAGTTGTACTGAATGTGGGCAAGACTACATATATGTTGTTTGCTAATTCTCGCAAAAATGTTTCAGATGGACTACATATTTATTAATTGAATGGTTCTCCCATTGATCGGGTTCACGCCTATAAATATCTGGGCTTTTGGATTGACAAGGATTTAACGTTTGAAAAGCTAGTTAAAAAGCTGAGATTTAAAGTGGCCTCTTTTTTTTATAAATAGCTCTTGCCTCTCCCTAAACAGCAGGAAACAGATTGTACAGTCAACTTTCCTGCCAGTTCTTGACTGTGGTGACACAGTTTACCAGAATACAGCAGCCACTACTCTTAAACCTTCGGATGCCGTCTACCATAGCGCCCTTCGCTTTATCACAGGTGACAGTTGTAATACTCATCATTGCATCCTGTATCAAACTGTTGGCTGGTCCTCACTATTCCCTTCTTGTTTACAAAGCTCTACTACACAAGCTTCCACCTTACCTAACTTCGTTGTTGAAGTATAAAAACATGAGTTACCAAACCCGTTCACAGGGTTGGTTAACTCTTGAGGTTCCTCGGGTCTCCACCAAATTAGGGAAATCCGCTTTTATTTTTAATATGCCTCACTGCTGGAACAATTTGCAGAACTCATTACAATTAGATGTTCTGGTGCCGCTTGAGCAGTTTAAGGTGTTAATTGAGGGCCTTGTAGCTGAGGACTGTAACAGTTTTTCATAAATGTTGGGTTTTGTATTGATTGCTGTTTTACATTGTATTGGTTGTGGTATTGTTGTGATCAGGACCCCCCTTAGGAATGAGACAATGGTCTCAATGGGTTTTCCCTGATTAAATAAAGAATACTTTTTATAAAGCAGGCAGACAAACAGAGGCATTCAGTTACTGTTCGATTGAACATTAGAATGTGCAAAACGAGTGACCTAAGCGTGGTATGATCGTAGGTGCCAGGAACACTGGATCCAGTATCTCAGAAACGGCCACCCTCCTGGGTTTTTCACGACAGTGTGAAGAGTGGAAAAACATTGCCTGGAACATGACAGCGAGTTCAGTTTACTTGAGTGGCCTGCGCAATCCCCAGACCTCAACCCAATAGAGCATCTTTGGGATGAGATGGAACGGGCTGTTCGCAGCATGAATGTACCGCCGTCCAATCTGCAGCAACTGCGTGATGCCATTGCATCAGCATGGACCAACATCCCTGTGGTACGTTTCCGACACTAGAATTCCCAGAAGAAATCAGGCTGTTCTGGAGGCAAAGGGGGGTCCGACCGGTACTAGATGGGTGTACCTAATAAAACACAAGTATGGGTAGCTGCAGCCCAATATGGCGACCGGCATATGGGCGAGTGGGTGTGTCGAAAGGAGTGAGTGTATGGAAAGTGAATCAGCTAATTGGGCAGACTTGTTGCCACTCAAGACTGTTTTGCGCGGCTGATTGGGATGCATGATGAGTTATGCCGGCGACCAGTACATTGGTGTTGTATCGACGTGCCTGCCGACTTGCATCTTACCGGGTATCACGGTGGTGTCGCTGGTGGTAGCTAATGAGGCACTTTTTTCCTCTCACATGATTTTATTTCAAGTACGATAGCAGCCTACACAAGAAATAACTAATATTGATAACCATCTAGATGTCACCTTGATACATATATACAGTCTACAGTCGTGGTCAAAAGTTTTGAGAATGACACAAGTATTGGTCTTCACAAAGTTTGCTGCTTCAGTGTTATGAGATATTTTTGTCAGATGTTACTATGGTAGACTGAAGTATAATTACAAGCATTCCATAAGTGTCAAATGATTTTATTGACCATTACATTAAGTTTATGCAAACCCTTCTTTTTCAAGACCTCTGCAATCCGCCCTGGCATGCTGTCAATTAACTTCCTGGCCACATCCTGACTGATGGCAGCCCATTCTTGCATAATCAATGCTTGGAGTTTGTCAGAATTTGTGGGTTTTGTTTGTCCACCTGCCTCTTGAGGATCGACCACAAGTTCTCAATGGGATTAAGGTCTGGGGAGTTTCCTGGCCATGGACCCAAAATGTTGATGTTTTGTTCCCCGAGCCACTTAGTTATCACTTTTGCCTTATGGCAAGGTGCTCCATCATGCTGGAAAAGGCATTGGTCGTCACCAAACTGTTCTTGGATGGTTGGGAGAAGTTGCTCTCGGAGGATGTGTTGGTACCATTCTTTAAAGTGAGCCCACTCCCTTCGCTGAGAAGCAACCCCACACATGAATGGTCTCAGGATGCTTTACTGTTGGCATGACACAGGACTGATGGTAGCGCTCACCTTGTCTTCTCCAGACAAGGTGTTTTCCGGATGCCCCAAACAATCGGAAAGGTGATTCATCAGAGAAAATGACTTTACCCCAGTCCTCAGCTGTCCAATCCCTGTACCTTTTGCAGAATATCAGGCTATCCCTGATGTTTTTCCTGGAGAGAAGTGGCTTCTTTGCTGTCCTTCTTGACACCACGCCATCCTCCAAAAGTCTTTGCCTCACTGTGCGAGCAGATGCACTCACACCTGCCTGCTGCCATTCCTGAGCAAGCTCTGCACTGGTGGTGCTCCGATCCCGCAGCTTAATCAACTTTAGGAGACGGTCCTGGCACTTGCTGGACTTTCTTGGGCGCCCTGACGCCTTCTTCACAACAATTGAACCTCTCTTTGAAGTTCTTGATGATCCGATAAATGGTTGATTTAGGTGCAATCTTACTAGCAGCAATATCCTTGCCTGTGAAGCCCTTTTTGTGCAAAGCAATGAAGACGGCACATGTTTCCTTGCAGGTAATCATGGTTAACAGAGGAAGAACAATGATTTCAAGCACCACCCTCCTTTTAAAGCTTCCAGTCTGTTATTCTAACTCAATCAGCATGACAGAGTGATTTACAGCCTTGTCCTCGTCAACACTCTCACCTGTGATAACGAGAGAATCACTGACATGATGGCAGCTGGTCCTTTTGTGGCAGGGCTGAAATGCAGTGGAAATGTTTTTTGGGATTAAGTTCATTTTCATGGCAAAGAGGGACTTTGCAATTAATTGCAATTAATCTGATCACTCTTCATGACATTCTGGAGTATATGCAAATTGCCATCATCAAAACTGAGGCAGCAGACTTTGTGAAAATTAGTATTTGTGTCATTCTCAAAACTTTTGACCACGACTATACTACTCAATGGGGAGGGCATGAATGGCAAAAACACTGGGACACAGTGTCAATATCAGGGTGACAGTCACAGTAAGCACACGCATACAACGCATTAAGAAACAGTACAGCCATCGTCAATACTTTTAATAACAAACAATTGTCATTTTTAACTGAATGTAAAATTATTTGTGTAAAACTAGCAGTGAAATATAACTCACACTCATCCTCGGGGCCTGGTAAGAAACGGAAGAAAAAAAACATAGCTCAATCAAAACAGTCTAACCTATAGCAGAGCACTTTCGACACCCCCACTCCTTTCCGCATGCCCACTGCTTTCCTTTCAACACACCAACTCCTTTCCACACGCCCACAACTTTCCTTTCGACAAACCCACTCGCCCATACTCTGGTCGCCATATTGGGATGCAGCTACCCCCTTCTAAATAAACTGTCCGGTGAGTGTAGGTGAAAACAGTCATATAGCAATATAACAATAGCTATCCACAATATGTTCCACATACAGTGCATTTACTGGTGAGTACTGCTAACTCAAGACATTTTTGAAGAATGCTAAGATAATAAGATCATTTGGTGGGAGCTTATATTTGTCCTATTTCACACATGTCCACATGTGAATAAGTGTGTATTAGTATGCATGTGTGAATTGGAAATGTTTTTTTTTTTTTTTGCATATCTCAACTCCCCCTGAGACACCCTTGGAGAGTTGGGTCACAGCCAGGTTCTGCCATTATCAACGGTGTCCATGTTTTATACATTTATTTTTAGGGCAATATCGATATACATTTTACAAATAGGGAGGTTCAGGACCCTTGTAAGACGTCATAGTAAAACGGAGGGATGTATTGCAAAAGGAAATCGCAAAACGGCATTATAGAGTAGAGAAAATAACAAATAGAAAATAAGGGGGATTAGACCCTACAATCTGTCTGCAATATTAAAGCTGATCTCCCATGGAGCAATTAGGGTTACTGGCCCAACACTCCAACTGCTAGGCTACCTGCCAACATTTGCACTTGAATGGAGGAAAGTGCTCAGAGCCCAGAAGTAATATAGACAACAATGTAAAGACTATGCTAGAGTGCATTGTGTCATTAGCTAGGTTTCGATCCAACTGACAACAGATTTTCTGAAATCTTCTAAAATCTGCTTAAAAACTATGCGCATTTTCCCACCAGAGATGTATTTCCATCAAATTGACTTGGCTGTGTGCGATGATGTGGTGTACATAAAAATTACTTTTGCGGTGAAATTCCCACGTACCGAATAAAAAATATAAGCTAAATGGGTTTCCATTGCATCTACAACTCTACTGATGGTTTTGTCACAAAACGTGTTGTGTTATATAGCGAATGTGCCCACTCTGGTCTTGGCATGTGCACACTAGCCAACAGTTCGCAGATACAGTTCGGGTATAGCCTACATGATGAGATTTTTATGGACAAAAGAGCGAGATTATTTGTATTTTTCAAAAGGCAGCCAAGCATCAATCATCATATCACCAGAATAAGACCTTCAATATTTATTGGAAAGGAGCATCAAACTAATCACCATGCACTTTCACCACCATGTGAAGTTCATAATAATGTATTTAATCTGTAGCCTAATAAACTGCATGCTTTCCAGAGTTATAGTGGGAGGACCACACAACATATCATCGTGTGACTCCAAGTTTACTTCGATATGATTGATATTTTATGAACATTTGTGCATAAAGGCGTTTCCATTGCCATTTCTCACATAATTCATTTTACAGACACAAAAAGATCCAACCTTGTCTAGCGTATTTTGTTTTGTAGACATTTGGAAAGTTCACCGACAAATGTTCTGTTTCCATCAGACCTGTCCTAAAAAATTGTATCCAACTTATTTTTACTCGCATGAAAGGGTTGGATGGAAACCCAGTTAGTGACCTCGCATCACCTTGTATGCTTATTTTATTCTAACTCTCTCCCCGATCTAAGTCTCTAAGAAATAGAAAGTAGACGCTTAGAGGAAAGCTGTGCTATTTAAATACCTTTGGCGGTGGCAATCATACACAGCAGGGAGAAATCTTTTGTTGTCTCAAAAAAATGCATCACTTTGAGGAGGATAAAAGCATAGCACAAATTGCAACAGAGGTATTCAGAATAAGTTATTGCTCAACCACTCTCCTTTTACCCAACTGAGAAAATTATGTTGACGCTTGAGGAAGAGAAGCCTTTTCTTCCTCTTTCAGGTTCTTAGCCACCCACATTGTCAAGGTATTCTTGACTTAGGGAACAGAATGAAAAACAACAAAAAGCACATACGCACTGACGGAAAAAAATATCTAAATCCAATCAAATGTTATTTGTCACGTGCCGAATACAATGGGTGTAGACTTTACAGTGAAATGCTTGCTTATGAACCCTTCCCAACAATGCAAAGTTAAATAATTATAATAAAAACAAAAGTAAAAACACAAGAGGAATAAAATACACAAAATTGAGCTACAGTTAGGGCTGTTGCGGTGACCGTATTACGGTCATGAGTCATGAAGGCAGTCACATTCCACGTGACCATTTAGATACAGTAATTAGGCTTCTCCAAGCTCTGATGCTGCTGATGGTCATTAGTAGCCTACCAAACTTGCTAACTGCCTGGTACTCAGCACTCTATTGTCCCTCTAATCACTCTGACATCAATGCAAAATGTTTTCGAAAATATAATCAAACACTTCATGAAAGCCCATGAGCTCATGTTGCAGAACATTTCTATAGGCTATGCAATTGCGCGAGAAAACAGACTGATGGCCTCTATTAAAAAGAGGAGGATACCATCAGCTTTTTATAGGCTTACTATATTTATTTCTCAACTTTCGTAATATTAAGCAAATATTTTACAACAGGAATATAGCCTACCTGGCTGGCATGAAAATTAAGCACAGGAAAAGCATCCTCCATTCACTATTTAAGTGCAGAGATGACATGTATTTTTTCCCCTGCCTCCAGACAGGTGCATGATAATGGTCCATTCTAAATAAAAAAACAAATTTCACACATTTCTTATTTAGTATATGTAAAGACAAGATTAAATCAAGAATAGTCTGATGGGTGACAATATTAGCCTATCACTTGTGAATGATATATTATCACTTGTGAATGATGCCCAGCTTAAGGCAAGAAACAATGCCTTTTTGTGTGACTTTTTCTAATCATAGTCACACACCTCATGTAGCCTAGCCCATACTAAAGTGGCCAAATAACTTCTTAAAATGAAGCACATTAATCTGCTTTACAAAGGGCGTAGAGCCTAACTGACATACATAAGCAGCGCTTGAGTTTCAAGTTTGGGGAAGATAATTTTCACCATAAAAATGCACCTTTATAATAAAAGCATTACATGCATAATCACATTTGTGGTCACTTTTGATAATGGTGTTTTCCCACTAATGGAACATTCACACTTAAAGCCTACTGCCGTGTGCGCATTGCTGCACTTATAATGTGAAGAAATAGCCTAATAGTTTATCAACATTTTAAGCTAAACATTCTGATCTGCTGTGTCAGCATCATTGCATAAAAGGGTTTTTTGATGCTAGTGGTTGTACTAATTTGGGATCTATCGCATCCCACAACTGTCCCAGACTATGCTTGGAATATTTATTTCTCGCACAGAATAGAATAGATCAACTTTTGTACTATGGGGGATAGTAGATTGACATAGGCTAGTGCTTTTGCTGTTCGTTAGAGTTACTCATCTTATTGGCCGAAAAGTAAATGTGGACAGTTCTTCCAATATCTTCAATATGCACCTCGGAATTGGATAAGGACGCACGCAGTTGGGTCCCCGATGTGAGTGAGATAAGAGCCGTGTGAGTGAGATAAGAGGTGCTTCAGAGCGGGAGAAGGGCTGCAAAAGGCATGGATTTCTTTAGGATGCATTATGGCCACACAAAGGGGATGCCGCCGGGAAATTGGAGGCATTATCAAGTGCTTCTCAAATTGTGAATGAGAGACTGACGAAGTGTGTACAGCCTGCGCAAAAAACAAAGCAGAGCTCATGCCTTTCAAGCGACTTTTTTCAAATCATCATTAGAGTTACATCATGCAGCCTTACAATGTATTAAAAATCAAAACATATAGCTCAACGTTTGTAGAACAACTAAAGTTACATTAATAACTCTAAATTAAGCATATAGGAGTACCTGTTTCTTCGATAACCGCTCAACACAGAATAGCCGCATGTGTGCACTCCGTCAAATCGTTTGGAGAAAATATCCTTTATATTTTAATCAGCTTTGTTCAAATGTATTCTTCATACTATAAAATACTATAAAATAATGCCACGGAATTCTAAGCAAATCTTGTCTGCCAAATGAACTAGTGTAGCCCACAGCCATATGGCATAGCTGCCAGATCAGGACCTACAGTGCCTTGCAAAAGTATTCATCCCCTTTGGCGATTTTCCTATTTTGTTGCATTACAACCTATAATTTAAATTTATTTTTATTTGGATTTCATGTAATGGACATACAGTGGCTTGCGACAGTATTCACCCCCCCTTGGCATTTTTCCTATTTTGTTGCCTTACAACCTGGAATGTAAATTGATTTTTTGGGGCTTTGTATCATTTGATTTACACAACATGCCTACCACTTTGAAGATGCAAAATATTTTTGGGTGTGAAACAAACAAGAAATAAGACAAAAAAACAGAAAACTTGAGCGTGCATAACTTTTCACCCCCCCAAAGTCAATACTTTGTAGAGCCACCTTTTGCAGCAATTAGAGCTGCAAGTCTCTTGGAGTATGTCTCTATAAGCTTGGCAAATCTAGCCACTGGGATTTTTGCCCATTCTTCAAGGCAAAACTGCTCCAGCTCCTTCAAGTTGGATGGGTTCTGCTGGTGTACAGCAATCTTTAAGTCATACCACATAATCTCAATTGGATTGAGGTCTGGGCTTTGACTAGGCCATTCCAATACATTTAAATGTTTCCCCTTAAACCACTCTAGTGTTGCTTTAGCAGTATGCTTAGGGTCATTGTCCTGCTGGAAGGTGAACCTCTGTCCCAGTCTCAATTCTCTGGAAGACTGAAACAGGTTTCCCTCAAGAATTTCCCTGTATTTAGCGCCATCCATCATGCCTTCAATTCTGACCAGTTTCCCAGTCCCTGCCGATGAAAAACATCCCCACAGCATGATGCTGCCACCACCATGCTTCAATGTAGGGATGGTGTTCTCGGGGTGGTGAGAGGTGTTGGGTTTGCGCCAGACATAGCGTTTTCCTTGATGGCCAAAAAGCTCAATTTTAGTCTCATCTGACCAGAGTACCTTCTTCCATATGTTTGGGGAGTCTCCAACATGCCTTTTGGCGAACACCAAACGTGTTTGCTTATTTTTTCTTTAAGCAATGGCTTTTTTCTGGCACTCTTCCGTAAAACCCAGCTCTGTGGAGTGTACGGCTTAAAGTGGTCCTAAGGACAGATACTCCAATCTCCTCTGTGGAGCTTTGCAGCTCCTTCAGGGTTATCTTTGGTCTCTTTGTTGCCTGTCTGATTAATGCCCTCCTTGCCTGGTCCGTGAGTTTTGGTGGGCGGCCCTCTCTTGGCAGGTTTGTTGGGGTGCCATATTCTTTAAAAAAAATTATAATGGTTACAGTGGCCTAGCCA
The DNA here is from genome assembly GCF_020615455.1 of Coregonus clupeaformis. Lineage (NCBI taxonomy): Eukaryota > Metazoa > Chordata > Actinopteri > Salmoniformes > Salmonidae > Coregonus > Coregonus clupeaformis. The sequence goes on along the minus strand of NC_059206.1, from coordinate 35,142,198 downwards.
ATCTCCAGAACTTAATCCCATAGAAAATCTGTGGAGGGAGCTGAAGGTTTGAGTTGCCAAACATCAGCCTCGTAACCATAATGACTTGGAGAAGATCTGCAAAGAGGAGTGGGACAAAATCCCTCCTGAGATGTGTGCAAACCTGGTGGTCAACTACAAGAAATGTCTGACCTCTGAGATTGCCAACAAGGGTTTTGCCACCAAGTACTAAGTCATGTTTTGCAGAGGGGTCAAATACTTATTTCCCTAATTAAAATGCAAATCAATTTATAAAATTTTTGACATGCGTTTTTCTGGATTTTTTTGTTGTTATTCTGTCTCTCACTGTTCAAATAAACCTACCATTAAAATTATAGACTGATCATTTCTTTGTCAGTGGGCAAACGTACAAAATCAGCAGGGGATCAAATACTTTTTTCCCTCACTGTAGGCACGCACCACTTTTCCGTTACTTATTTTTTAGAATTTTTTGAAACAAGTTACTTTTTTCATTTCACTTCACCAATTTTGACTATTTTGTGTATGTCCATTACATGAAATACAAATAAAAATCAATTTTAATTCCAGGTTGTAAGGCAACAAAATAGGAACAAATACCAAGGGGGTGAATACTTTTGTAAGCCACTGTAACATAAGGACAACTCAATGCTATTATGTTCTTCTGAACTACATTTTCTTCATATCATGTTTCTTTAGACCTGTCTAAAATAAATAATTGATTTATTGTAAAGGTTTAGGCTATATTACATGGATTTATTAGACTTTTTAAAATGTAGATGTTTCACAGGTCTGCATCAGTGGCTTGTAAGCTCTGTGTGGAAGCCAGGAGATGCTACATGTGTTTAGGTTAATTAACGGTCAATTACAGTGAGACTGACAGTTATTTACTTGACAATCACCAGCTGACAACATTTTGTGACCGCCACAGCCCTAGCTACAGTGCCTTCAGAAAGTTTTTACACCCCATTACTTTTTCCACATTTTGTTGTGTTACTAAGTGCGATTAAAATTGATTTAATTGTCATTTTTTTGTGAACAATCTACACAACATACTTTGTAATGTCAAAGTGGAAGAAAAACTCAAAAAATTTTGGAAAATGTATGCTAAATAAGACACTAATATATCTTGATCAGATAATTATTCAACCCCCTGAACCAATACAGGTTAGAATCACCTCTGGCAGTGATTACAGCTGTGAGTCTTTTGGGGTAAGTCTCTTGGAGCTTACCACACCTGGATTGTGCAACATTTGCCTATTATAATTTTTTTAAGTCTTCAAGCTCTGTCAAATTGGTTGTTGATAATTGCTAGACAACCATTTTCAGGTCTTGCCATAGATTTTCAAGCAGATTTAAGTTAAAATTGTAACTCGGCCACTCAGGGACATTCACTGTCTTCTTGGTAAGCAGTGTGTTTTAGGTTACTGTACTGCTGAAAGACTAATGCATCTCTGTCTGGTGGAAAGCAGACTGAACCAGGTTTTCCTCTAGAATTTTGCCTGGGCTTAGCTCCATTCTGGAAATGTTTTATCCTGAAAAACTCCCCGGTCCTTAACTATTATAAGCATACCCATAACACGATGCGCCCACCACTATGCTTGAAAATGTGGAGAGTGGTACTCAGTAATGTGTTGTATTGGATTTGCCCCAAACTTAACACTTTGTATTCAGGACAAAAGGTTCATTGCTTTGCGACATTTGTTGCAGTGTTACTTTAGTGCCTTATTGCAAACAGGATGCACAGGCTTGCTTCTTTTCACTCTGTCAATTAGGTTAGTATTGTGGAGTAACTACAATGTTGTTGATCCATTCTCAGTGTTCTCCTATCACAGCCATTAAGCTCTGTAACTGTTTTAAAGTCACCAACGACACTCATTATGCGCAGCACAAAATCTGGCGGGAAAATCCGACCCGACAGGGAAAATGAAAACCAATGAATACAGCGGTTCTCAGGCAGACTAGAGGCGCAATATTGTTACTGTTGCATCACATTGGATGACCACTAGCGACATATTGTAGCTTTTGAACTTTAAAAAAAGTTACATATTGCAGCTTTAAAGATGGAATCAGCGCCACTGTCCGCCCCACAGCCATTGTTATTGTTTTGGTTTTGTTGACGAAGCAGAGGTGGGGAGCATCACGCATCACAGGAGGTTGGTCGGGGTGAATGGGTAGGCATATAACAACATCTAACATCTAGCAACCCAAAGGTTGCGTGTTCAAATCTCACCACGGACAACTTTAGCATTTTAGCTAATTAGCAACTTTGCAACTACTTACTACTTTTTAGCTACTTTGCAACTACTTAGCATGTTTGCTAACCCTAACCCTAACCTTAATCATTTTAATCGAACTCCTTACCTTAACCCTAACCTTAACGCCTACTTGCTAGATATTACTGCACTGTCGGAACTAGAAGCACAAGCATTTCGCTACACTCGCAATAACATCTGCTAACCATGTGTATGTGACTAGCCACCTAGCTAATGTTAGCATAAGCCATCTATCTAATGTTAGCCACAAAAAAATGCAATTCGTAACATATCATACTAAATGAAGAGAGACAGATTTACATTTACTAAATTATGTCTACCCCTGAGTCTAGGTTACAGCAGCAGTTTCACCATTAAGGATTCCAGCTTTAAAGGAAAAAATGACAACATGACAGAAAATTATTAAGACAAAACACTTATATTTATCCAGGGGTTAATGGGGATGAAAAGAACAGTGTGTCAGAACTTTTCAACATGTGCATACTGCTACATGCAACAAACAATAGCCTCTGGACATAATTATGGACTTTCACACTTCAGCTTGGCTTTGCTATTGTGACATTTGTATAATAACTTATTATATCATACAATAATAGCCATCCTAGTTTACCCTTTTGAGTTAGTTTGTTATGAACATAATGAGTCCCCTTGATCACAGTCATTCAGAACAAAAAAAATCTAACAAGAAATTAGTCAACGTGGACTCTCTCCTCTGCTTGGACTAATACAGTAATACACTAAATATTTATAGAGTGGGAGAAAGCTGTTCAGACTGTGTGGGTTATCCCATGATCATAATTGGAAGAGATGAGAGCGGCCATATAATCCATAGAACAATTCAGTCAGATCGATGAGAGTCAGGAGAAGCAGCTTGGGTTGACCTGATGGTGGAAACAAATCTTCTGGACTGCTTAGACTACCATTATCATCCATGTTATCATCACTGGACAGTGCTCATCAACAGTGTTTGATTGAAAGGCACTTTCTTGGCATGTTACAAGTCAGAGAATGGGTAGAGCAGTGAATAAGAGTAATAATAATATAATAATAATAATATGCCATTTAGCAGACGCTTTTATCCAAAGCGACTTACATTCATGTGGCATACATTTTTACGTATGGGTGGTCCCGGGGATCGAACCCACTACCCTGGCATTACAAGCGCCATGCTCTACCAATTGAGCTACAGAGGACCACAGTAAGTGTGTGTATGTGTGTGTGTGTGTGTGCGCGCACATGTGTTGGCGAGCAACAGTGTGTGTGCACATGCATCTGTATGCATGCATGTTCATCTACACACACGCATTGGTGTGAATGTGCTTCAGACAGGCAGACAGTCCCTGCCTCGTTGTCTTTGATTATGGCAGCGTCCCCCTGCAGCTAACATTTGTCTTTATTATCAGCCAGACACTGGGGCTTTGAGAGGGCTGACAGTGCTGTCTGTCGCAGCACTGGGGGATTCTCTGTGAATCTCAACACTCATCCTCTAATGGAGGAACATCAGCGCTGTGCTGTGCTATGTCAGAGCTGCACATAGGATTGTCCACCGTGTAGATATCTCACTCACCAGTACTGATAAAATAAAACACTGCTTTTATTCATGTTGACACTTACCCTGAGATTTCTCTCTGGAATACATCCTGTGAATTCGAACCGCCAAGTTCTCATTGGGATTCTTATTGTGTAGCGGAGACTGATGAGAACAAATGTCCCAAGGATCCAACTTGGATGCATTGTTTTTGGTGGTTTTTTATGCTGACTTGAACCATACAGAATAGGACAAAAATGACACAAAGGGTCCATAGAGTTACTTAATCAGCGAAAAAGTCTGGGCACCAGCCTGTTTCTGCTTTAGCCTCTCTGTCATGCCACCCTGTCTAAAAACCAAGTGGTGTAAAGTACAGGTCAAAATAGTCAAAGCAACATGCCACCAAGAGGCAGCCCAATACCACTACAGGTGCCATAAAACTCTTGGGAAAGCTCCTGCCACCTAGCTGGATCCCAAAAGCGACAAGCCAAAGCCAGATGTCACAAAGTGATATGGCTTGGATAACATCCCCTGTGAAGGTACCACAGGTACACAACAGTAATATGGATTACATATTCTCCTCTGGGGGAGAACTTACCGGAAGGTCATCTGGAAGACCTGTCCCAGGTTGACTTGCTGGCTCTTGTTGTTGTAGCCGTGCAGCATCTCCCCAAACAGGGTGTCATTGAAGCGAATGTCCTGCCTCTGGCACTTTGGCCCCTCACAGTTCTCTGTCTGGAGGAGACAGGAGCGACCGTCTGCCCCCAGCTTGTACTCCTGCACACACCTGGGTTGGGGAGGGGAGTTTATGTGTAACAAGCACATAATGCAGAGGCAGAGACATTAGTATTATGGACTGTACTCACGCACACAATATCCTAATTTCCCAGTAGAGAATGTGTACCCAGCTCACAGAACTAATAGATTGCAGAAATAAGTATTGTTTAGCTGTCTAATATTTCAAATGAAAGCCCTTGTGTAAGCACAGCAAACATTTCAACCCAGACTTGTCTGCGTTAAAGGCAAACTGTGGTTGGATTTGCCCATTCAGCATGTTCTACTTCAGAAATGGCTGAGATCCACAAAGCACACATTTATTTAATGCTAATGAAACGTACAGAGACACACTGGCAGACTTGTGAAGTAGCCTATAGTAGAATTCCATATCAATGTTCTATAGACCATTCATAAACTGCCAATTAAGAGGTGAAAATGAGAATCAATCTCACAGTTGAGATGTGTAAATGAGGATCAATCTCACAATTGACATGTGTAAATGAGGATCAATCTCACAGTTGAGATGTGTAAATTAGGATCTATCTCACAGTTGACATGTGTAACAGTTGTTTCTAACAGTATTTTTGCCCATCTGTTTAGGTGAAAGGCTATAGCTGTCTTTCTACCATCTTACAGTTGAATAGCAGCTGATTTAGACAACCTATTGCAAAGAGCAATTCTCACCCACTGAACATATTGTTGGACCCAGGTTGCCCAGGAAAGAGCGACCTCTAAGGGGCTTCTTCCCTGATGCTGTATGTGTCCTGCCACTGGCTGACTCACCCACATAACATGAGGACGTTGCTGGAGCTGGGGTTGTCCGGTAATGGCACCAGCTGTTGGAGACACAGCTGCTCACAGCCCCCGTTGAAGCCATCCGTGCAGTCCGTGCCCTTTGAGTAGTCATAGCAACCCGAGCCATCCTTCATCGGCCGCAGCCCGTCGGGACACTGGACAGCAGAGGGAGAAAAACAGAGAGAGAGAGAGAGAGAGAGAGAGAGAGAGAGAGAGAGAGAGAGAGAGAGAGAGAGAGAGAGAGAGAGAGAGAGAGAGAGAGAGAGAGAGAGAGAGACTAAGGGTCAACAAACACTGTATATACAAAAGTATGTGGACACCCCTTGAAATTAGTGGATTTGGCTATTTCAGCCACACCCTTTGCTGACAGGTGTATAAAATCGAGCACACAGCCATGCAATCTCCATAGACAAACATTGGCAGTAGAATGGTCTTACTGAAGAGCTCAGTGACTTTCAACGTGGCACCGGCATAGGATGCCACCTTTCCAACAAGTCAGTTTGTAAAATTTCTGCCCTGCTAGAGCTGCCCGGTCAGCTGTAAGTGCTGTTATTGTGAAGTGGAAATGTCTAGGAGCAAAAATGGCTCAGTCGCGAAGTGGTAGGCCACACAAGCTCACAGAACGGGACCACCGAGTGCTGAACGCATAGCTCATAAAAATCGTCTGTCCTCGGTTGCAACATTCACTTCTGACTTCCAAACTGCCTCTGGAAGCAACATCAGCATAAGAACTGTTCGTCGGCAGTCCGACTGACTAATCTGGGTTTGGTGGATGCCAGGAGAACACTACCTGCCCCAATGCATAGTGTCAACTGCAAAGTTTGGTGGAGTAGGAATAATGGTCTGGGGCTGTTTTTCATGGTTCGTGCCCCTTAGTTCCAGTGAAGGGAAATCTTAACGCTACAGCATATAATGACATTCTAGACAATTCTGTGCTTCCAACTTTGTGGCAACGGTTTGGGGAAGGCCCTTTCCTGTTTTAGTATGACACTGCCCCCATGCACAAAGTGAGGTCCATATAGAAATGGTTTGTCGATATCGGTATGGAAGAACTTGACTGGCCTGCACAGAGCCCTGACCTCAACCCCATGCCGACTGCGAGTCAGGCCTAATCGCCCAACATCAGTGCCCGACCTCACTAATGCTTCAACATCTAGTGGAAAGCCTTCCCAGAAGAGTGGAGGCTGTTATAGCAGCAAAGAGGGGACCAACTCCATATTAATGCCCATGATTTTGGAATGAGATGTTCGACTAGCAGGTGTCCACATACTTTTGGTCATGTAGTGTATTTATGCAGATCAGGACCAAGCAATTACCAGAAGACAGACAGAGAGATGGTCCGCTTTAATTACATAATTGAGGAAGTGATGAAGAACTCCATCTCCCAGGGTTCCCCTCAAGAGTCAGTAGGGATCTGATGAAGTGTTGATTGGCTAATCAGGGAAAGCAGTCAGAACAGAGCTCTCCAAATTAATCTCAACCACATGGATAAACTGCAGGTCAATTATAGAGACTCTCACTTGGATAAGGCATATTGCACACAGTACAAGTATGCAGCATAAGTGCACACAGCGCTTCAAAATACCATTCAAATCAGCAAATGGTAGTACTTAGATATAATCCCCCAAAATTGGCCTGATAAAAAGTGACTTATTTAAAATGACTTGAGGCCTATATGGTGTGTGTTTACTCCAGATTAGTAGAGTGATTTGAAAACTCTGCTAGAGCAGAGCAGAGCTTAGGGAGTTGGTGTTGTGATAACCTGACAGTGTTGCTATCACACGGTGGTACTACCAGACAGTCTCTGACGTTTTAGTAATTAGATGACTGCACAATCCAACCTCTGACAAGCTTTCAGAAGTAGGTTCATCCTAAATGTAGCAGTCATTTCAGGCATGTTTTAACCCACTGCCAATTGCACCCGTTTAGTGTAGGCCTACACTCATGTTGTGACCATTACACAACAGAAACGGACAGAACAATAGGTTGTCTGCTATCGTATGTGATTTTGACAGGACCACCGTCCTTTTATGTAATCCAAAACCAATCTGATACAACCCCTACTGTACACAATCACAAATAAAAACCCTTTTCAAATCTTCAAAAACACACTGAATATGCGTGGACATTTGTATTACTGCATGCAAACTCCCCAAATACCTCTTTATTTGATGAAAATCTAAACAACCCAGTAACATCTCTGCTCTGTGATTGTAGTGGCGGCTGTTATTGTTGTTGTTGTTCAGACATATCTAGGGTTTATCTTATTTGGATGATGGGCAGCCATAATAACAGCAGAGTGATGTTGATGTCAAACATAATACCAGCTGACAGATAATTCTATCCTGATGGATGGCTAGATGTCTGGAAGGCCAGAGTGGAGTGTTACCCCTGAGAATTGTGGGATAGCATTCAGAGTGACATCACCCTTTCAACGACATCTCATGGCTGCTAAGTGGCCGAAAGACTGAACATGTGAGGAGATACCATAGGCCTAGGCTATATGGCCAGCTCTGATAAAAATAGGCATTTTACATATTGTATGATTTTAGTATAGAATAGTGTAGAGTTTAATATAGAGCCTTAAAATGACATGTCTCTCATTGAAATTGGTCAATTTCAGGGAGTGAGATATTTTTGAACAATCAATTACCTATTCCAGGAAGTAGGCTTAATCTTTCTCATGTCCCCTTTTACAGTGAGGGAAAAAAGTATTTGATCCCCTGCTGATTTTGTACGTTTGCCCACTGACAAAGACATGATCAGTCTATAATTTTAATGGTAGGTTTATTTGAACAGTGAGAGACAGAATAACAACAAAAACATCCAGAAAAATGTATGTCAAAAATGTTATGAATTGATTTGCATTTTAATGAGGGAAATAAGTATTTGACCCCTCTGCAAAACCCTTGTTGGCAATCACAGAGGTCAGACGTTTCTTGTAGTTGGCCACCAGGTTTGCACACATCTCAGGAGGGATTTTGTCCCACTCCTCTTTGCGGATCTTCTCCAAGTCATTAAGGTTTCGAGGCTGACGTTTGGCAACTCGAACCTTCAGCTCCCTCCACAGATTTTCTATGGGATTAAGGTCTGGAGACTGGCTAGGCCACTCCAGGACCTTAATGTGCTTCTTCTTGAGCCACTCCTTTGTTGCCTTAGCCGTGTGTTTTGGGTCATTGTCCTGCTGGAATCCACAACCCATTTTCAATGCCCTGGCTGAGGGAAGGAGGTTCTCACCCAAGATTTGACGGTACATGGCCCGTCCATCATCCCTTTGATGCGGTGAAGTTGTCCTGTCCCCTTAGCAGAAAAACACCCCCGAAGCATAATGTTTCCACCTCCATGTTTGACGGTGGGGATGGTGTTCTTGGGGTCATAGGCAGCATTCCTCCTCCTCCAAACACGGCGAGTTGAGTTGATGCCAAAGAGCTCGATTTTGGTCTTATCTGACCACAACACTTTCACCCAGTTCTCAGAATCATTCAGATGTTCATTGGCAAACTTCAGACGGCCCTGTATATGTGCTTTCTTGAGCAGGGGGACCTTGCGGGCGCTGCAGGATTTCAGTCCTTCACGGCGTAGTGTGTTACCAATTGTTTTCTTGGTGACCATGGTCCCAGCTGCCTTGAGATCATTGACAAGATCCTCCCGTGTAGTTCTGGGCTGATTCCTCACCGTTCTTATGATCATTGCAACTCCACGAGGTGAGATCTTGCATGGAGCCCCAGGCCGAGGGAGATTGACAGTTATTTTGTGTTTCTTCCATTTGCGAATAATCACACCAACTGTTGTCACCTTCTCACCGAGCTGCTTGGCAATGGTCTTGTAGCCCATTCCAGCCTTGTGTAGGTCTACAATCTTGTCCCTGACATCCTTGGAGAGCTCTTTGGTCTTGGCCATGGTGGAGAGTTTGGAATCTGATTGATTGATTGCTTCTTTGGACAGGTGTCTTTTATACAGGTAACAAGCTGATATTAGGAGCACTCCCTTTAAGAGTGTGCTCCTAATCTCAGCTCGTTACCTGTATAAAATACACCTGGGAGCCAGAAATCTTTCTGATTGAGAGGGGGTCAAATACTTATTTCCCTCATTAAAATGCAAATCAATTTATAACATTTTTGACATGCGTTTTTCTGGATTTTTTTGTTTGTAATTCTGTCTCTCACTGTTAAAATAAACCTACCATTAAAAATATAGACTGATAATTTCTTTGTCAGTGGGCAAACGTACAAAATCAGCAGGGGATCAAATTCTTTTTTCCCTCACTGTATGTTGAAAGCCTTGTGACGATTACTCATAGCTATCTGCAATAAGGCCATGATAAAGATACATTTAGTGTAGCGATAGAACTGTATTGCAGATGCAGTAGCCCTGTAGCTATGGTGTGTTCCTGTGATAAGAAGACTGTAGACTGATAAGATCCAAGGCTGATAAACACATTCTCAGGGTTTGTTGGAAACGTGCACTGAATCCTGGTGCGCTAGGGCAATGAGCTCATACTGTATCAGGCTATGGCTAATATTAACCCTGTGACATCACACACACACACACACCAAAGTCTACTGCAGCTAAACCAGTACTGCTCCCATGGGGGTCTGTCATCCACAGTATCAATCTGGATCTTGACTGTTAGAACTTGTCGTTATGGCATCTATACAGTAACATATTGCTCATAACATCATGCAGGCTTCTTCATCTTCTCATTGGCCACATGGGTCTGATCGGAATGTATAATTTCCATGCTGCCAGGATCGTATTGCTCCTCACTAAGCTCCAACAGCACCTCAACTTCGCTGCAGGTTCTATAGGGATCCAAGCAGACCTTATCTTATCACGGTTCCGTCCATTACATTCCTATAGAGGATTACACGCAGCAGTGCACTGCTGCTCAGCTAATCGATACTGGGTCTCATCTGTGACTCCTGTGAACTGTATGGCGATGCAGAGTGGAGAAGGGGGGGAGAAGAAATGAAGCACTCAGACGGTGTAGAAAGAAATGGAGGGGGAGAGGGAGTGTGAGTAGGAGGAGAAGTGGAGGAGTGGAGGATAGAAGAGGGTAGACGGAGAGCTGACTCACTCACACTGGAGAGCCTTAGAAGTGCTGTTACTGTATACAAGCCTGTTAGGCTGCGATATTGATCAGCATTTGGAGTGCGGGCAATAGACACGGTGTCGATGAGGCAGATTAAGAAAACAAATAAAATGAGGCAGATTAAGAAAACAAATAAAACATGGCAAAACAATTACCCAGCATTCCTAAACGGCAACAGTAAACGCCCAACGGCTGCCCCATAAATGACGGCACAGCGCTATATCCTGATCTATGATGAGCCCAAAGGGGGTAAATATGGAAACTTAGAGAACACACACACATGCCTCCGAGACCCAATACACCACATCACGTGACCGTAAGCCATTCGTTTTTTTCTAATCACCTTTCAACACCCCAAGTTTTAATCAGGCTCTGTGCAATTTACTAAGATCATTTTCCTTAATGACTGGGGCCTAGGATGACAGATGCATTAAAATGCTTTATTTTTTTAATTACATCTTAGCGCCCGGCATATGAAGTAATGGTCAGGAAGGTGATAGCTGTCGTTGACCCCCATGTGTCACCTTATACCATATGGTGAGAAAGGAGCTGGGTGGAAACACAAGGGAGTTAGCAATGATAGGGCAAGATAGACGCAGGCCTCCTAATTGTCCCTAGAATTTCTAAGCAAACAGCGGGAGGCAGGGCTTTCTCCTATAGATCTCCATTTTTATGGAACAGTCTGCCTACCCATGTGAGAGACGCAGACTCGGTCTCAACCTTTAAGTCTTTACTGAAGACTTATCTCTTCAGTAGGTCATATGATTGAGTGTAGTCTGGCCCAGGAGTGTGAAGGTGAACGGAAAGGCTCTGGAGCAACGAACAGCCCTTGCTGTCTCTGCCAGGCCGGTTCCCCTCTCCACTGGGGTTCTCTGCCTCTAACCCTGTTGCAGGGGCTGAGTCACTGGCTTGCTGGTGCTCTTTCATGCCGTCCCTGGGAGGGGTGCGTCACTTGAGTGGGTTGAGTTACTGACGTGATCTTCCTGTCTGGGTTGGCGCCCCCCCCTTGGTTTGTGCTGTGGTGGAGACCTCTGTGGGCTATACTCGGCCTTGTCTCAGGATTGTAAGTTGGTGGTTGAGGATATCCCTCTAGTGGTGCGGGGGCTGTGCTTTGGCAGAGTGGGTGGGGTTATATCCTTCCTGTTTGGCCCTGTCCGGGGGTTTCTTCGGATGGGGCCACAGTGTCTCCGGACCGCTCCTGTCTCAGCCTCCAGTATTTATGCTGCAGTAGTTTATGTGTCGGGGGGCTGGGGTTAGTTGGTTATACCTGGAGTACTTCTCCTGTCTTATCCAGTGTCCTGTGTGAATTTAAGTATGCTCTCTCTAATTCTCTCGTTCTCTCTTTCTCTCTGAGAACCTGAGCCCTAGGACCATACGTCAGGACTACCGGGCATGATGACACCTTGCTGTCCCCAGTCCGCCTGGCCTTGCTGCTATTCCAGTTTCAACTGTTCTGCCTGCGGTTACGAAACCCCCTACCTGTCCCAGACCTGCTGTTTTCAACTCTTAATGATCGGCTATGAAAAGCCAACTGAGAGACCTGAGCCCTAGGACCATACGTCGGGACTACCGGCCGTGGTGACTCCTTGCTGTCCCCAGTCCGCCTGGCCTTGCTGCTATTCCAGTTTCAACTGTTCTGCCTGCGGTTATGGAACCCCTACCTGTCCCAGACCTGCTGTTTTCAACTCTTAATGATCGGCTATGAAAAGCCAACTGAGATTTATTCCTGATTATTATTTGACCATGCTTGTCACTTATGAACATTTTTGAACATCTTGGCATGGTTCTGTTATAATCTTCACCCGGCACAGCCAGAAGAGGACTGGCCACCCCTCATAGCCTGGTTCCTCTCTAGGTTTCTTCCTAGGTTTTCGCCTTTCTAGGGAGTTTTTCCTAGCCACCGTGCTTCTACACCTGCATTACTAGCTGTTTGGGGTTTTAGGCTGGGTTTCTGTACAGCACTTCGAGATATTAGCTGATGTAAGAAGGGCTATATAAAATAAAATTGATTGATTGATTGATTGATAGAGGAAATATAGGAGAGAACTAGTGGGTTGATAATGGATGGCGATGTACTAGGATGTTTAAGTAACAGACACCATGTAGAATATACTTTGAGAACAATACAGGACACACACTTCTGTATTGTAAGAGTACTAACAGGGTAAATCATTTTGTCTGATGATAGACATCAAAATGTGTATTATTTGACAGCTTGATCCGATTTGGAGGTGAAAGAGATGTATGCCCATGGAAATCCATAGGAGAGTGCCAAGAGTGCCAAAAAACGGAGGACAAACAATCCCCTCAGAGAGACGTGAAGTCTCTTCCAGCTGTTACATTGTCTATTTTAATTTCTCCAATGCTTAATCTTCAAAGTGAAATGACACAGCTGTCTTTAGCTAACGAATGGTGTCAACCAAAGACAGCGATGACTACAGGGATTTAGACTGTACTGTCTTGTTTTGGTTTATTTTATCTCTTGGTGTCGTCAGGTTTCTCAAAAACTGCTAAGCCTTTTTCTGGAATTAAATATTAATTGGATTTGTCCACAACTTCTCTTAAAATATGTAATGCCAGATGGTCAAATGGCAATGACTCACACGCAGAAACACGTGTGCGCGCACACACACACACACACACACACACACACACACAGAACAAAGAGCTATTGGACAAGAAGGGAGAAAGTGTGGCTAGACCTCAATTCAATAAAGGACGCTTTGTTATTCTCCCTCCATCTTCATCTAGTCCCTACAGATAGGAAATAATATCATGGTTCTAAGTACAATAATGTCGCTCCCGCATTCATTAAACTATTAGAGGGGAAGGTAATTGAAACACCAATCTTTCGCAGGATATCTAATCCAGCACCGCTCTGCCAGTCGGGAATAAAGTCTCTGGATTTAATACTTTTTCCATCGCTTTAATGTGCAGTCGGGCTGTGACTGAGCCCAATTGAATTGCTTCTCTTTTTATTTTACTCTGACACGATATTATCAGTGAACACATAAAACACAGCCCAGCAGGGGATGGCAGATCTGCCTTGACTCCTTGATTATACTGTGATTATGATATCAAACAAAAGCACTGATTTAATTGTCCTTCTTACTGCGTGGCGACCCTTGATTAATCAATGCTTTTACATGCTATTGCGACGCATCCTTTTTTATTTCAGGGATCAGGGAGGTTAAATGATGTGTGTGGCCTTCCCTTTTCAAAAGACAGATATTCAGGATAATAGAAAGTCCTGTGGTGACAATGCAGCATCTTATTTTATTCAAAATAGTATGAAAATGTGTGTTTTTGTAGGACTAAACTACTAAACCAAGCAAAATAATAAGCCTTTTGTTATGGCCGATGGAGTCATGGCCACTATAAAGCACAATGATCGACTCAGACAATACACTTCAACTTGAAAATCTTTAATAAAAGTCGGCATAAAGGCTTATCCCTGCCCTTTGAGCCCAGCGAGATCCAATATGTGTGTCTTACAGACAGGAGAGACCATGACCTGAGTTAATATTAAGGACATCACCCAGAATAGAAATCTGTTTGCCTTGGAGCATGAGTTTGGGTGGAATTTGATCAAGGTGTGCAGGTTACCAAAAATGGTCAATTTTCTTGAATCAGGAGCAATGATATTTTCAGAAAAAAAATAAAAATATATATAAAACATACAAATATATATATATATATATATATATATATACAGTGGGGAGAACAAGTATTTGATACACTGACGATTTTGCAGGTTTTCCTACTTACAAAGCATGTAGAGGTCTGTAATTTTCATCATAGGTACACTTCAAATGTGAGAGACGGAATCTAAAACAAAAATCCAGAAAATCACATTGTATGATTTTTAAGTAATTAATTTGCATTTTATTGCATGACATAAGTATTTGATCACCTACCAACCAGTAAGAATTCCGGCTCTCACAGACCTGTTAGTTTTTATTTAAGAAGCCCTCATGTTCTCCACTCATTACCTGTATTAACTGCACCTGTTTGAACTCGTTACCTGTATAAAAGACACCTGTCCACACACTCAATCAAACAGACTCCAACCTCTCCACAATGGCCAAGACCAGAGAGCTGTGTAAGGACATCAGGGATAAAATTGTAGACCTGCACAAGGCTGGGATGGGCTACAGGACAATAGGCAAGCAGCTTGGTGAGAAGGCAACAACTGTTGGCGCAATTATTAGAAAATGGAAGAAGTTCAAGATGACGGTCAATCATCCTCGCTCTGGGGCTCCATGCAAGATCTCACCTCGTGGGGCATCAATGATCATGAGGAAGGTGAGGGATCAGCCCAGAATTACACGGCAGGACCTGGTCAATGACCTGAAGAGAGCTGGGACCACAGTCTCAAAGAAAACCATTAGTAACACACTACGCCGTCATGGATTAAAATCCTGCAGCGCACGCAAGGTCCCCCTGCTCAAGCCAGCGCATGTCCAGGCCCGTCTGAAGTTTGCCAATGACCATCTGGATGATCCAGAGGAGGAATGGGAGAAGGTAATGTGGTCTGATGAGACAAAAATATAGCTTTTTGGTCTAAACTCCACTCGCCGTGTTTGGAGGAAAAAGAAGGATGAGTACAACCCCAAGAAGACCATCCCAGCCGTGAAGCATGGAGGTGGAAACATCATTCTTTGGGGATGCTTTTCTGCAAAGGGGACAGGACGACAGCATCGTATTGAGGGGAGGATGGATGGGGCCATGTATCGCGAGATCTTGGCCAACAACCTCCTTCCCTCAGTAAGAGCATTGAAGGTGGGTCGTGACTGGGTCTTCCAGCATGACAACGACCCGAAACACACAGCCAGGGCAACTAAGGAGTGGCTCCGTAAGAAGCATCTCAAGGTCCTGGAGTGGCCTAGCCAGTCTCCAGACCTGAACCCAATAGAAAATATTTGGAGGGAGCTGAAAGTCCGTATTGCCCAGAGACAGCCCTGAAACCTGAAGGATCTGGAGAAGGTCTGTATGGAGGAGTGGGCCAAAATCCCTGCTGCAGTGTGTGCAAACCTGGTCAAGACCTACAGGAAAGGTATGATCTCTGTAATTGCAAACAAAGGTTTCTGTACCAAATATTAAGTTCTGCTTTTCTGATGTATCAAATACTTATGTCATGCAATAAAATGAAAATTAATTACTTAAAAATCATACAATGTGATTTTCTGGATTTTTGTTTTAGATTCCGTCTCTCACACTTGAAGTGTACCTATGATAAAAATTACAGACCTCTACATGCTTTGTAAGTAGGAAAACCTGCAAAATTGGCAGTGTATCAAATACTTGTTCTCCCCACTGTATATATATATATATATATATATATATATATAACAAATGAAAATTTAAAATATACTCTAGAAATAAAAATGTAAAGTGGTTGTCCCACTGGCTATCATAAGGTGAATGCACCAATTTGTAAGTCGCTCTGGATAAGAGTGTCTGCTAAATGACGTAAATGTTTGATTTAATTCCAGCCTCAGTGTCATGGAGAGGACTTCATGTAAACACTTCACGCAGACTGTCTCTGTGGTGTGCCATGTGTGTCCCCAAAATAGCATTCCCCCCCGGTACTATAAATGACACGCTCGATCCCCCCATTTAACCACCAGTGTGAGCGAAATGAGGTGTGAATTATGAAAAGGTATTTGCAGGAAATTATAATGCATTGAAATTAATGAGTGGAGCTGTTCAGTGGGGCAGGAAAAGTTGTGATGTGCATCTTTCCAGAACGTGGGACCGTGGGGACAAGCGGTGATAAGGGGGATGAGGAAAAAGGCAGAGCTCATGGGGAGGGGTAGGAGGTAATGTTTTCCCCCAGATGTCTCTTCAATATCATACTAAGTAAGGGCAACAGAGCACAGTTTTTGCTTCTTGCTCAGAACTAATGATTTAATTATTGACTTTCAAAGTGTGCTCCACATTCTAAAGGGGTATTATATAATGGAAAAAGTGCTTAGCAATGCATAACTAGCGAACCAAGACTTTGAAAATAATTTCAATTTGACAGCCTGAATAAAAGTCTAAGATGGGTCTGAAATCAATGATGCATCAGTGCCATACTGCATCCCAAACAACATTCCCGAAGATGTCCCAAAAGGAAAAGTGAACAGAGGAGTGATGTGCCGATAAAATTATGCCATCTGCTCTTCCCTTGACTACACCCATTAAGAAGATGGTCACTGTATCTGTAGCTACAATGAATGCAGCAGAACTAACTGAGCCTCTTAGCTCTTGGATGAATACTTCAGCTGTAACCGTTGAAGTTCTACCAACACAACCACAGAGTTGACAGAGTCGCGTGAACTTCTCCTGGCCTCCCCAGCGAGACTATTGAGCACGTCAAGAGTGTGGAGGTGTGTGTGCACTTCAGCACAGATCAATGCGTGCTTCCTTGGAGCGAACCGTGCCAATTTAAATGTTAGCTTGGTCTTTGACTGTGTCATGGCTGGCACTCTACCGACTCACACCCCCAGGCAGGCTAGCTCTCATGCCTGTCTGTCAGAAGAGGAAAAGTCTGCCTTAACTCAGCCTTAAACTGTGACGGAACAGCACTCAAGTTACAGAGCATTGTGCCTCTGGTTCTATGGTGTGTTTATGTGCAACATCAGCTAAACATGTAGTAATGGAAATGCAGTTACAGCGATGGTTCCACATATAATTTGTATCTCTCAGATTATCTGTGCATTGAGTGAGCGATAGGGGACATTGATGCAGGACTATTCAATTCACACATGTATTTGCAGAGAGGTTTTGTGTA
Source organism: Coregonus clupeaformis (assembly GCF_020615455.1). Lineage (NCBI taxonomy): Eukaryota > Metazoa > Chordata > Actinopteri > Salmoniformes > Salmonidae > Coregonus > Coregonus clupeaformis. Next base: position 35,124,955 of record NC_059206.1, on the reverse strand, counting down.
GGCCTGCTGTAGAGAACAAGTTGAGTCCCTTGCTCCCTTTACAAGCATATGCTTCCAGTAATCTTCTTATATACAGCAATTAGAACGAGAACCCACATTTCCCTCGCTTACAGGAAACAATAAAGGGAAAGAAAAAACATGAGCGGTGACTTCAAAACCTCTGCATAGACTTCATGGGGAATGTATTTCCATAATGCATTAAATAGGTCTTCTGAGTTCAAAACAGGGTAAAGAAATGAGTCACTTAATGGAATTCAAGCCCCAGCGTGGCGGGCAACACCATTGTATGTCTCGCTCCTTTTTGACATGGGGTGTTGTAAAGCAGACCTAAAAGAGTAAAAGAGAAAATAATACCACCACAACTCTGACCTTCTGAGACATGCTGTGCAAGGTACGTTTTTATCGTTGGCACACATTTGCATTAATCACATAGGTCCAGGCAGAGCTTTCTCCACCAGCTTTAATTCAGAATACCAATTAATAGACCATTTCCATTTCCTGGAAGTACAAACGAGTGGTGGGGAAACTAACAGCCTCCTAGCTGGAGACTCACGGCCCAAAGTCCAGACTCAGGATGGGAGGAAATTGAACAAGATGGTTGTGATACTTTCTTTCTTTCTTTTAAGTTTTGACATCACAGGTTGAACACAGCTCTCCAGGCCTTTGATATAGATCCGCTTTGCAAATCAACACTCTGCTAGGGAGTTTGTTGGAAGTCAGTTTGAATGCTGACGGTGGAGGGAATAGAGAGAGGCAGCAGAGTCTGTGGAAACTTTTAATAACATTGCCCGCTGGTCCACACATATGCCCCGGGGCTCCATGTGGGATAGTCTGGGACAACACAATCTTATTAGTCCTGCTTCATTTATATTTCATTCACAGCCAGACTCTGTCTTCACAGACAGACGAGGAAAATAAACATTTCATTTGGGTCGTTCCACCTCAAAAAGCACAAGAAAGAGGACTTCAACACCCACCATCTCAGATTATTATGAAATTGTTTATAATGTTAGAAACATAAGACTAGCATTCCTGCAACATTATTTTGATGAAATATAATTTGATCTCAGAGAAAGCTAATTGATTGCACCCAAATTGGCCATTTTGGTTTATAGGATTCACTAACTGTAAGTCGCTCTGGATAAGAGCGTCTGCTAAATGACTAAAATGTAAATGTAAATAAATATAGTACCTAACATCCGATTTGGACCAAACTCTTTTCTAACAATGAGTTAGTCCAAAGAAATGGTCAAAAGCCACCCACGGACCCCCCACACCAATCCCAACCCAACAACCAGTATATTGTATCAAGTAGTATGGAACTCTGGCTCGAAGTATTGTTTCTTCATCCTATGTAATGTATTCTCAGTGAATTTGGTGATATTTTTTCCCCTGTTAAAATAAATTAGTCATTGAAGTTGTTAGGTTTATGTCCAAGCCCACATACTGATATTACCAGGTTTGGACCACTAGATGGTGCTGTTCCAGGTGTTTTTAAAGCCCCACCCAAATTACAAAATGACAAATTGGTTTCTTTAGCCTGTAAGCAGTCTATGGACAAGATATGACAGCAATTCATGCTTTGGTTTTGTTGTCCACTATTTCAAATGCTAACTTTTTAGCATTTGTGGCACAAATCCAATGCAATGGTACCTATATTAGCATTTTCATGCTTCATGTCCAAATCATCCTAAAGTACTAAATATACAGAAGTATGTGGACACCCCTTCAAGTTAGTGGATTCCGCTATTTCAGCCACACCCATTGCTGACAGGTGTATACAATCGATCACACAGCCATGCAATCTCCATTTGACAAACATTGGCAGTAGAATGGCCGTCACAGGATGCCACCTTTCCAACACGTCAGTTCATCAAACTTAATAATAATAATAATATAATATACCATTTAGCAGACACTTTTATCCAAAGCAACTTACAGTCATGCGTGCATAAATTTTTTGTGTATGGGTGGTCCCGGGGATCGAATCCACTACCTTGGCGTTACAAGCGCCGTGCTCTACCAGCTGAGCTACAGAAGACCACACTTCTGTCCTGCTAGAGTTGCCCCGGTCAACTGTAAGTGCTGTTATTGTGAAGTGGAAATGTCTAGGAGCAACATCGGCTCAGAAGCGAAGTGATAAGCCACACAAGCTCACATAACAGGACTGCGGAGTGCCTCTGGTAGCAATGTCAGCACAATAACTGTTCGTCGGGAGATTCATGAAATGGGTTTCCATGGTCGAGCAGCCGCACACAAAAATCCTTACAGGGTAAGGAAACCAATGTAATTTTGTAATTTGGGTGAACTATCCCTTTAACATTGAGGGGGTGATTCTTTAAAAAAAATATCACCTACTAGTAGCAACATTACAATCTAGTGGTCAGAACCTGGTAATATGGATGAAGGATAAGACATAAACCTAACAACTTCAATGACTAATTTCTCTTAACAGGGGAAAAAAAAACATCACCAAATTCCCTGAGAATACATTATATAGGATGAAGAGACAATACTCCAAGCTGCAGCTCCATACTACTTGTCAGACATAGAGAACTGATAATGTACACTCGCTGTTGGGGTGGGTTTGGCGGGGGTTGTGGGGTGTGGGTTATCCTGGGGTGGCTTTTGACCATTTTTGGGGATTCCTCGTGTTTTACTCATTGTTAGACAAAAGTTTGGTCCAAATCTGATTTTAGGTACTATATTTATTGGATATTATATGAATCCTATAAATATAAATTGCCAATTTGGGTGCAATAAGTTAGCTTAATTTCTCAGTGATCTAATTATATTTAGACAAAATCATGCTAATCTTTTATGTTTCTAACTGCAGAAACCATTTCAGAACAATCTGAGAGGATGGGTGTCATGGCTTGCTGAAATGACATGGGACGACCCATTTTCCCAATTTTAATCATCATCTCTCTATGCTATCAGAGTAGATACCTGCCATTCACACACACACTCGTCTGCCCATATGAAAGCACTCATATATATGTGCACGCACGCACAGGCACAGACACAGACACGGACACCGACACAGACACAGACACAGACACTGACACTGACACTGACACTGACACTGACACTGACACTGACACTGACACTGACATAGGCACAGACACACACACACACACACACACACAGTTGCATGTTGATTGCTCCATAATGCCCAAACTGGAGAGAAAAATAATACATGTAAATCAAACAGCCTTGAAAGAGATTGGTAGCCTTTCTTTGCTAAATTAAAAACATATAGTTATTGCTAGGAACACGTGGATTGTATAACTATTATATTAATTGTTCTATCTAGTGATTGCATTTGACCGCTGGTACCAAATAGCAGCCTATTACTTTTTAGAGAGTAGGCGAATAATTAGCTTCCAGCGTGAGCAGCAGTTGAAACGGCCGCCGTAACCTTTGAACAAATTGAGTTGTTATTTTTTAATCATCAATTTGACTGCCACCTTTTCAGCGTCTTAAAGGGCATTCTTAGAATCAATTTACAATTTATGCTCAAACGGTTAATTATCTTTTAAGGGGACCATTCAGCTTTGTTGGGGAGAAAAATCTTTAGATTAGGTTTAAGATCTGTTGGTAATTATTATTTTTATTTTTTTATCATCTAAGAAAGACATGACCTTCAATTCCTGTTTAAACACAACATGAATCTCTATAAAACTCATTGCTGTCCAAACGAAGACAGGAACATATTGAGTAGGACCATGGCTCTGTTATAGAGCAGTTTCATCTAAATCCAGGATATCAGGATGAGGCACAATGCAGGAGGTCATGCTCAATATTTTGTGTGAATCGGTAAGGTTACGACTTACTTTGGAATAATAAGCTGCAGTTCTCAAAAACCAATACGCTCCTACATATATGAATGAAGAAAAGTATGAAACAGCTTGACAACAACATGCTACATTTTCATGTATAGCAATAGCAACCAAGTTGACTCTATCTGGTGCTTTAAAAAGTGCACACACCTACAAGTGCAGAGAGGGAGTTGGATCACATAACCAAGTTGCTTGAATAAGGACTGAATAATCTAATTAACAAGCTAGCAACAAATTAGCAAGGTGGAACAGCAGCCATTCAGCAATGTTCTGAATGAGATCTGAATTATGCAAGAACATTTATTAGAATTTCACATATGGGAACCAGTTTGATCTTAATCAAGCCAACACTAGAACTCAGTTTATTGCACCTCAGTCAATAGTCTGTTAATGCATTTTGAGTCTATAGCTTGTTCTCTTTTATTTCATAATATATTTAAGATGTACAGCAGGACTACTTGATAATTATCTTTGGAGTGGAGGAAAATGTACACAAGACGAGATTAGCTTTCCCATTACTCTGATATAGTATTCATTCCTTGAAATCCAGCCATATTGGTTTCGATTGGCATGGTGACAGTTTAGATTCTCTCATGTCTGCTGTTCACTTTTGTGTCATAAGAACATAGGCTAAACTACAAAACTCACACTTCTGACAGTGAACTGAAACCATGAAAAAACATTGGGTTGCGTCATCACACTAAAACGGCAATGCAATCAAACATGCTGGTTATTGGACATTCTAGCTATTTCCACAGGTTGACACCAGTGTGTTGTGTCATATACAAGGTTTACGATAAACCATGTGGGCCTTAATGGAGTAGTCAGTAATAGTGTCAGAACAGAACCAAATAAAATCATGTAAATAAATAAAGAGCAAAGAACATGTAAACCAGTGTTGGTTGGTTCCAGTGGCGGCTGCTGATTGGCTGAATACCCGGGATGCGGGGTGGTTGGTGTTTTTAACAAGTCAGCATGACAGAAATTTGATGCCAAGTTTTCGAACTACCAGAAGTTTCTTTGAGAAGATATATAAAGCGATCGGTGCATTTGAACAACAGCATAAATACACCTATTTCACTATTGCATGTCAAAAACCGAATGACTACTGCTGCACATGCTGACACTCTTTTGAACATATTATATTATATTATTTAGAACGAGCAGCCATTTAATGAACGAATGAGTGAACCAGGGAGAACGTAACAAACATGTAGATGCAATAAGTGAAAACACATTATGTAACTGGGGATAGCTAGCGAACATAATGTCACAAAGCATGATGCGCTAGCTAGTTAACTTTAATTCTGAAATAACTTCATATTTCTGAGTTAGTCAGATATTAGTTTAGAAAGACTTGAAATTGGCATGGGAGCTAACTAGCTAGCAAACAACCAGATAGCTATAGCTAGCTAGCTGCTTATCAAAGGTATATAACTTGTTAATTTGACCAAAAAATCGACCAAACTATTTCTCAATGTTTCTCAAAATTAGTAATTTGAGCATGCTTTGTGATACACCCGATTTTATGCTGTTTTAGTCCACACAACATGTCGCCCTATCCCCTACAGTAGAACCTGATGAACACCATGGGGGGAAACAGTAAAATTGGCCAGCCACCGTCATGCTTTTTAGGCCTACCAGATCCACAATGAGAAGGTTCTAGCTAGTGTATATCAGGTCCCAGGCTCCCAAGACTGGTATGATTATTCATTTACAAATTCATCACAATTAGCTTTTTGCTTTAGCACCATCTGTACCTGACAGAGCAGATCTAGTCTCACATGTAGAAGTAAGCCGTCTGGCGCGAGAGACTCATTGGGAGGGAGACTACAGCAGACCCAGAATGTTGCCCTGTCACCTACAGTAGAACCTGATGAACACCATGGTGGGAAACAATACAATTGGCCAGTCACCGTCATGCTTTTTTGGCCTATCAGATCCGCAATGAGAAGTTTCTAGCAGGTGTATCCTTCTGTCCTTCGACTCTTGTTGGATGTAGATGTCCGTTTTATCAGGTCCCAGCCTCCCATAACTGATTATTATTTATTTACAAGTTAATTAGAATTAGATTTTTGCTTTAGCACCATCTGTACCTGACAGAGCAGATCTAGTCTCACGTGCGGAAGTAGAGCCATCTGGTCGCGAGAGACTTATTGGGAGGGAGACTACAGCAGACACAGAAGTTCTGACTGAATGCAGATTTGAGCGCCCCAGGACGGTCCATTTACTTTGTGCTGTTATAATTTATGTTTTGAAATTCTGCGATTTCATTGGGGCAGTTCCCCCTCATAGCTCACAAAGCAATCCAAGCAATGTTCGTATGGCCTATGCACCCGTGCGTGGAGCTGCTGCTGCTGGCAGTCACTGAGGGGCAGAGTAGTAACTGAACAGCTTGTTTTGAACAATATTTATGTACTTTTATGGGCATTTAAGACATAATCCATTAATTATATAATATATACATGGGAAAACACACACAAAAACATGGGCCAGCATCCCTGTGGAACGCTTTCGTCACCTTGTAGAGTCCTTCCCCCGACAAATTGAGGCTGTTCTGAGGACAAAATTAAATAATAGGAATGTGTTCTTAATGTTTTGTACACTCAGTGTATGTATATACGTATATATACAGTGAGGGAAAAAAGTATTTGATCCCCTGCTGATTTTGTACGTTTGCCCACTGACAAAGACATGATAAGTCTATCATTTTAATGGTAGGTTTATTTGAACAGTGAGAGACAGAATAACATCAAAAAATCAAGAAAAACGCATGTCAAAAATGTTATCAATTGAAGACGGTGTCCCTTTTTGGTCAGTATCAGTGGAGGAAAGGGAGAGCGGAGGGATGTTGAGAGGCGGACCCTCAGTCTGCTGCTCTCTCCCTCCACTGAGACTGACCATCAGATGCAGGCAAAGTAAAATAAAAAGCTAATTATTTCAATGTATGCTCACTCAGCTGTGCTTCACAAGTAACACAACAACCTAACATTTTGAAATATAATTTAAAATAATGTTCTGAATGGGCCTCCCGAGTGGCACAGCGGTCTAAGGCACTGCATCGCAGTGCTGAGGTGCCACTGCAGTCTCGGGTTCGATCCCAGGCTGTTTCACAGCCGGCTGTGACTGTGAGCCCCATGGGGTGGCACACAATTGGCCCAGCGTCGTCCGGGTTAGGGGAGGGTTTGGCCGGGGGGATTTTCCTTGTCTCAGTCGTCAGTTGGACGGTGTTTCCTCCAACACATTGGTGCGGCTGGCTTCCGGGTTAAGCGAGCGGTGTGTCCAGAAGCAGTGCGGCTTGGCAGGTCATGTTTCGGGGGACGCATGGCTCTTGACCTTCGCCTTTCCCGAGTCCGTTGGGGAGTTGCAGTGATGAGACAAGATCGTAACTACCAATTGAATATAACAAAATTGGGGAGAAAAAGGGGGTACAATATAAATAACCAAAAAACTAAATGGCATGAACAACAATGCATTGGCAGGGCAATTCAAGCAAAGCCAATATGCGGTGATAATGTATTGGGCCTATAGCTTACTGCACAAACTTCATTGCTACAGTACTGTTTTTAATTGGTTAATGTTGCATAGGCTTATGTTTTTTAAGTCATGTAAAAAAAAGAAATCTGAGCGGTAGATCTCGGCTTGCATTTTGACTCAAAGTGATCTTGACTCAGAAAAGGTTGGTGACCACTGTTCTAGAGTTTTCCCTGTTTACACTATCAACCTTTCCCTTTACTGTGGCAATTGTGATGGAATCAACGCAATATTATCTACTTTCAATGCAACATACCGAAACAAAAGGAACTATGCAAGATATTTTGTTGTAGGCAGAACGCATTGGATTAGGATTCTATTGCATTAACACACACTACTCAGACTGTAATCTACACAGACTGGTGAAACATAAACAATCAGAGCTGCAGTAGGCCTACAGTGGGGAAAAAAAGTATTTAGTCAGCCACCAATTGTGCAAGTTCTCCCACTTAAAAAGATGAGAGAGGCCTGTAATTTTCATCATAGGTACACGTCAACTATGACAGACAAAATTAGAAAAAATAATCCAGAAAATCACATTGTAGGATTATTAATTATTTATTTGCAAATTATGGTGGAAAATAAGTATTTGGTCAATAACAAAAGTTTCTCAATACTTTGTTATATACCCTTTGTTTGCAATGACAGCGGTCAAACGTTTTCTGTAAGTCTTCACAAGGTTTTCACACACTGTTGCTGGTATTTTGGCCCATTCCTCCATGCAGATCTCCTCTAGAGCAGTGATGTTTTGGGGCTGTCGCTGGGCAACACGGACTTTCAACTCCCTCCAAAGATTTTCTATGGGGTTGAGATCTGGAGACTGGCTAGGCCACTCCAGGACCTTGAAATGCTTCTTACGAAGCCACTCCTTCGTTGCCCGGGCGGTGTGTTTGGGATCATTGTCATGCTGAAAGACCCAGCCACGTTTCATCTTCAATGCCCTTGCTGATGGAAGGAGGTTTTCACTCAAAGTCTCATGATACATGGCCCCATTCATTCTTTCCTTTACACGGATCAGTCGTCCTGGTCCCTTTGCAGAAAAACAGCCCCAAAGCATGATGTTTCCACCCCCATGCTTCACAGTAGGTATGCTGCTCTTTGGATGCAACTCAGCATTCTTTGTCCTCCAAACACGACGAGTTGAGTTTTTACCAAAAAGTTCTATTTTGGTTTCATCTGACCATATGACATTCTCCCAATCCTCTTCTGGATCATCCAAATGCACTCTAGCAAACTTCAGACGGGCCTGGACATGTACTGGCTTAAGCAGGGGGACACGTCTGGCACTGCAGGATTTGAGTCCCTGGCGGCGTAGTGTGTTACTGATGGTAGGCTTTGTTACTTTGGTCCCAGCTCTCTGCAGGTCATTCACTAGGTCCCCCCGTGTGGTTCTGGGATTTTTGCTCACCGTTCTTGTGATCATTTTGACCCCACGGGTGAGATCTTGCGTGGAGCCCCAGATCGAGCGAGGTTATCAGTGGTCTTGTATGTCTTCCATTTCCTAATAATTGCTCCCACAGTTGATTTCTTCAAACCAAGCTGCTTACCTATTGCAGATTCAGTCTTCCCAGCCTGGTGCAGGTCTACAATTTTGTTTCTGGTGTCCTTTGACAGCTCTTTGGTCTTGGCCATAGTGGAGTTTGGAGTGTGACTGTTTGAGGTTGTGGACAGGTGTCTTTTATACTGATAACAAGTTCAAACAGGTGCCATTAATACAGGTATGGAGTGGAGGACAGAGGAGCCTCTTAAAGAAGAAGTTACTGGTCTGTGAGAGCCAGAAATCTTGCTTGTTTGTAGGTGACCAAATACTTATTTTCCACCATAATTTGCAAATAAATTCATAAAAAATCCTACAATGTGATTTTCTGGATTAATTTTTTCTCAATTTGTCTGTCATAGTTGACGTGTACCTATGATGAAAATTACAGGCCTCTCTCATCTTTTTAAGTGGGAGAACTTGCACAATTGGTGGCTGACTAAATACTTTTTTCCCCCACTGTATATGCAAATAGACCATATATGGATCTGTGCCATTTACTTTAAACTGGACTGTGATTACAGCATGAATGGCCATGAGTAGATACGATTGTTTGGGATCAACGCGAGAGCTGCATGTAGCCACATGCATATTTTGTTCATATCCTTTGATAGTTAGTGAGTTATTAGCCCAATTATAGATCATTTGTAGTCAGCAATAGGGGAGTGATCACTTCCTACAAGAGCACTAAACATGTGCATTTCTAGACATCATTGAAAAGCGAGTCAGGTAAAGAGCTGTTGTATTTTGAGACAGGCTTGAATAAGCTACAGTTGAACTCGGAAGTTTACATACACCTTTGCCAAATACATTTAAACTCAGTTTTTCACAATTCCTGACATTTAATCCTAGTAAAAATTCCCTATCTTAGGTCAGTTAGGCTCACCTTTTTATTTTAAGAATGTGAAATGTCAGAATAATAGTAGATATAATGATTTATTTCATCACATTCCCAGTGGGTCAGAAGTTGACATACACTCAATTAGTATTTGGTAGCATTGCCTTTAAATTGTTTCACTTAGGTCAAATGTTTCAAGTAGCCTTCCACAAGCTTCCCACAATAAGTTGGGTGAATCTTGGCCCATTCCTCCTTACAGAGCTGGTGTAACTGAGTCAGGTTTGTAGGCCTCCTTGCTCGCACACACTTTTTAAGTTCTGCCCACCAATTTTCTATACGATTGAGGTCAGGGCTTTGTGATGGCCACTCCAATACCTTGACTTTGTTGTCCTTAAGCCATTTTGCCACAACTTTGGAAGTATGCTTGGGGTCATTGTCCATTTGGAAGACCCATTTGCGACCAAGCTTTAACTTCCTGACTGATGTCTTGAGATGTTGCTTCAATATATCCACATAATTTTCCTTCCTCATGATGCCAACTGTTTTGTGAAGTGCACCAGTCCCTCCTGCAGCAAAGAACCCCCACAGCATGATGCTGCCACCCCCATGCTTCATGGTTCGGATGGTGTTTTTTGGCTTGCAAGGAACCCCCTTTTTCCTCCAAACATCACGATGGTCATTATGGCCTAACAGTTCTAATTTTTTTTCATCAGACCAGAAGACATTTCTCCAAAAAGTATGATCTTTGTCCCATGTGCAGTTGCAAACCATAGTCTTGCTTTTTTATGGCTGTTTTGGAGCAGTGGCTTCTTCCTTGCTGAGCGGCCTTTCAGGTTATGTCAATATAGGACTCATTTTAATGTGGATATAGATACTTTTGTATCTGTTTCCTCCAATCCCCTGTTCTGGGATTGATTTGCACTTTTCGCACCAAAGTACGTTAATCTCTAGGACACAGAAAGCGTCTCCTTCCTGAGCGGTTTGATGGCTGCGTGGTCCCATGGTGTTCATACTTGCGTACTATTGTTTTTACAGATGGATGTGGTACCTTCAGGCGTTTGGAAATTGCTCCCAAGGATGAACCAGACTTGTGGAGGTCTAAAAAACAAATTCTGAGGCATTGGCTGATTTCTTTTGATTTCCCCATGATGTCAAGCAAAGAGGCAATGAGTTTGAAGGTAGGCCTTGAAATACATTCCCAGGTATACCTCCAATTGACTCAAATGATGTCAATTAGCCTATCAGAAGCTTCTAAAGCCATGACATCATTTTCTGGAATTTTCCAAGCTGTTTAAAGCTTAACCCGAAAGCCAGCCGCACCAATGTGTCGGAGGAAACACCTGGCGATCGAGTCAGCGTGCACTGCGCCCGGCCCGCCAAAGGAGTCACTAGTGCACGATGGGACAAGAACATCCCTGCCGGCCAAACCCTCCCCTACCCTGGACGACGCTGGGCCAATTGTGCACCGCCCCATGGGTCTCCTGGTCGCGGCCGGCTGTGACAGATCCTGGACTCGAACCAGTATCTCTAGTGGCACAGCTAGCACTGCGATGCAATGCCTTAGACCACTGCGCCACTCGGGAGGCCCCTTAACGAGAGTATTTGTACGGGCGGCAGGCCAGTAACCGAAAGGTCGCTGGTTCGGATCCCTGAGCCGACTAGGTGAAAAATATGCCGATGTGTCCTTGAGCAAGGCACTTAACCCTAATTGCTCCTGTAAGTCGCTCTGGATAAGAGCATCTACTAAATGTATTTGTAATTATTTCCTTCCACCCCTGTATATTAAGGGGAACATTGTTGGGGAGAGAAATCATAAAATTACATTAAGGGCGGCAGGTAGCTTAGTGGGTAAGAGCGTTGTGCCAGTAACCGAATGGTTGCTGGTTCTAATCCCTGAGCCGACAAGGTGAAAAATCTGTTGATGTGCCCTTAAGCAAGGCACTTAACCCTAATTGCTCCTGTAAGTCGCTCTGGATAAGAGCGTCTACTAAAATGTAGTTGTTAAGATTCTGTAAAAAACAAGGATTTATTTGATTTATAATCTAAGAAAGACAAGACCTTCAATTCCTGTTAAAACACAACATGAATCTCTATCAAACTCATTGCTGTCCAAACGAAGACAGGAACATATTGAGTAGGACCAAGATGGCTCTGTTATAGAGCAGTTTCATCTAAATCCATATATCAGGATGAGGCACAATGCAGGAGGCAATGTTCAAGATTCTGTGTGAATTGGTTAGGTTATGACTCATTTTGGAGGAATAAACTGCAGTTCTCAAAAACCAATACACTCCTACAAACATGAATAAAGAAAAGTCTGAAACAACATGCTACCTTTTCATGTATAGCAATAGCAACCAAGTTGACTCTACCTGATGCTTTAAAAAGTGCACACGGCAGTGGGCAGAGAGGCAGTGGGATCACATAGCCAACTTGCTTGAATAGGGACTGAATAATTTAATTAACATGCTAGCAACAAATTAGCAAGGTGGAACAGCGGCCATTCAGCAACGTTCCTAATGAGACCTAAATTATGCAATAAAATTAATTAGAATTTCACATATGGGAACCAGATTCATCCTTATCAAGCCAAAGCTAGAACTCAGTTTATTGCACCTCAGTCAATAGTCTGTTAATTAATACACTTTCAGTCTATCGCTTGTTCTCTTTTATTTCATAATATATTTCAGATGTACTGTAGGAATACTTGATCATTATCATTGGAGTGTAGGGACATGTACACCAGATGAGATTAGCCTTTCCCATTAATCTGATACATTATATGTTAATTCCTTGAAATCCAGGCATATTGGTTTCAATTGGCATGGTGGCAGTTTCTCTCATGTCTGCAGTTCGCTTTTGTGTGATAAGAATACAGGCTACACTAAATACACAACTCAAAAAAGTCACACTTCTGACAGTGAACTGAAACCATGACTAAACATTGGTATGTGTCCTCACACTAAAAGTGCAATGCAATCAAACATGCTGGTTATTGGACATTCTAGCTATTTCCACAGGTTGACACTAGTGTGTTGTGTCATATACAAGGTTTACGATAAACCATGTGGGCCTTAATGGGGCAGTCAGTTATCGTGTCAGAACAGAACCAGTGATATGTCAAGACGGTGCTTTGGGCAAATGAAAGCATGTCAATAAATAAAACATGTAAACCAGTGTTGGTTGGTTCACCTGTGAGGCCTCGCTACATTACAGTGCTAATGGTGCATAGCTGCTGTGGGTTTATTACACTGAAATATCATGGCCACTGGAGAAATACTTAAGGAGACGGCCCCGTGTGGCTCAGTTGGTAGAGCATGGCGCTTGTAATGCCAGGGTTGTGCGTTTGATTCCCACGGGGTCCAGTACGGAAAAAAAGTATGAAAATGTATCCACTCAGTCCTGTAAGTCGCTCTGGATAAGAGTGTCTGCTAAAAAAAATTAAAAATGTAGAAAGTAAGATAATCATATTTCCTCAGGTGGTCATCAGACAATATTATGTATACTGAGCACCATTGGAAAACAACTTGATGTATTGTAGACAAAGCACTCAAAGGCTATTGAAGGAACCAAAGCCGGACGGTAAGAAATAGAGAGTTGCACATGGTAAGTGATTTTTAAGCAAAAGATTGATAATTGTTTGCTTGGCATGAATGTTAATTGCAAATATAAAGAGACCAGGGAAAGATCCATAATACTTTAACAGGCATTTTTATAATTCTCATTTAGACACAAATGTGGCCTGTTGCAAGGTATTTGAATAATCGACAGCAGCAGTAGCAGACATGTAAGACAATTTAGAAATGGCATTCTAGCGTGGTTCATTCTGTTAAATGAAACAGGCTCATCTGATCTCAAGCTCCTCTTCTCCTGCCTTTCCACCACTTCCCCTGTTATGGTTATTATTTTCTGTGTGTGTCTTCCAAAGCCACCGACTATACCATTTCCCACCCTGAACCCTTGAAATTGGCCATTTTAAGAGGTTTACCTATCTGCTTCTCATCCACTCTCTCAGTAATAACATCTTAGACAGAGAGGTGGAGTGTACACTTAAAAGGATTAGTTTTCACAAAAATAGTCCAAATATGACTGTTTTAGCAGAGTACTCATCTCTTTGTAGCAATTGCCTAAGTAATTTGGAGATGACAAGGACTCCCAATGAAGTCTTAAAATGTTGTGTTATGGGTTGTTAAAAGTACCTATAAATACAATAACAATATACAGTAGATTTAGTAAATAAATGCCTACTGTATTTAAACAACAAATTGCATAGCTTGGTTGAGTACCCATATTGCATCTTACTTTGCTATGTCGCCCACAAAATGTGCTTTCTTTGTGGTCAATCAAAACTATTTTCCTTGACTTTTATTAAAATGCTCCTCTCCCCTCTGATGTTAATGTCATACCTCTTAAGTCAATGCTAAATCTGTCTTCATATTGATGAAAACCATATGGCATAAGACAAATTATGTCAAAAATAATACCTCCTGTTCTCTCTGATGGGCTAACTGACATTTGTCTCTCTGTCTTGTGTCTTTGCTGTTTGGAAAAAGTGCTATAGTTTAATCCCATTAAAAGATGAAGCCATAATTCAATGTCAACCTAAAGGTAAGAAACAACACATGAAATGAAAAGCTAGCCCAGTTTCTGAAGGGATCATCACACATTGAGAGCAAGGTCTTTCTTAGTAGAGTTGACTTGTAGCACACATCTCACTTTGAATGTTTGAATGAAAAGCGGTAAATGGGGAAAAGAGTGATCATATTGAAAAGACTGTGGAATAAAAATAACACATGGGAGTATGTGTTTCAGAAAATAATCAGAAAAGAACACGTAACCGAGATAATTTAAAGCACCGTCATAACTCAATTGATGTACCTGTACATAGTGCACATTCCGTTCCATAATAATAAACATTAAGTATTTGAGCCATATGGTTAAGGTGCACAGGTAACTGCCAAAATAATGAAAAACTTGAGTAAATGAGGGATACAAAGTTTACTGAAAATAGGTGCTTCCACACAGGTGTGGTTCCTAAGTTAATTAAGCAATTAAAATCACATTATGCTTATAAAAATGCTGGGCAGGCCATTATTTTGGCTACCATGGCTATGCCCCCATAGGATGACAATGCCAGAGGGGTCACTGAATGGTTTGATGAGCATGAAAAATATTAAAGTCATATGCCATGGCCGTCTCAGTTACCTGATCTCAACCAAGTTGAACACTTATGGGAGATTCTGGAGCGGCACCTGAGACAGCATTTTCCATCACCATCAACAAAACACCAAATGATGGAATTTCTTGTGGAAAAAAGTTCCAAAAACTTGTAGAATCTATGTTAAGGTGCATTGAAGTTGTTCTGGCTTGTTGTGGCCCACGAGACACTGTATGTTGGTGTTTCATTTATTTTGGCAGTTACCTTGTATATCCAGAGAATGATGTTAAAGTAAAACGTGACTTATCATGAATAACACTACATAGTGCACGCTAGTGCCAACTAATATTTGTCATTGTTATTTTCCATTGTTAAAGCAGATAACTCTTGCCCTCCGCATGGAAATGGCTATTTGTTACTACATACAGTGCCTTCGGAAAGCATTCAGACCCCTTGACCTTTTCCACATTTTGTTACGTTACAGCCTTATTCTAAATTCTACTCATCAATCTACACACAATACCACATAATGACAAAGCAAAAACAGGTTTTTAGAAATTTTTGCTAATTTATATTTTTTAAAAAATATCACATTTACATAAGTATTCAGACCCTTTACTCAGTACTTTGTTGAAGCACCTTTGGCAGCAATTACAGCCTCGAGTCTTCTTGGGTATGACGCTACAAGCTTGGCACACCTGTATTTGGAGAGTTTCTCCCATTCTTCTCTGCAGATCCTCTCAACCTCTGTCAGGTTGGATGGGGAGCGTTGCTGCACAGCTATTTTCAGGTCTCTCCAGTGATGTTCGATCGCGTTCAAGTCCGGGCTCTGGCTGGGCCACTCAAGGACATTCAGTCACACTTTTCCCGAAGCCACTCCTGTGTTGTCTTGGCTGTGTGCTTAGGGTCATTGTCCTGTTGGAAGGTGAACCTTCGCCCCAGCCTGAGGTCCTGAGTGAAGAGTCTTGGTGGTTCCAAAGTTCTCCCATTTAAGAATGATGGAGGCCACTGTGTTCTTCGGGACCTTCAATGTTGCAGAAATGTTTTGGTACCCTTCCCCAGATCTGTGCCTCGACACAATCCTGTCTCGGAGCTCTACGGACAATTCCTTCGACCTCATGGCTTGGTTTTTAGTCTGACATGCACTGTCAACTGTGGGACCTTATATAGACAGGTGTGTGCCTTTCCAAATCATGTCCAATCAATTGAATTTACCACAGGTGGACTCCAATCAAGTTGTAGAAACATCTCAAGGATGATCAATGGAAACAGGATGCACCTGAGCTTAATTTTGATTCTCATAGCAAAGGGTCTGAATACTTATGTAAATAAGGTATTTCTGTTTTTTTTTATTTTACAAATCTGCAAACATTTATAAAAACTGGTTTTCACTTTGTCATTATGGGGTATTGTGTGTAGATAGCTGAGGATTTGTATTTATTTAATCCAGATTAGAATAAGGCTGTAACATAACAAAATGTGGAAAAAGTCAAGGGGTCTGAATACTTTCCGAAGGCACTGTATTTATGAACTTGTGGTTTCAGCCACAGGAGCTTAGGGCATGAGGTTTTATCTAATGTACTCACCTTGCATGATAAAACAAGCAAAGCACAAGCACAATATCACCATTTATAAGTCCTGGTGACTAAAGATGCCTTTTTCTCCAGCATGGCATATTTTTATGATACAGAATATGATTCCCGAGAACGACCCTCGTGATTTTTAATCGTGGGCGGTTGTCATGGTAACCATGTATGGAATTAGACATGGGGGTTAACCCTGAGTTGTATGCAGTGAATCTACCTAGCCCTCTTAAGAGATAAACATTTGAAACATTATGGAAATGTAATGATATGGATCCAACCCCGCGTATATATTACCTGAAATACAGCTGTGCTCAATGCTTTAAATTAGTGTTGTACACTGAGTGTACAAAACATTAGGAACACCTGCTCTTTTCATGACATATACTGACCAGGTGAATCCAGGTGAAAGCTATGATCCTTTATTGATGTCAATCAGTGTAGATAAAGGGGAGGGGACAGGTTAAAGAAGGATTGTTAAGCCTTGAGACAATTGATAAATGGATTGTGTATGTGTACCATTCAGATGGTGGATGGGCAGGACAAAATATTTAAGTGCCTTTGAACACGGTATTGTAGAAGGTGCCAGGCGCACTGGTTTGAGTGTGTCAAAAACTGTAACGCTACTGGGTGTTTCATGCTCAACAGTTTCCCGTGTGAATGGTCCACTTAGTGTAATGGCTGTAGAATAAATATGTACGTTTCCATGTCTTTACAAATTGGAGGTACAGTATGTAAAGTAAGCTACAACAGGTTAACACAATGTTGCACTATAAGAACACTATTGTCCACTTTTTTGGTGAATCCTCATGTGAAAGACCTCTGAGTGGTACATGGCAATATTGAGCAATAAATGACATTTGTGGGTAAAACAATTTCTCTCTGATAGTTGTGTGAGTCAAAATCCCATTTAAGCTGGCTCTCAGAGTAGCACAGCAAGAGTTGGGCTGTTGAGCAAATCTCTCTCGATTCAGCAATTATTTTAACAGTCCCAGTTAAAATGCATGGAGAATAAAAAAGCAGTAGAAATTGTAGTATCAGTGTTTGGCTCTCATTCTTAGTGACATACAGCCTAGAGGCCAGTCAAATTACAGCTGCACCCTATCCCCTAATGATCAAGCCATCCATCACACAGCTACGCAACTGGCCATTCATTTAATTAGTTTATGACTCGAGCCCGTCCAAACTCCCGTCATACCTCTGGCATTGGACCTACCCCGTCTCTCCTCCATCTCTCCTCTCCTTGTAAATATGCCAACAACCAACCTCCCTCACACAAAGATGTACTGTATTGCATATTAAATCAAACTGGAATATGTTTCCTACACTACACTCTTAGAAAAAAAATGTGCTATCTAGAACCTAAAAGGGTTCTTCGGCTGTCCCCATAGGAGAGCCCTTTGAAGAACCATTTTTGGTTCCAGGTAGAATTATTTTGTTTACAGGTAGAACCCCTTTGGGTTTCATGTAGAACCCTTTCCACAGAGAGTTCTACATGGAACCCAACATGGTTCTACCTGGAACCAAAATGGGTTCTACCTGGAACCAAAATGGGTTCTACCTGTTATCAAAAAGGGTTATCCTCTGTGGACAGCTGAAGAACCCTTTTGGAACCCTTCTAAGAGTGTAGGCTACAGTATGACAGCCTATAACCTTTAACATTTCTGGGTGTGGCAATGTAGCTACTACTGAACATTCCGTTTCAGACAATCTTTTTTGGGATACACATTATTTGAGTAAGCTTGGGATCATGACAACTTCGTTTTACACTTGTTTGACTTGCTTTCCATATGCAAGCAGGTGGTGTGAACGTTCACACTTTTGCCAATCACAGATTTAGAAACATGTCCCAAGAACATTATCATCATAATCATGGAACGCCTAACACTCTTCAGAATGTGGTGGGAATTGACTGCCGCCTATAACCTTTCCTCTGTATCAATGTGTACGTGTTAATTAGCAGATCTTCAATTGCCTAAAGCATGTTAACTCAATCAAGTCAAACTGAATCACATAAATCCTCTAAATTACGGGCACTTATGAAGATATGGAATCCTCTAGCTGAGAAATTACACTCACATATAGCTCTTCATTATACAACAATGCTCATTGTGTCATACTAAGAATGTATGTGTGAATTACATTTATTTCTAGAGGTTTTACAGAGGTGACAGTAACTCACCATACAGCCTGTTGAGTCGACTCTGCGGTCCGACACACACTTGAAGTTTTTCCGGCAGCCCCCGTTGTCCTTGGAACAGTCTCGGACCGGGCCGAAAGACGCCAGGAGATCATCTACTGTGTCAAAGTAGGTGGACATGATGGCCTCCTCCCTATAATGGGCAGATAAGAAGAAGACACTGCCATCAATAGCCTGATCAGAATAAAGCCTGAGCACTTCACTGAAAGTGGATTTAGTCATAAGCTTATGGCTTGTGACTGAGGCTGTCCTACTATGGAAAACACACTGGCAGTACTTCTGATGGATATCAGAACTGGGTTTGGTTAGTTGTACATAGAGAAAAAGAGAAAGAGGGATGCTTCAAAGTCCACATATCTAACATAAAGCAAAGGTATCCTCTGTGGCTCAATGTTATTACCACAATAACCCAATCTTTTCCTTTCCTTACAGAAACTGTATTACCTCAATTTCTTATTGTTGTGACCCTGCAAAAGTAATATTAGCGCTGTCATATTGTTGCAATATAAATCATGATAGAACCATTACTTTGAAAAGGAGAGAGTTTGAAAAGGAGACATATCATCCGTTCTGTCCTTGGTGTGCAGTCACATTACTTCTGCTTGGATATGTTGCTGCTTTGTTGTGCTGTGGACTGTGGGAAAATGGTACAGATGGAATTCAGATGAATGGTTATGCATTTCAGGAGAGACAGAATGAAAGAGATCCGCCAGTCATTCAAAGCTTAACTCAATCCCATTGTGGAATCGATCTCCAAAAGATCTACTGGGATGTTTGGGCCATTGTCCAATTTGTTATTTGGATATTGGCAACTTGTGAATAAGCTCTGTATACAGCAAATGGATATTTGGTCATGATGGAATAAAAAAAACCCATAGAAAGCAAGGTGAATGATGAAAGAGAGAGAGAGAGAGAGAAAGAGAGAGATGTATTTAATGCTTCAGGGAAGAGGAAATGCGATACAGATCTCAGACCATGATACACACAGATTGTGTCGAGGGTGGGAATATGAAATAAAGCAGCACGTTTCTATTTTGAATAATCAGGGCGGGAAGGAAAAAGGTTAGCAGCATTTTAGGCTGTTGCTACATTGTTGTCTGATGCTATCGAATGATAATTACTGCCAGATAGCAAGGCCTTAACACTTTACACTCGTGGGAATTGGCCTATATAGATAGGGCAACATTTTAATGTTTCTTACAGAAGAAATATGAAATGCATATGCATAAGCATAGTAGCAATTGAAAGGGAACAGTTTGAAGATTATGGGAAAATTATTAGACCAAAGTTGAGGACACAACAGTTCACCGGACACACAACTGAATCCAAACATTACGCTATTGCTTTCATGTGCATTTTAGATTTAATGTACTTTTTGCCACATTTGTTAATAACGAAATGTGAAAATACTCTGGATACATTCAGTAACATGATAAGATATTCGTGGAAAATATGGGATAGGTGCAACATAAGGCCCAAAAATGACAAGGGTTTGAGTGAGAGGACTAACTGTCTCCAAGTGGCCACACACCTCTCCGAAGTCTGCACAGTTCCTACGTAATTTCAATGCACTTTTATGACTCAAAGAAGAGTCTTCAACTATAAGGTGTTTTTTAAAATCTCTCCTAGCTGTGCCGTTGATGAACTAAAGCAAGCACACTTGTAGTTGTTTTGTTTGGAACACAACCCTGCATCCCCGCCATCACACAATTAATGTTGTTTTTTACGCTATCTAAAAATGGCCCGTTTTAAATAGCAATCTGCATCAGGTGGGCATCATTTGAAAGTTGTTCTATTGCCAACATGACTAGCTAAGTTATAAAATATGATCTTACAGTGTTAGGCTTTCACAAGGCAATTCAGAGAAACATATCATAATTTTGGTGCGCATAGAAAGGAGTCATGAGTGCATTCAGGTGCTTGTTCCACGGCAAATCTTCTTCACAATAGACAAACATAGGCTCATTCTGTTCAGAACAACCAAGTATGACACCATGTCATCTTGTAACTTATATCAAACACAGGTATTTATTATAATCATCAACGTCTCATCTTTCAGAACACATTGAGTCCTTTTAATTTACAGCCCTTCCCTCACTCAGACAACCAAGAAATGCAGGAGTGATGTGGGCAACTTCTTGTCATGTGCGGTGCTCATGTTCAGAACGTCTGTCAGTCAAACAAAACCCATACAGCGCTGTGAAGCACAGAGCCTGAGCTCTGAAGTAATTTATAGCACGCTACTGTACAGCCACTGCGTTCCAATTTTTGCGTTTACCAGTGCCCAAATCTGAAATGTTCAACCCGTATACGGGTACAAGTATAAAGAGCTACTAAAGTGACAGAGAGAGACACAGCAAAGGAGAAGATACATATGATGTGCTGTGCGAGAAATAAACACAGAGAGATGGAGCTACAAAGAGAGACAGACAGATAGACAGACAAATGAACAGACAGACAGGCAGGCAGAAAGACAGAGAAATAGAGTCACAGACACACAGATATTGAAGAGAAAATACCCAAGGACACCACTCTCCCTGTCACAGTACTACCGGCAAACAGCAATAGCATGTGTGGCTGGGTAGGTGGGTGAGATTATGTGTGTCACCGTGTCACTGCCACCCATTTGTTCAGAGCCACCAAACTGCCCTG
Organism: Coregonus clupeaformis; assembly: GCF_020615455.1. Lineage (NCBI taxonomy): Eukaryota > Metazoa > Chordata > Actinopteri > Salmoniformes > Salmonidae > Coregonus > Coregonus clupeaformis. The sequence goes on along the minus strand of NC_059206.1, from coordinate 35,103,611 downwards.
TCTGTCCCTGTCCTCTGGCCTGTGGTGTTGGGGAGCATGTGGGAGTCTACAGGCATAACAGTGACGAGGGGGATTACGAATGGTGGCTTTTTGGTCCGACCGCTTCCAAAGTGGACATGATTTCCCACAGCCAGAGATCTGGCAGTGCGCGGGGGCATGCCAGCTTAGGTACAGGGGTCTAATGCCTGATAGCCCTCTGCCTCACACAGGTGACTGTGCCCGCTCTGCCCAGCTCACAGGAAATTAACAAGTCATTAGAGGTGTAATGGCATATAATAAAGCCATGAGATCTCCCTGTGTTTAATCTGAGCTAAACCACGGTGCCATTCACCATGGTAGTGCTAGCTGGCTGTCCATTGTTTATTCTCTGTTAATTTGGAAATTTTTGTGGTTGTTGCTTGTCAGGTCATGGTCTTGTACTACTCAGATCTAGAGTAGCAGTTCACCATGGTAACTAATAGAAACATGCATAAGGAAATGCAGAAGCATATTTTTCAATTGGTATCATCAAAGGCAATACAAGGTTTTAACAGAGACAAAAGGTCAACAGTGTCCATGATAAAATTCCATCCATCTTGGCCAGTGCAAAACACAGAGTAGCCAACCACAATGACAATCTGTTGAGCAACACACACCACAATAAGAATCTGAAGGGGATATTGTTTTGAGCTCCTTCTTATATCATAATCCTCTGCCAGAAAACAAAAAGCAATCTCTACAGTACCAAAAGTAAAAGATGGATTAGAAAATCCTGAAAAAATAGGACAGTGTGACAATATTACAGTGTCTTATTTACTGTAGCTATACAGTATCATTGTGACAGACTTGGTTTACCTAGAGTTCTTATTCCAGTCGGTATGGTATGTGTGTAGGCATAGCCGCGGGAAGTAGGGGTGCTGGCGGTGCTGCAGCACCCCCTGAAAAATCTAAAATAATTCCGCAATTATTTATTTATTTTACAAAAGTAGTGCACTGGGCCTTTAATAGCCCTGTACTAGTGGACCAATATAGCCCCCACTTGGCGAAAAAAATCGCAGCACCCCTACCCACAGACTACTTCCCGTGGCTGTGTGTAAGGAAAGAGCTTAATACTCTAAATATCACTGAAGCTCTACAAAGCTCTATATTATAATGATATTGCTATATGTTCCCTCTGGAATGCCTTTTAACTTTTTTACTCCTCAGTGACATTATACAGTGCTAGCAATATGTCTTACTGCTCCAGTCTCCAGTCTCCTGTACAAGTGCTAAATTAACTTTATGCTCTATGGTGATCTCAAATACACTACAGTTATTCAAACATGCAGTTGACATAGTGCAAACTGTTGGAACAATTCTATTTTTATCGCTCTACCTTAGCTCTGCTTGCAATATGAAACACACACAGGCAACACATTCACTTGCGTCAATCACACACACATGCACAAACACTCACTCGCCCACACACACAGTTATTTATTTCCAGTTGGTCCACAGGAGAGAAAGCATTTTGTGAGAAGAGTGTTGAGATAGAGAAGGAGATGGATGAGTTGGTGGTGAATATGGCATGCAGGGGAGAAGGGGCAGTAGTTCACTGGAGTGATATCATAATTCATGTGAAGGGTGAATTATTGATCTTAGGCCTGGCCTGCCTCCCTGCCGCGTTCTGACTCCACGGGGGAGAAGAGGTCAAAGGTCAAAATAGAGGTTTGAATCATGCTGCGACCCCTGATGCACTTCACCTTTCCATGGATATGTCACTGTTTGCCACTGGGTTGGATTGGATATAGAGGCAATAACAGTTAAGTGTTAACTTGAAACCAATATAGCTCCTCTCTGTGTGGAAAGATTGTTTTAATCAATGGCAGGTCTCTGAAAATAGCCCTTTATTCATTCCAATGTTTTTTTTTTCCCTTAATCACTGTTATGACAAACTATCATTCTGGCCTCTCACTCTTCTATGGAAAGTGAGTGGGTACATAATTTAGCAGGGTCAGTTTACGGGGTGGTGCGATCGTGCACAATTACAGCAATTTCAATATTTTATGGAGTATGATGGCAATTTACTATGTATGAAACTGTCATTTGTGAGGCATCGTGGGTAGGGGCTGATGGCAGGTCGCATACTGGGTTTTAATTGGAGAGCCGGCATTGATTGGACGCACTTGTCAACATGCGTGATGGAGGGCCGGGGATATCAGCATGCTCCATCCATTAACTTTTAGTGCTAATAAAGTGAACAGGCACCACCCGATGGCATTGTCACAGCCTTTACAGGGTAGAGTGGAGGAGTGAGACAGAAGAAACAACAACACACACACACGCAAGTAAAAAAAGGGTTGAAGGCCCCACTTTGTGTACTATTAAGTGGTGTATTAAGAAGCTGACTCCTAGGTGGTATAGCAGTGTTGCTGAGGAAGAATAAAGGGGTCAGGCTGGAGGCCTAGAGGAATGTGTTAGCTCACGGCGGCACCACAAGCCGAGAGGTTGCTTAAGCGTCAACACCTCGCCATGCCTGACAATGTGCTAGGAGTGGAGAGAAACAATAAAGACACCATGTCAACAGGTCCATCTAAGGAAAGACGCAGAGGATTGATGGTCGCTGGTTGCTCTCTCACCTGCAGAGCACTGGAAAACATGCCTGAAAATGCAGTGTGCTTTTTAAAGGCTAGACACAGCAAGCTATTCAGTAGAGCATGTCCTTCCACAGTTCCAACACAATAACTAACACTATCTGAATAGAGACGCAGGTACTGTTGTTGTTTCTGAGGCAACCTTATATCATCAGCACTCAATATGTACCCATTTCAATTCATTTATACTCCCATGACTTCGAGGTTGGCTGAAGAAAATCGAACCATAATTAAAACCGAAAGCCAATGCTAGTTGTTTATCAACTTAACTGCCTGCCAAGCTTTAGTGAGAACATTACATTCAAAAAAATATGCTAGATACTTAAACGAGAGATGAAGATGCATGTTGTTTGAGGGAAAGAATACTCTGGAGCTTTATTATGAGTCCTGAATCAAACACCCAAACCACCTCAGCTTCTCCTTATGAAAGACAGTAGCTACATGTTTGGATGTTGGGATCACCTCTGCCTGCTCAGCTGAGTCTGGGTACTGAACTCCACATGTCTACTGTGAGGTTAGTGGGAGGAGAAGGAACTGCTGTGGGAAAAATTGTTATTCTCTTGGAATAGGAACAAAAGTGTATTCTTTGAAACAGGGCCGTGGGGAATAGAGCACACAGGGAGGAACGACAAGACTCAACACAGGGGAACAACAGACTGTGAGTGACAGGCAGATAGGTGCCACTGTGCTAACAAATCATGTACCCCTTTCTAGTATTTGTGTGCACTGCTCTTATCGCTGTGGCAATTAAGAGAAACAAAATGAATGAATACAATGGGATGCATATTGCAAATCACATTATTTCAAGGTATGAAAGTAGTTTCAAGTAAACTTATTAAACTTTTTTATAAAACAAAACGATGAAGCTTCCAGCCGTATTGTTGGCATCCTAGAAAAACCTTGTAGGTCAATTTGTCATAATTTTTTTCATGACGGTAACAATAAAGCTCTTGAAAAACACTTTCCACAAATCATTATGAATGTAGGCATGTATACCTTTATACAAGCTCTTATAAAGAGCCAACAGTTCTTGTGAACAATGTGCTGGACTGTGATGGAGGGGACTGTGCTTATATGATTCATATAAACTGTTAACATTTCTTCTGACACAGGCTGTATCCATACTTAAAATGTCTACCACAGCTATCCTCAAGCTAGCTAGTGCTTTAGGGGAAGATGTGTCCCCTAAAAACTCCATGCAGAGCAAGAAACTCACTGACTTAATGAATCATTAGAGTGAACCAGCTGCACATCAAGCCAGACAGCAAGTGGCTTAGTGAATCGGTCTGAAACCCAGCCTGAAGATGAATACATCCTTATTAAAAGCACACACATAGACATAGCGGAGCTGTTTACAGAATACATCAATATAGAGAGCCCTGTTTTTTGATGATGTCTAAAGAGGGAGAAGGGAAAGCGAAAGAGAGGGGTGTGTGGAGTGGAGGAAAGGAAAGGAAGAGGGAAGCGAGGCAGATATGATAAATAGAGTGCAAGGATAACAAGAATAGGAGATAAAAGTGGAGGAAGAGAGAGGGGAAGAAAGGACAGCAATATGGGAAGTGCTGTCAAACACATCATTCTGCGATGAAAACATACTGCACCGTTCAGTCAGATAGCCAGAGGATATGCGATCAGGCTCCTCTGAAAAGAGACATGAAACTCACTGAGTTTGATTTGTGGAAAGAGTCTTCACTGAGGGAAGACTGTAGCACTGTATAGGCTTTCATGTGCAGCTGTGCACACAGCTCAACAGTCGGGAGAAGGTCTGATTCCCCAAATTGCAGTCTAGGGACTCTGACAGTCTCCTCTGAGAATTGCATCAAACACACGCTCTGCAAAATCACAGCCATTTTCTTAGAAACAGCCTTGATGTCATTGAGGAAATGAAAGCGTGCTAAACTGACTGTGGATAATTAGCGTGAGATGTACTGTAGTGAGATCAAGCCAGCATTAATGCTACATATTTAATACAAAAGCAAATTGTTTTAGTGTTAAATTCTTATTTTAGTGTTTCATAATGTTTCCCATTATGCTGTGAAATACAATTGCCAGTATAGTACAATATTTCCTTTTTTAAGGAAATTGATCAAATTAGAAATATGTGTAGAGTTTTTAAAGTTTTATTTCATAAGGTATTTTATGAGCATCCGTGTAAAAAGCATTGAGGACTATGCCAGGGGGAAATGATCTAAAACATGAAGTCCAATATCTCAGTTTCAATGACCATTTTTGCATATCTTTCAACAGTTGTCCCTATAGATTCTTCTCTATGAATAGTATCCAGAGGGGTTTCCATCACCGTCATATCATAGAGATGTATTCTCCATTCACACAGCAACTGTCTCCTTCTCCCAGGCTGCCCATGGTCACACCAGCATGTTGAGTCAAAGCAGACTGAACAGAAGGGGTCCCTCTGGGATGGACAGATAAATATTAAACAGAACACCTTCAAACAAACAGAAATACAATTATTATGTATGAAATGCAGAGTCCAGTTCACACAGAATCCAATCATATGGATTTTGTGTAAATTCTGTCAATTATACAATAAAGGAACGTTTGTAGGGTGCTTAAAGTAACACTGTGGGTGAAATTATAGATTTGTTAGATAGTGTGCTTCGCATTTTAAATAGCTTGTTTCGGAGTGATAGCACTAAAAGCTGACTGACTCTGAGGTTGTGCGTTTTAATTTTGGTAGCTTTTGAGTGGTCTTGGTAATACCATAGAAACCGCTTCAGAATTTTAATGTTTTGTACGCGTTGACCCTGTGCTTGAGAGTGAGAGAGAGAGAGAGAGAGAGAGACAGAGAGAGAGAGAGAGAGAGAGAGAGAGAGAGAGAGAGAGAGAGAGAGAGAGAGAGAGAGAGAGAGAGAAAAAACAGCAAGAGAAAGAGGGCAAGAGAGGGAGAGAGGGAGAGAAAGATTACTGTTAACTATGTTGTATGTTAATTCAGTGTAGGCCCAATGCAACTGATATGACCTGAGGCTAAGCCAATATGTTTTTGTTTACACCCATAAGTACCATAATGTAAAACACACCATAGTAAAATTGCTGGTAAAATGTAAATTGTTTATGTATTCATACAGGGTGATGTCATAAGGACATTTGTTGCAGTTGTTGTTGTTGTAGTAGTAGTAGTAGTAGTAGTAGTAGTAGTAGTAGTAGTATTAGTAGTAGTAGTAGTAGTAGTAGTAGTAGTAGTAGTAGTAGTAGTAGTAGTAGTAGTAGTAGTAGTAGTAGTAGTAGTAGTAACATTACTGGCGATAGTACTGGAATTTGTCTAGCGGTACAACATCAAGTCATTATAAATCATACATACATTTCTATAATTATTTATGACTGTAGCTAGTCACAGCAGGAGAGCAAATATACCAGTCATTCACATTCTTCCACTGTTTACCTCCTTATTCACCTACCAGCATAATGCATTACTTTGAAGCACCATAGTGCATAATGCTATAGAATGCAGAGGCACAACTACTACAATCATTTACAGATGCACAACAAAATGGAACCTCAATCTATAACCAAAGTATTTTAATAATTCAACACATAATTTCCTTCCTCTCATGTCACATTCAATAGGACAAGTCATCCAGCTATGTAGAGCAGTAGACATGAAACTGACACACTGGACTGACCAAAATAATGACCTGGCTACATTTTTACATTTTAGTCATTTGGCAGACGCTCTTATCCAGAGCGACTTACAGTTAGTGAGTGCATACATTTTTCATACTGGCCCCCCGTGGGAATCGAACCCACAACCCTGGTGTTGCAAGCGCCATGCTCTACCAACTGAGCTAAAGGAGGTGGCTACCTACGCATACTGAATGGAATTGTTATGGAAATTAACTATACAGTCTTACACAGGTTCCAAATGAGATGTCAGAAATGATTAATGGTCTAAGAATGGACATTGATCGTTAATAAGGATGGCACTATCAGTGGTAACAGGGAAATGCAATTAAATCAAATCAAATAGTGCCAAACTAGAACCAAAACATTGGAACCCTAAATTGCACCTTCAATTAATAATAGTTGTTGAACGGTATACACTATAGACCCTCCTTTTCAACTCACATATGCTTGCCTCTGGCACACATTCAATTAAATATAAACCAATAATCGCCACCACAATATAAAGGCATCAGTGTGGGAGTTGTGAGGTGTGGGGGAGGGGATTTTCTTGGTGAAGAAAACAATATTTGCCATAGCTTCAATTTAAGCCTACTAGAAAGTGTGTGCCCTCAGGCCTGTAGGGAAGCAAAACTCATTCCACTACCTAAGAATAGTAAAGCCCCCTTTACTGGCTCAAATAGCTGACCAATCAGCCTGTTACCAACCCTTAGTAAACTTTTTGAGAAAATGGTGTTTGGCCAGATACAATGCTATTTTACAGTAAACAGATTGACAGTAGACTTTCAACAAGCACAGCACTTACACAAATGACTGAGAGAAATTGCTGATAAAAAGTTTGTGGGCGCTGTTTTGTTAGACTTCAGTGTGGCTTTTGACATTATCGATGGGGAGAAGTCTGTCTAAAATAAAGTGCTACTCTGCCTTCTTAACAACACTATCAACAAGACAGGTCCTACAGGCCCTAGTTTTGTCACACCTGGACTACTGTTCAGTCGTGTGGTCAGGTGCCACAAAGAGGGACTTAGGAAAATTACATTTGTGTCACGACTTCCTCCGAAGCTGCCTCCTCTCCTTGTTCGGGCAGGCTTCGGCGTTCATCGTCACTGGCCTTCTAGCCACTGCCACTCCTCATCTCATCATTCCATTTGTTTTGTCTTGTTTTTACACACACCTGGTTCATATCCCCTCATCAATACCTGTATAATTATTCCCTCTGCCCCCCATGTCTTTGTGTGTGATTGTTTCATGTGGAGGTGTTGATAGCTCGGTGGAGCTTTATGTACCGTATCGTCGGGATTTTCACCCGTTTGTTTTGTTTTCTCCAGTGCGCCGTATTTACCACACTGTAGTTGTTTTACACATTGCTGCGTACTGCTGTATCTGCCGAATAAACCATTTATTCTGTGATTTACCCTTCCTGCGCCTGACTCCATCCAAATCATCCGCTACAAAATCACACACCCAACAGCAGGAGCGGCGAATATGGCAAGAGTCGTTGAGCGGGTCCGGGAGCATTCCAACATGTTAGTCAGCTTGGGCGAAGCGATGGATCGGGTTCTCCAGGTCGTCCAGCGCCTGGAGAGGAGAGGACCCGACCCTGCGGAAGGAACCAGCTGAGCGACCGGATCCAGCCACCCAACCACACCCCAGCGCCCAGAGGTATTCACCTATACCGACCGAGGGAATACGACAGGAGAGCGGCCCGCTGCCAGGGTTTCCTCCTGCAGCTGGACCTCTATTTTACCACCATCAACCCGGCTCCATCAGATCGGGAGAAGGTGTCTGCACTCGTCTCCTGCCTATCGGGGAAAGCCCTGGAGTGGGTCAAAGTGGTCTGGAATGAACGAGGAGACGCATTGGACAACTACAGAGAGTTCGCTCGCCTCTTCCGGGCAGTCTTCGATCATCCCCCCCGAAGGTAGAGAGGCGGGCGAGCATCTGGTCCATCTGAGGCAGGGGACAAGGACCGCACAGGACTTTGCACTGGAGTTTAGAACTCTAGCGGCTGGGTCCGGGTGGAATGAGCGGGCCCTCATCGACCACTTCCGATGCAGCCTGCGTGAGGACGTCTGAAGGGAGCTAGCCTGCCGGGATACCACGTTGACCTTCAATCAACTGGTGAACATTTCCATCCGGTTGGACAACCTGCTGGCTTTGAGAGGACGTCCTGGAAGGGGCCTGCCCGTTTCAACCCCCTTCAATCCGGATCAAGTTCCAATGGAGCTGGGTGGTGCAGCGATCCAGGAGAATGGAGGACGACAGATCCAGTGTCACTCTTGTGGCAAGAGAGGACATTCTGCTGAACACTGTCGTCAGAGTTCTTCTGGATCTGGAGGCGGCAGGCAGGGCACTCTCGCGTCACCTCAGGTAGCGCAAACCCACATTTGTTCAGAGCCCTCTGCTGCGCATTTCACCATCCATGTCCACTTCCCTGATTACACGGTAGTTCCCCAGTGTAAGGCGCTGGTCGATTCAGGCGCAGCTGGGAACTTTATGGATAGGTCTTTAGCTAATAGTCTACGTATTACATTGGTTCCCCTGTCCATTCCATTGCCCATCAAAGCACTTGACAGTCGACCATTAGGGTCAGGTTTTGTTAGGGAGGTTACAGCACCAGTCACTATGATTACGCAGGAGACCCATAGGGAGCAAATCACCTTATATATTATTGAGTCCCCTGATTTCCCTGTTGTGTTGGGTCTTCCCTGGCTAGCACTACACAACCACACCTTTTCATGGCCACAGAGGGTTCTCACGGGGTGGTCGCGAGAGTGTCAGGGTAGGTGTCTAGGTGTTTCCATTGGTGCAACCATGGTGGAAAGTCCAGACACTACCTCCACCATGCGCATTCCCCCCGAATATCTCGATTTGGCTCACGCATTTTCCAAAACGCAGGCGACCAAATTACCAACCCATCGGGCGGGAGATTGCGCGATAAACCTCCAGTTAGACGCTGTGCCTCCCAGGAGTCATGTATATCCCATCGCAGGCTGAAACGGTGGCTATGGAGACATATGTCTCCGAGTCCCTGCGCCAGGGGTTCATACGTCCCTCCACTTCACCCGCCTCCTCGAGTTTATTTTTCGTGTATCTGCCGAATAAACCATTTATTCAGTGATTTACCCCTCCTGCGCCTGACTCCGTCCAAATCACCTTCTACAAATTGGCTCAGAACAGGGCAGTACGGCTGGCCATTAAATACGCATGTCAATCTCTCATGGCTCAAAGTCGAGATGAGGTTGACTTCATCACTACTTGTTTTTGTAAGAAGTGTTGACAAGCTGAATGCACCGAGCTGTCTGTTTAAACTACTAGCACACAGCTCGGACACCCATGCATACCCCACAAGACATGCCACCAAAGGTCTCTTCACAATCCCCAAGTCCAGAACAGACTATGGGAGGCGCACAGAACTACATAGAGCCATGACTACATGGAACTCTATTCCACATCAGGTAACTGATGCAAGCAGTAGAATCCGATTTATAAAACAGATAAAAATAGACCTTATAGAACAGCGGTGACTGTGAAGAGACACACACACAAGTACAGAGACACGCATACGCACACAAACGCACTCTACATGTGCATATCTAATATTGTATTATACATTTTGTACTGTAGATATGTAGTGGTATAATAATGTTTTATATTTTATCTTTTATGTGTAATTTAAGTGCCTTAATGTGTTTGGACCCCAGGAAGAGTAGCTGCTGCCTTGGATCCTAATAAATACAAATATAAATACAAATATACTGACCTACTAAAATATGGATATATGAATTAAAATGCAGGAAATATTGAAGAGCCTGGATCCCTCAAATCTGAATAAAAAACGATTCTGTTTACATGCACTGTGGTAGTGTCCAAATATAAAATATGGACAAAATATTACACACAGGTAGCCTTACAAATGTGGTGAGATTATTTCAAACATGCTTCTTCTTCAGACTTTGTGATGCAATTCTGTTTTATGCAAAGGTTGACTGGACTGCAGTTAGTCTGAATGGAATGGGTTGAATCTTTATCTCAACTCAAGCTAGTAGTGAGTAATGCAGTGAGTTGGTCACTCTCTATTCAAAGCACATTTCCTCACTCATCTAACCTATTCAAAATCCTAGAGAGAGAGAGAGAGAGAGAGAGAGATAGAGAGAGAGAGAGAGAGAGAGAGAGAGAGAGAGAGAGAGAGAGAGAGAGAGAGAGAGAGAGAGAGAGAGAGAGAGAGAGAGAGAGAGAGAGAAAGAGAGAGACAGAGAGATACAGAGAGAGAAAAAAAAAGAGACAGAAAATATGATAATAAGAGAATGGTAGAGAGAAAGACCGAACCAAGAAACAGTTACCCAGAACCAGACCCCCAAGTACATACGGTCGCTCCTTGCTGTTTTGTGAAATTAGTTTCTAGCAGCAGTGGGGATGACCTATTAAAGTCGCCTCCTCTAATCACTTCCTAGTCCCACTATCAGGAGCTGTTACTCACTTCCCTGTTGTGCCACTAGCAGTGCCTGCACCGCACTAGCGTTGATGTTGGAATTATATCAGAGTGTACATGTCCCTACGCCTTTTAATAAGCCCTGGTGCAAAACAAGGTTTACTCAACAGTACGTCTGTTGCATATAAACAGGTTCTAATAACGATTATGGCTAGCGTATCCAGCCATGGTAATCACTTCAGGGATCTCGCTCTCTCTCTCCTTATTTATTTATTTCCCTTTCTCTCATGGTATTACTATGCTTGAGAGAACTTGAGTTCAATTAAAAAAACAGAACAGCTTCAGGCCCCTTGATCATTTCAGTCCAAAGTCCCACAGCTCTATAGGGTGACTGTTTTTAAAACTGTGGTGTGTGTTTTGTTACTGAGACAGAGGGCAGATGGCATTTCAATGGACTAGTAGAAGCCCCGTATGGTGTTATGAATAAGGCCATTAATGCCTAAATCAATAGCTAGTTGAAGGGAAAAATGGATCAGAAAACACTTGGTGTACCTTTGTAGATGTGTAGTCTTTTGACCCTGTCTAGCAATGCTGTGTTTAGAGTGTGCATCAAACATAGCTATTTATGCTATTCCCTTCATGTTTTCAAAATAGGAAAAGTACTTCCTTCCATTTGAAGTCCCATCTTTCGAACTGCATTAGCAATCCCACCCAACTATCCCACTTTGATTTTCAGTGATGTCAATTAAGTAAAATAGCAGTCGAGAGACTGGTCCTAGAGATTAGGGTTCAAACCTCAAAGGGCATCTTTACACCGGCAAATATCAAAGTACATGAGTTAGCCTTTCTCTATTTTCCAAAAGGTTAGGAGTTGTAATTAAAATAAGAGTAGGTCTATAGACCAAAGCCCTGGAAACAATTTCTCCTCTCAACCACTAATTTCCAAGGAAACTGGTTCCAAATTGTGAGGAAACGGTCAGCTATATAATACACTCTCACCAGGAAGCTGAACACATACACATGTAGGATCTTAATTTGAGTCAGTTTGCTACAGCAGGAAAATAACCCTGCAGAAACAGGAAATGTGAATTATTATGTGGATTATAATTAATGGACATTTGTGTAGGGGTTGATACATATTTCGTAAGGGAAGATCAAGTCTGACATTTCAAATGGAAACTACAAACTTCATAAGACTTTTTAAACCTCAAATTCACAACAAGTTTAAAATGTCCTGCATTGCAGGGAAGTTCTCCTGCAACACAGTGATCAAATTAAAATCCAACGTCTGTAGCAGCAGAAAACACTTATTTTCACTTTTTGGGAAAACTAAAACTGAATACCTGTACGAGCGAGAGAGACATGTTTTTGCCTGAACAAGTTGAGCAAATATAACCATATTAGCACCCATGGAGAGGGAGCCCTGTAGCATTGGTCACGATAGAATACAGAGCTTACATGTTGACATCTGCCATTAGAACCAATCTACTAAACTGTGAGCTCTGACAATATTTTTGTGTCCCCTATAAACCCTATTGGCGAAGCTGCTGCAGAATCTGCTGCCTCACTCCCACAGTAGATTAGATGCAATTCCTTAAATGACGCTTGAGAGAACCTCCTCTCATACCAGTAATACATCTGAGCATATCCAATGACAATGTACCAAAACAGGGCTCTGAAACATGCGTTAAGCCAAGTTGTGCAAGCAGTTATGGTAATAACACATTTTACATTTACATTTACGTCATTTAGCAGACGCTCTTATCCAGAGCGACTTACAAATTGGTGCATTCACCTTATAGCCAGTAGTACAACCACTTTACAATGTGTTTTTATATTTTTTATTTTATGTTTTTTCTCCGTTTTTTTTAATTATTTTTTTACATTTAAAGCCTAATAGTCTAATGTAGGCGGTAAAACATGTAGGCTAAGCTAACCTATAGTTTATAACAATGTTGCCTGTTGTTAGAGGATGTTCATGTCTTTTTTGTAAACTCTCTTAAGTTGCGTGAGTAGGTGAACGGAATGGAACTTCCAAGTTAATCACTTCCAACTTCCAAGATTCACTATTCATAACAAACTATTACATAGCTCACCACATTTCTAATGTAGGAAATGTATATATTTTTCTCTCCAATCCATTTGAAGTGTTTGAAATGGCTCAGCAGCTCATTTTGAGTGGAGTTTAGGTGGTGTTTCGCCTATTTGTTTGTGTGGATGCAGCAGATGCAAAAGTGCATAGCTTTGGCCTATTTGAACGGACAGCCCTGAATTTACAAATTGATTATATACCATTTGGTGTCTGAAATCATATGGAATCATACTGAATAGTACAGCACATATGCATTTCAAACTTCACATAGGGTAAGATTGAATAGGTTTTACAATTACAACACAAAGGATGAAGGAAAAAGAGGGGGACAGGCTTTGTCAGTATCTGGAATTTCAGTCTTTATTGTTAACTATACATTTTGAGATTTCAATATAAAGTCCTCCAGGTGACACTTCTGGGATTTTTTATGCCTTAGTTACTCTTCAAGGGAGGTTGAGAAGGGTAACATGATCACGCAGACTTAAAGTGATATCCCATTTATCAAACAAAGTTTAAAGTACAGTAATTACCACAATTCTGTTACTTGTACAGAAAGCTCATGTGTATTGTTTTGTTACGGACATTTATTCTAATAAAAACTCTAAAAGTTCATTTCAATGATCTATTTCAATGTACTGGTGTGTGACAGTAGTGATTTGGTAAGGAGAGAACAAGAAAGTTACACTTCTCATGTTGTATATATATACTGTGTAGTGTGGCGTTTGCAAAGTAGCCAGATTGCGTTATGATTTCTTATTCCATTCTATCATTGCCTGCGTTGTAAATGGCTTCTGGAATGGGCTAGAAATTTGAAAATAGAATAACAACAATCAATCCACTGATATTATTTTTGGTCTCTGGCCATGCAGTCAATTACTGTTCCATCTCCATTTGAGGCTGGTCATTTGCAGGCAGTAATCCACAGCAGAGAAATGCCCTCAACGAAAGGAATCAGATAAGATATGAGGCTTTTAGCCTCCCCTGAAGGCAAATAATGTGATACAAAAAGAGCTATATATAATATTCAAAAAACATATACAGTGGGGAGAACAAGTATTTGATACACTGCCGATTTTGCAGGTTTTCCTACTTACAAAGCATGTAGAGGTCTGTAATTTTTATCATAGGTACACTTCAACTGTGAGAGATGGAATCTAAAACAAAAATCCAGAAAATCACATTGTATAATTTTTAAGTAATTAATTTGCATTTTATTGCATGACATAAGTATTTGATACATCAGAAAAGCAGAACTTAATATTTGGTACAGAAACCTTTGTTTGCAATTACAGAGATCATCCGTTTCCTGTAGGTCTTGACCAGGTTTGCACACACAGCAGCAGGGATTTTGGCTCACTCCTCCATACCTTCTCCAGATCCTTCAGGTTTCGGGGCTGTCGCTGGGCAATACGGACTTTCAGCTCCCTCCAAAGATTTTCTATTGGGTTCAGGTCTGGAGACTGTCTAGGCCACTCCAGGACCTTGAGATGCTTCTTACGGAGCCACTCCTTAGTTGCCCTGGCTGTGTGTTTCGGGTTGTTGTCATGCTGGAAGACCCAGCCACGACCCATCTTCAATGCTCTTACTGAGGGAAGGAGGTTGTTGGCCAAGATCTCGCGATACATGGCCCCATCCATCCTCCCCTCAATATGGTGCAGTCGTCCTGTCCCCTTTGCAGAAAAGCATCCCCAAAGAATGATGTTTCCACCTCCATGCTTCACGGTTGGGATGGTGTTCTTGGGGTTGTACTCATCCTTCTCCTTCCTCCAAACACGGCGAGTGGAGTTTAGACCAAAAAGCTCTATTTTTGTCTCATCAGACCACATTACCTACTCCCATTCCTCCTCTGGATCATATAGATGGTCATTGGCAAACTTCAGACGGGCCTACACATGCGCTGGCTTGAGCAGGGGGACCTTGCGTGCGCTGCAGGATTTTAATCCATGACGGCGTAGTGTGTTACTAATGGTTTTCTTTGAGACTGTGGTCCCAGCTCTCTTCAGGTTATTGACCAGGTCCTGCCGTGTAGTTCTGGGCTGATCCGTCACCTTCCTCATGATCATTGATGCCCCACGAGGTGAGACCTTGCATGGAGCCCCAGACCGAGGGTGATTGACCGTCATCTTGAACTTCTTCCATTTTCTAATAATTGCGCCAACAGTTGTTGCCTTCTCACCAAGCTGCTTGCCTATTGTCCTGTAGCCCATCCCAGCCTTGTGCATGTCTACAATTTTATCCCTGATGTCCTTACACAGCTCTCTGGTCTTGGCCATTGTGGAGAGGTTGGAGTCTGTTTGATTGAGTGTGTGGACAGGTGTCTTTTATACAGGTAACGAGTTCAAACAGGTGCAGTTAATACAGGTAATGAGTGGAGAACAGGAGGGCTTCTTAAAGAAAAACTAACAGGTTTGTGAGAGCCGGAATTCTTACTGGTTGGTAGGTGATCAAATACTTATGTCATGCAATAAAATGCAAATTAATTACTTAAAAATCATACAATGTGATTTTCTGGATTTTTGTTTTAGATTCCGTCTCTCACAGTTGAAGTGTACCTATGATAAAAATTACAGACCTCTACATGCTTTGTAAGTAGGAAAACCTGCAAAATCGGCAGTGTATCAAATACTTGTTCTCCCCACTGTAAGTGTCTGCACTACCGTAAATAGGCCTTTCATTATGACAGGTGGAGAATAGAAAGGGAAAGATACCTACAAAGAAAATCTATTTGATAAGGAAGATTCTAAGAAAAAAGAAAATAATCCCTTCAAGGCTCCTGGGAAATGTACCTCCAGCATGTAACCTTTCATCCTCATACCCCTCTACCCATCCTAGAAAAACCCCACAAGCGCAGCATCACTAACAAAACTGCTATATACAGTGGGGGAAAAAAGTATTTAGTCAGCCACCAATTGTGCAAGTTCTCCCACTTAAAAAGATGAGAGAGGCCTGTAATTTTCATCATAGGTACACGTCAACTATGACAGACAAAATGAGAGAAAAAAAATCCAGAAAATCACATTGTAGGATTTTTAATGAATTTATTTGCAAATTATGGTGGAAAATAAGTATTTGGTCAATAACAAAAGTTTCTCAATACTTTGTTATATACCCTTTGTTGGCAATGACACACGTCAAACGTTTTCTGTAAGTCTTCACAAGGTTTTCACACACTGTTGCTGGTATTTTGGCCCATTCCTCCATGCAGATCTCCTCTAGAGCAGTGATGTTTTGGGGCTGTCGCTGGGCACCACGGACTTTCAACTCCTTCCAAAGATTTACTATGGGGTTGAGATCTGGAGACTGGCTAGGCCACTCCAGGACCTTGAAATGCTTCTTACGAAGCCACTCCTTCGGGCGGTGTGTTTGGGATCATTGTCATGCTGAAAGACCCAGCCACGTTTCATCTTCAATGCCCTTGCTGATGGAAGGAGGTTTTCACTCAAAATCTCACGATACATGGCCCCATTCATTCTTTCCTTTAAACGGATCAGTCGTCCTGGTCCCTGGTCCCCTGGTTTCATCTGACCATATGACATTCTCCCAATCCTCTTCTGCATCATCCAAATGCACTCTAGCAAACTTCAGACGGGCCTGGACATGTACTGGCTTAAGCAGGGGGACACATCTGCCACTGCAGGATTTGAGTCCCTGGCGGCGTAGTGTGTTACTGATGGTAGGCTTTGTTACTTTGGTCCCAGCTCTCTGCAGGTCATTCACTAGGTCCCCCCGTGTGGTTCTGGTATTTTTGCTCACCGTTCTTGTGATCATTTTGACCCCACGGGGTGAGATCTTGCGTGGAGCCCCAGATCGAGGGAGATTATCAGTGGTCTTGTATGTCTTCCATTTCCTAATAATTGCTCCCACAGTTGATTTCTTCAAACCAAGCTGCTTACCTATTGCAGATTCAGTCTTCCCAGCCTGGTGCAGGTCTACAATTTTGTTTCTGGTGTCCTTTGACAGCTCTTTGGTCTTGGCCATAGTGGAGTTTGGAGTGTGACTGTTTGAGGTTGTGGACAGGTGTCTTTTATACTGATAACAAGTTCAAACAGGTGCCATTAATACAGGTAACGAGTGGAGGACAGAGGAGCCTCTTAAAGAAGAAGTTACAGGTCTGTGAGAGCCAGAAATATTGCTTGTTTGTAGGTGACCAAATACTTATTTTCCACCATAATTTGCAAATAAATTCATAAAAAATCCTACAATGTGATTTTCTGGAAAAAATAATCTCAATTTGTCTGTCATAGTTGACGTGTACCTATGATGAAAATTACAGGCATCTCTCATCTTCTTAAGTGGGAGAACTTGCACAATTGGTGGCTGACTAAATACTTTTTTTCCCCACTGTATAGCCCCCTCCTCATTCTGCACCTGGCCAAGTCACATTTCTCTGCTCTGACACACACACACGCACAGACACACACACATGTTATGCTGGACCTCTCGTCAACACCCTCAGGGCGCTGCCACTCTTATCTGCCCTTGCTAGCGCCCCTTTAAAGTTAATAAATAATCATTAGTCATCTGTCACCTCGCATAGCCCTGTCATGCTTTACACACCTAAGGCACAATCACACTGAAATGCTTAATTGTGGCACCTTACTGAAAGCCAACAAATCCATAATAAAAAAAGTTTGCCCTTAGCTCGGGTCTCTCCATCTCTCCCTCAGACTCCCGCTCTCGCCCCCCCACACACACACACACCCTGTTCTCGCACTCTCTTTATTTTTGGCAGCTCTCTTTTCTCGGCTAGCTTACATCCTGTAACACATGGCTTTCTGTGCATCATCTGAGCTTGACAAAGCATTGACAAACAACTCTTACATTTGGAGGAAAATATGGAGGGATGAAGGTGAGCTGCCACAGAGAGAAATAATGGGTTGTGTGACCGTGTGGAGCATGCTAACACTTCTCCTCACACATGGCTGAGCTTCTAAAGGGAAAGAAATCAGCTTGATGCAAAAACTCCCAAAAATAAAAACAAAAAACTAACAGAAGTCATCCAAACTCACACACTGCCCTGTGCCCTGGGCATGCATTTGAGAAATTAGTAACAGTTCTATGTTCTATGTCACATGATACTTCCAATGTAACTGCCCATATATCATACATGAGGCTGTCTTGAACTTGTGCCATATGTCAAAGAATACCGATCAATAAAATACAGGTAGTGTATGTATTAGTCCACTGGCTAGAGTGTACCTGCACTTTTGCTTCAACCCTGTGCAAATCTACTTTTAATTGCACCACTGTATCCAAGCCATTAGTCCGTCAGGAATATATTTTCTGGCACATAGTGCAGATGCTGGATGCAGTAGCATCTAAACAGTGACTCTAATCTACTTGTTATTAATCTGTGCTCTAGCCTTCCCCCTTCTGGGTGATGAATCACCTGACTAACGCTGGTACTAAAGTTAGAGCAGTGCCCCGGCACTATAACTGACTCCGTTATTGGTGTGCCCCACACTTGATTAATGCTTGTTTTCCAGCTCGGCCCACAAATATGCTGACTCTCATCAGGTACTTTTGTCAGATCGGGAGTACATTACCCAATCTTTCTTTTCCCATTCTTTACTTAATCTTAATAGAGAAATCGGGGACAAATGAAAAATGAGGCAAACCGAAGTGATAAAACAAAGATTAATCCAAAGTCCTTTAGTTTGAGATTGGTCGGCCCATAAATAATATTTTTCGACAGAGCTTTAGAATTGGAGGTTGATTTATTCATTTGTTTTTGTCCCAGGTCCCCATTTCCTGGGGTAGCATATGGGCTTGCATAGGATGGTGGGGGATGGATTGTTTGAGGTTGGCTTGATCATGTGGATTGGGCTATTCATCATCGGTCCGGTCTGGTCTGTCACAGACATCTCCACGTTATCGGCAGCCTGGTATTGACAGAGCAGTGTTCTTTGAGCACAGTTCGAAATGCTTGATGTGCCAGTGATTGGAAGACTTATGAAGTGTTTTTTCGACAGCCTGGCATTATTCGGTCTGCTTGGAGAAAAATATAAAATAAAACCAATCTCTAGGTGATGGTTCATTGAGGTTTGGGATGGACCAATCCGATTCTAGACCAAGAGAGCCACGCCCAACAAGGCCCAGATTGACCCAATACAACCCAATCAGGCCAAGAAAAGTCTTGACAAGTCTAGAATATGGTATCTTAAAAGGTCAAGGAGTTTTCCCATGTTTGATTGAAGTAGCATTAAACAGCATGTTGGCTGTTGAACACAGTATGTCCTGTAGCTACAATATGCTTCAATTTCAAAACAAACCATAACTCATTGAATCCTGCACAATGAGTACCTCTGACATTGATCTTCCAAAGCATGAATAGCCTAGTGTTGTGAGGATATCAATCAGCTAATCTGGTCATACATCGCAGCATACCACAGTGGATGGAGATGGTTCATAAGAGGAGATAGTCAGAGAAAGTGTGTGATGGTGGAGTGGTCATATACTGCAATTGGCGAAGAAGCTCAATGGAGAGTGGGTGAAAACGGTGTACAGTATCTTCTCCCCATTCTACAGTAATCTGATGCAGTCAAATGTATTGTAGCAGTGTGCTGTGGAGATGTAGAGATGATGACACTGGGAAGTCAAATAATATGTTATAGTCACATCGTAAGATTTCCTTTACAGTCATCTAATGAACAAATTACCAAAAGTTAGAACTGAATCTTTAAGATATTTGCCATGTTCTGTGTTTAGTATACATTTGTTGGGGGGTGCAGAATATCCTCAAGTATCATGTGTAGGCCTGCTACATTTATCTGACAATCCAACATTAGCTACAGTGAGGGAAAAAAGTATTTGATCCCCAGCTGATTTTGTACGTTTGCCCACTGACAAAGAAATTATCAGTCTATAATTTTAATGGTATGTTTATTTGAACAGTGAGAGACAGAATAACAACACAAAAATCCAGAAAAACACATGTAAAAAATGATATAAATTGATTTGCATTTTAATGAGGGAAGTAAGTATTTGACCCCCTCTCAATCAGAAAGATTTCTGGCTCCCAGGTGTCTTTTATACAGGTAACGAGCTGAGATTATGAGCAAACTCTTAAAGGGAGTGCTCCTAATCTCCGTTTGTTACCTGTATAAAAGACACCTGTCCACAGAAGCAATCAATCAATCAGATTCCAAACTCTCCACCATGGCCAAGACCAAAGAGCTCTCCAAGGATGTCACAGACAAGATTGTAGACCTACACAATGCTGGAATGGGCTACAAGACCATCGCCAAGCAGCTTGGTGAGAAGGTGACAACAGTTGGTGCGATTATTCGCAAATGGAAGAAACACAAAATAACTGTCAATCTCCCTCGGCCTGGGGCTCCATGCAAGATCTCACCTCGTGGATTTGCAATGATCATAAGAACAGTGAGGAATCAGCCCAGAACTACACAGGAGGATCTTGTCAATGATCTCAAGGCAGCTGGGACCATAGTCACCAAGAAAACAATTGGTAACACACTACGCCGTGAAGGACTGAAATCCTGCAGCGCCCGCAAGGTCCCCCTGCTCAAGAAAGCACATATACAGGCCTGTCTGAAGGCCAATGAACATCTGAATGATTCAGAGGAAAACTGGGTGAAAGTGTTGTGGTCAGATGAGACCAAAATCGAGCTCTTTGGCATCAACTCAACTCGCCGTGTTTGGAGGAGGAGGAATGCTGCCTATGACCCCAAGAACACCATCCCCACCGTCAAACATGGAGGTGGAAACATTATGCTTTGGGGGTGTTTTTCTGCTAAGGGGACAGGACAACTTCAACGCATCAAAGGGACAATGGACAGGGCCATGTATCTTCAAGTCTTGGGTGAGAACCTCCTTCCCTCAGCCAGGGCATTGAAAATGGGTCGTGGATGGGTATTCCAGCATGACAATGACCCAAAACACGGCCAAGGCAACTAAGGAGGGCTCAAGAATAAGCACATTAAGGTCCTGGAGTGGCCTAACCAGTCTCTAGACCTTAATCCCATAGAAGATCTGTGGAGGGAACTGAAGGTTCGAGTTGCCAAACATCAGCCTCGAAACCTTAATGACTTGGAGAAGATCTGCAAAGAGGAGTGGGACAAAATCCCTCCTGAGATGTGTGCAAACCTGGTGGCCAACTACAAGAAACGTCTGACCTCTGTGATTGCCAAAAAGGGTTTTGCCACCAAGTACTAAGTTATGTTTTGCAGAGGGGTCAAATACTTATTTCCCTAATTAAAATGCAAATCAATTTATAACATTTTTGACATGCATTTTTCTGGATTTTTTTGTTGTTATTCTGTCTCTCACTGTTCAAATAAACCTACCATTAAAATTATAGAGAGATCATGTCTTTGTCAGTGGGCAAACGTACAAAATCAGCAGGGGATCAAATACTTTTTTCCCTCACTGTACATTATCAACAAATGGGAAACACACTCTTATCATAAACATTTTTATCCAGATCATCGTAAATCAATGTCCAGGAGTAAGCTCTGCCAACATCGCCCCCCGCACTACCATACCCATGTTTTAATGTGACTAGTGTATTTAAATCCGAGAATGATTCTCCCCCACAATTGATTACCATCTGGTTTTAAATGCCAGGGTCTTCTCCCGGGATTTAATTGGCTTCTGGGACTTAATTAAAACAGAGCAGAAATTAACAAAGTTTCAGAGACAGCCGGACAAATGAATATCTCTCAGCATTTTAACTCATAAACGTTCACACAGCATATATTATTATTATTTATCTCCGATACGTGGTTCGGTAGAAATTGAATTAGCAAATTGACTAATCATTCATTACAGCAAGGCTACTCTGCCATTATGACTTGTCATCTGTCTTCATTGTTTGCATGGTAGTCATATCGACATTGTATACTGCATTGTAGTTGTTTGGTACTTAGGCCTCAATTCATAATCGTTTTGTACTCAGGCCTCAATTCATAGTCGTTTTGTACTCAGGCCTCAATTCATAGTCGTTTGGTCCTTCGGTCTCAATTCATAGTTGTTCAGTTCAATTCATAGTCATTTCAACCTGCATTGTGATATTTAATCGGTATTTATTTACCCCATGGTCAAATACAACAAAATAATAATTACCAGTACTGTAAAAAATCACTGCTAGAGAGTGTGTGGGCAGTTGTTTCTAAACAAAGACACTGTGTAGACATGTCGAGTTTGACTGAATTCCATCCAGCCTTGGATTCTTGGAGCAACGCATCAACGCTCAGTATCAATACATCTATCATGACTGACTGACTACATTTTCTCTTGGAGAGCATCAGAGGGGTGTGCTGCCCCACAGGATTCCCCCCCAACCAAAACACTTGGCATAATTATATTTTTTACACAGAAACCCGGTCTAATCACTCATAAAATGCTATGTTCCCTTCGTTAATGTTTTCAAAGTTATTATTTTGTTCCTGGTGTGATGTTAAATAGTAATTAAGGCTGCTTAATCATTCAGTAGGCCTGCTCTCCCAGCGGACGAGAACACTCGTTGCTACAGTGGAGTTGGTTGGGTTTGTTTAAAGAGGAATTATGTATTTTGTATTTTTCACAGATTAAAGTTTTCAGACATACTTCAACAGCAGAGCCTTTTCATCTTACTGTACGAAGGAGATACAGTACTGCAGCAATGTCAATAATAAGCATCCGGTTAAAGACAGAGGAAATATATATAGTGGATCATTATTCCTTTATGGTCAAACAGTGTTCAACTATGCAAAGACTGTAGTCTGAAATCAAAGTTTTCAAGACTAGGCAACTATTCAAAGTCAGCATTATAACCATTATTTTAAGCCCCAAAGTAGAGCATTAAGGAGTTCTCTGCAACAGGAGTTTATTTGCTGGGTCCAGATGTCTGCTCACACAGCTGACAGCTGTATTAGTGAGGAGAGATTAGACATGTTTGCTTTCACACACACACACACACACACACACACACACACACACACACACACACACACACACACACACACACACACACGAGCACACACAAACAGAGCCCACAGAGCCCCTCTGAGAGTCCCAGTCCTCTGAAATTATGCCACCGGAATCGAGTAGGGAACGTGCACTGTCCTTTCATAAAAACATGTCAGCTCCAAGATTAATAGCTGTAACCCAAATTGCTGTAACGTAAATGGGTGTCTCTGCTGTGCAGCCATAATGGCAAGTCCCCACTCCATTTTAGCTGGTCAATTTGGTGTTCTACTTCTAAACCGGAATTGAACTTGCAATGAAATCTATTCATCACCAGAACCCTCCTGAGTGATAGTCAAGATATAGAAAAAGCACTACGCAGTCAATACCTTTTTCCCCAGGTAAAACTTGAGAAAAAAAGATCACCTAGCAACACCTGCTTTCTAAAATGACCAACACAACAATGCCTGTACCTGTTCATATGTTTGATAAGGTATGATCAAGTGTTTGTTGAACACTGCTATTGATCTCAACATTGTTCTTCACAATTTTCTCTCATTACAAACGTATTCAAACGCACATCCTAATTAATTGGCAGTGGGATAGTAATCCTATTTCTGGGATAACAGAACGTTGGAGTAGTTAGCACAGATGTACACTATTGCCAAGGGAGCGCTCCACTCTCAATTAGGCCTCTCCTCCAGAATCACTAATGAAATGCAGCCTGTTGCCATTTTACATCCATATGTTAATGTTGTGGCAATTAGTACATGTATCACCTATGGACCACATATTGTAAAGTAGTTTTCAAACCATTTTAAAACAATTTTATCAACATTGCCTGCCTATGCACTAGTATTGTGTATACAGTGAGTCAGACAGTATTATATTTTATGCTTAGCCATATCTATCCATCAACAACCACTTTGTTGTTGACATGAGTTGTTGATGTCACTGTAGGCATTTGTGCTGTGGCTAGAAGTTCTCTGTTGTGGGATGACAGGTTACCATTACAATTCTATGCACACTGACATGACCCAAGTAACATTGTACAGTCGTGGTCAACATTTTTGAGAACGACACAAGTATTGGTCTTCACAAAGTTCGCTGCTTCAGTGTTATGATATATTTTTGTCAGATGTTACTATGGTATACTGAAGTATAATTACAAGCATTCCATAAGTGTCAAAGGCTTTTATTGACAATTACATTAAGTTTATGCAAAGAGTCAATATTTGTAGTGTTGACCCTTCTTTTTCAAGACCTCTGCAATCCGCCCAGGCATGCTGTCAATTAACTTCTGGGCCACATCCTGACTGATGGCAGCCCATTCTTGCATAATCAATGCTTGGAGTCTGTCAGAATTTGTGGGTTTTTGTTTGTCCACCCGCCTCTTGAGGATCGACCACAATTCCAAATCAAATCAAATCAAATCAAATTTTATTGGTCACATGCGCCGAATACAACAGGTGCAGACATTGCAGTGAAATGCTTACTTACAGCCCTTAACCAACAGTGCATTTATTTTAAACAAAAAAAGTAAGAATAAAACAACAACAACAACAAAAAAGTGTTGAGAAAAAAAGAGCAGAAGTAAAATAAAGTGACAGTAGGGAGGCTATATATACAGGGGGGTACCGTTGCAGAGTCAATGTGCGGGGGCACCGGCTAGTTGAGGTAGTTGAGGTAATATGTACATGTGGGTAGAGTTAAAGTGACTATGCATAAATACTTAACAGAGTAGCAGCAGCGTAAAAAGGATGGGGTGGGGGGCAGTGCAAATAGTCCGGGTAGCCATGATTAGCTGTTCAGGAGTCTTATGGCTTGGGGGTAGAAGCTGTTGAGAAGTCTTTTGGACCTAGACTTGGCACTCCGGTACCGCTTGCCGTGCGGTAGCAGAGAGAACAGTCTATGACTAGGGTGGCTGGAGTCTTTGACAATGTTGAGGGCCTTCCTCTGACACCGCCTGGTATAGAGGTCCTGGATGGCAGGGAGCTTTGCCCCAGTGATGTACTGGGCCGTACGGGATTAAGGTCTGGGGAGTTTCCTGGCCATGGAACCAAAATGTCGATGTTTTGTTCCCCGAGCCACTTAGTTATCACTTTTGCCTTATGGCAAGGTCCTCCATCATGCTGGAAAAGGCATTGTTCGTCACCAAACTGTTCTTGGATGGTTGGGAGAAGTTGTTCTCGGAGGATGTGTTGGTACCATTCTTTATTCATGGCTGTGTTCTTAGGCAAAATGTGAGTGAGCCCACACATGAATGGTCTCAGGATGCTTTACTGTTGGCATGACACAGGACTGATGGTAGCGTTCACCTTGTCTTGTCCGGACAAGGTGTTTTCCGGATGCCCCAAAACAATCGGAAAGGGGATTCATCAGAGGAAATGACTTTACCCCGGTCCTCAGCAGTCCAATCCCTGTACCTTTTGCAGAATATCAGTCTGTCCCTGATGTTATTCCTGGAGAGAAGTGGCTTCTTTGCTGCCCTTCTTGACACCAGGCCATCCTCCAAAAGTCTTCACCTCACTGTGCGTGTAGAATCACTCACACCTGTCAGCTGCCATTCCGGAGCAAGCTCTGCACTGGTGGTGCCCCGATCCCACTGCTGAATCAACTTTAGGAGACGGTCCTGGCACTTGCTGGACTTTCTTGGGCGCCCTGACACCTTCTTCACAACAATTGAACCTCTCTCCTTGAAGTTCTTGATGATCCAATAAATGGTTGATTTAGGTGCAATCTAGCAGCAATATCCTTGCCTGTGAAGCCCTTTTTGTGCAAAGCAATGATGACAGCACCTGTTTCCTTGCAGGTAACCATGGTTAACAGAGGAAGAACAATGATTTCAAGCACCACCCTCCTTTTAAAGCTTCCAGTCTGTTATTCTAACTCAAGCAGCATGACAGAGTGAGCTCCAGCCTTGTCCTCGTCAACACTCTCACCTGTGTTAATGAGAGAATCACTGACATGATGGCAGCTGGTCCTTTTGTGGCAGGGCTGAAATGCAGTGGAAATGCTTTTTTGGGTTTAAGTTCATTTTCCTGGCAAAGAGGGACTTTGCAATTAATTGCAATTAATCTGATCACTCTTCATGACATTCTGGAGTATATGCAAATTGCCATCATCAAAACTGAGGCAGCAGACTTTGAGAAAATTTGTATTTGTGTCATTCTCAAAACTTCTGACCACGACTGTACTATGAATGTCTTCACTATGCAATCTCTTGTGTGTGTCTTATTAATGTTGTTTGAAATTACTGACGGAAGTGTAAATGGTCAAAATCATTGTGGAAACTGTGCGAGAGAACATGCCCCCTAAGCACAGATCTAAACTGAACAAAAATATAAACGCAACATGCAAACATTTCAAATATTTTTATGATTTACAGTTCATATAAGGAAATCAGTCAATTGAAATAAATAAATTAGGTTCTGATCTATTCACATGACTGGGAATACAGATTTGCATCTGCTGGTCACATATACCTTTATAAAAAGGTAGGGGCGTGGATCAGAAAACCAGTTAGTATCTGGTGTGACCACTATTTGCCTCATGCAGCGCGACACATCTCCTTCACATAGAGTTGATCATGCTGTTGATTGTGTCCCACGTGAAGTGCAAAGTTGCTGGACATTGGCGGGAACTGGAACACGCTGTCGTACACGTTGATCCAGAGCATCTCAAACATGCTCAATGGGTGACATGTCTGGTGAGTATGCAGGCCATGGAAGAACTGGGATATTTTCAGCTTCCAGAAATTGTGTACAGATCCTTGCGACATGGGGCCGTGTATTATCATGCTGAAACATGAGGTGATGGGGCGGATGAATGGCACGACAATGGGCCTCAGGATCTCGTCAAAGTATCTCTGTGCATTCAAATAGCCATCAATAAAATGCTTTACTGTTCGTTGTCCGTAGCTTATGCCTGCCCATACCATAAACCCACCGCCAGCATGGGGCACTCTGTTCACAACGTTGACATCAGTAAACCGCTTGCCCACACGACGCCATACACACTGTCTGCCATCAGCCGGTACAGTTGAAACTACACTTCTCCAGCTTACCAGTGGTGAGCATTTTCCCACTGAAGTCGATTATGACGCCGAACTGCAGCCAGGTCAAGACCCAGGTGAGCTTCCCTGAGACTGTTTCTGACAGTATGTGCAGAAATTCTTTGGTTGTGCAAATCCACAGTTTAATCTGCTTTCCGGGTGGCTGGTCTCAAACAATCCTGCAGGTGAAGAAGCCGGATGTGGAGGTCCTTGTCTGGCGTGGTTACACATGGTCTGCGGTTGTGAGGCTGGTTGGACGTACTGCCATATTCTCTAAAACAACGTTGGAGGTGTCTTATGGTAGAGAAATGAACATTCAATTCTCTGTCAACATCTCTGGTGGACATTCCTGCAGTCAGCATGCCAATTGCACGCTCCCTCAAAACTTGAGACATCTGGGGCATTGTGTTGTGTGACAAAACTGCACATTTTAGAGTGGCCTATTATTGTCCCCAGCACAAGGTGCACATGTGTAATGATCATGCTGTTTAATTAGCTTCTTGATATGCCACACCTGTTAGGTGGATGGATTATTTGGCAAAGGAGAAATGCTCACTAACAGGGATGTAAACAAATTTATGCACAACATTTTAGAGAAATAAGCTTTTTGTGCGTATGGAACATTTCTGGGATATTTTATTTCAGCTCATGAAACATGGAACCAACACTTTACATGTTGTGTTTATATTTTTGTTCAGAATATAAATTAAACCTACCCATCATAAAACAGAACCTTAACCATTACAAGAAATAAAAATGGACCTCCAATCAGGTTTTAGGAGGCGACCTTCACCCCAACATACAGAGCTTGTATAGGTAAACTGACCTTAGAAAATAAATCTCTGCCCACACATATGTATTTTTAAAGGTGAACTGACCTGACATCCCCAGGGTCCTCTGTCACTAGCACATCAGTCTTGCAACTGGCGATGGGGTTGATTGACAGCTCCACCGGTGGCACCACAAAGCTCTTACTGACTGGCAGCCACAGACCCTGGCCTAGGCTGTAGGATGACCTGCATTGGCACAGAGACAAGAAGATACTTAAGTGTCAAAAATGGCAAGCACGTGATCACCCTCCATATTAAACAGTCAGCTAAATATAAATCAGTCAGCATTATAACAGCTGGTAAGGGATTGTCCTTTTTTTCCTTTTGACAGGGTCCTTTCTGTCTGTTTTTATTTGTTATCAATGCCATCTGTTTCAAACACAATGGGCTGAAGGTGGTACCAAAAGGCATATCATTAAATTGTGTTAAGCATTCAACTAAAAAGCTAGTACTTACTGTACATGAGGAAAGTTGAGATAAGATCAATGCTACTGTGCATAATGTTTAGACTTTGGGACAGGGAGCTTTTCCTGACCACATGACCTGACCGATGCTGTGTGAGGTCCATCAGTGTTATCAGTCATTCAACAGTGTGTGATAAGGTGGTGTTGAAGGAGTCAGGCGCAGGAGGGTAAATCACAGAAACAGGCTTTATTCCAAAAAATACAGGTTTACGCAGAAATGCGTCAAACACACTCCAGGGCACAAAACAGGTGCACTGGAAAATACAAGGCACACGGGAAAAATAATCCCGTCGATACCAAATACAAGAGCTCCACCGAGCTACTAACCTCCACAACAAACAATCACCCACAAAGACAAGGGGGCAGAGGGAACACTTATACATGGACTAATTAGGGGAATAGAACCAGGTGTGTGTGATTGACAAGACAATTGATATGATGATTGGGGCGGCAGTGGTTAGTACTCCGGTGACGACGAACGCCGAAGCCTGCCCGAACAAGGAGGGGAGGCAGCCTCGGCGGAAGTCGTGACACAGTGCTACAGCAGTAGTGTTAATATTAGCAGTTCTACCCTGGCAATTAACATCATGCCATATTACACAATTATCATTAAACATTTTAAACATTTTACATCCAGTTTATGACCATTACTCCCTGTGTATGAACTCTTATTGAGAATCATCATTAAGTGTGCAGTGTGATTGCTGATCAAGCAATAAATGTTCTCTAAAAGAGTTTGGTCATTAGCTAGAGCTGCAAATGTTTTATCGACTAATGGAGTAGGAATATGAAGAGAGAATGTATTCTCGTGGGCTGGATCAAAACTGTATTTCCATGAATTATCAGTGAATAAGAAACAGGCATAAATAATGTAGAAACGGAAGTCGTGAATACACAGATTCTCTTTCAGTCTTCGATAATGACACACAAAATATGCATTTGATTTGAATACAATTCTCTGAGTTCTTACTCAATATTATATTAAAATCAAATGTATATTGTGTGTGTCATTATTGAACACAAAGAGATCTATTATGATTCATAATAACATCTACTGCTAATGATTAACTCAACGAGGCTGGCTGTCATGGCCTTGTGACTGACGTTAAGTCGTTGCCAACACTGCGTTATGTTATGGAGACTTCAGCCAATATCTCATTTTATAAGCTCTTTGTCAGTAGTCATTTAAAGAGGTGCTCAGAGCAGTGGGCAGAGTGCCACCAGCCCTGACCTGGGATATAGACAGAAACACAATGAATCAGGCCTGATCAATGGCCACATCCACTCATAAATAAGACACTGACAGCCAGTCTCCTGCTCGCTCCGTCCTCTCACTCTGGAGCCCATTGATCGGCCCCTGCTCTTCTCCCCATCCATCACACACACCAGGAGGCTTTATCAAAGGTGTGTGTGTGTGGGGGAGTCAAGGTGTGTGTGTGTGTGTGTGTGTGTGTGTGTGTGTGTGTGTGTGTGTGTGTGTGTGTGTGTGTGTGTGTGTGTGTGTGTGTGTGTGTGTGTGTGCGCGCATGCATATGCATGTGTGTGAATACAGGAGAGAATCAGAGAGTGATGACAGGTCAGTTAAGTAAAATAAATATGAGATATTCTCAGGGTTTTTTCCCTATAAACTTCCACACCAGGCATTTGATGATGCCAGGGAAAACAGCTTATTCATGAAAAGCTGAGAAAAGATCTGTAGTGATTCTGACAAGAGTGACAGAAAGGCAATATTTGAAATATAATTATATCTCTCAACTGCAAGGTAGAGGCTCCGAGCGACAAATTCATCATAGGATTTAAGATTATTCTGCGGTGCCATAAAAACCTACAGTCCCACTAACATATTATTTACTGTTTCACTCTTACATCACCTAGTCTATTCTTATTTTGGGGGGTTAAAATATATTCTCTGACACCTCTTGCTTGAAGTCATCATGACCTTCCCAATTAGTACACATCCCAGAAAGGGCATCTTTTGAAGAAATCCACTAATTTGCCAAAGGCATGGGTTAGAAGCCCTTGAAAGTTTCTATTGACTGGCACAGCCACATCCAACTGTATGGAGAATTTGTGCTAGCACTCCTCAGGAAAATGTCACAGAGAATGTCCCTGTCAAGAAAGGCCCTGTGACAAAGACTGGCACTAAGAGTACTTAAAAGCCATGTACGTGACATCCCCTCTGGCTATTTCTTCACAGGGCCGCATTCTCTCTCTCTGTGTGTGTGTGTGTGTGCATGCATTATTGTGTACTATTGGTCACGCACTATTGTGTGTGTACTACTGTGTTCAGAGCAGAAGCAGAGGCAGATGTATGGAGGTGACAATCACACAGTCCCAGATCCTATAGTGTGTGGTAGTGGTTGGTAGTGTACACAACGTCCCAGGTTCCCAGACTTCAGAATAGTTGATCTGAAATACATTATTTTGGCAGGCCACCAGCTATGCACTCAGGCGAGGGCACTTGGATTAACATGTCTCCTCACCTGAATATCTTTTCTGGCGCTTGCTCCCCTGTGACGAGGTCATAACCCTTCTCCAGGTTAGTGTAGGGCCAGGGACTGGGGAGAGAGCAGGGAGGGAGAGGACCATAGTATGTATACACCATTCACTGAACAATGCACATTTATAAACACACTCTTCTTATACAGTGCCTTCGGAAAGTATTCAGGCCCCTTGACCTTTTCCACATTTTGTTACGTTACATTTTTGTTATTCTAAAGTTGATTAAATTGTTGTTGTTTTTCCCTCATCAATCTACACACAATACCCTATAATGACAAAGCAAAAAAATATTTTTAGAAATGTTTGCTAATTTATTACAAATAAAAAAACTGAAATATTACATTTACATAAGTATTCAGACCCTTTACTCAGTACTTTGTTGAAGCACCTTTGGTAGCGATTACAGCATCGAGTCTTCTTGGGTATTACGCTACAAGCTTGGCACACATGTATTTGGGGAGTTTCTCCCATTCTTCTCTGCAGATCCTCTCAAGCTCTGTCAGGTTGGATGGGGAGCGTTGCTGCACAGATATTTTTCAGGTCTCTCCAGAGATGTTTGATTGGGTTCAAGTCCAGGCTCTGGCTGGGCCACTCAAGGACATTCAGAGACTTGTCAATAAGCCACTCCTGCGTTGCCTTGGTTGTGTGCTTAGTGTCGTTGTTCTGTTGGAAGGTGAACCTTCACCCCCAGTCTGAGGTCCTGAGCGCTCTGGAGCAGGTTTTCATCAAGGATCACTCTGTACTTTGAGCGTTCTGGAGCAGGTTTTAATCAAGGATCTCTCTGTACTTTGCTCCGTTCATCTTTGCTTCAATCCTGACTAGTCTTCCAGTCCCTGCCGCTGAAAATCATCCCCACAGCATGATGCTGCCACCACCATACTACACCGTAGGGATGGTGCCACGTTTCCTCCAGACGTGGCGCTTGGCATTCAGGCCAAAGAGTTCAATCTTGGTTTCATTAGACCAGAGAATCTTGTTTCTCATGCTCTGAGAGTCTTTAGGTGCCTTTTGGCAAACATCAAGTGGGCTGTCATGTGCCATTTACTGAGGAGTGGCTTTCGTCTGGCCATTCTACCATAAAGGCCTGATTGGTGGAGTGCTGCAGAGATGGTTGTTCTTCTGGAAGTTTCTCCCATCTCCACAGAGGAACTCTAGAGCTCCGTCAGAGTGACCATCGGGTTCTTGGTCACCTCCCTGACCAAGGCTCTTCTCCCCCGATTGCTCAGTTTGGCCGGGCGGCCAGCTCTAGATAGAGCCTTGGTGGTTCCAAACTTCTTCCATTTAAGAATCGATGGAGGCCACTGTGTTCTTGGGGACCTTCAATGCTGCATACATTTTTTGTTACCCTTCCCCAGATCTGTGCTTCGACACAATCCTGTCTCGGAGCTCTACGGACAATTCCATTGACCTCATGGCTTGGTTTTTGCTCTGACATGCACTGTCAAATGTGGGACCTTATATAGACAGGTGTGTGCCTTTCCAAATCATGTCCAATCAATTGAATTTACCAAAGGTGGACTCCAATCAAGTTGTAGAAACATCTCAAGGATGATCAATGTAAACAGGATGCACCTGAGCTCAATTTCGAAGGTCTGAATAATTATGTAATTTTTAATAAATTTGCTAAAATTTTGCTTTGTCATTATGGGGTATTGTGTGTAGATCGCTGAGGAATTTATTTTATTTAATTAATTTTAGAATAAGGCTGTAACGTAACAAAATGTGGAAAAAGTCAAGGGGTGTGAATACTTTCCGAAGGCAAAATAAGCTAAATTGCAGAGGCAAAGTCAGAGGCAGGAAAATGTTAATACACCATCATACAAAATGAATACATTAATAAATAAGTGAGTTGATATACAGTACAGGTATCTTCACAGTACAACATAGTTATGCAAGGTCATGTTATACAATTAGCTCTGGCTTTAAATACCAAAGATGATCCTCCTTTTCTCCTGAATTGGCGAAATGGGATTGGATCTGTGATTGGTGGGTAGGGACTGAGTTCATCATGATGATGGGGGATTTGCATAGCTAGAGAAGGCTGCCGTTTTATTGGCCCAGCTGTTGGGCCAGCCAAGTTAATTCGCATGCAGAGTCAGTCAGGAAGAGGGCTTACACTTGACTGGGCACAAGGCGAGGTGATGAATGTCTCATCTCCCTCTCCCTCTCTCTTCCTCTCTCTCCCTCCCTCTCCCTCTCCCTCTCCCTCTCTATCTTTCTCCCTATACTCCCTATCTTACCCTCTCCCTCTACCTCTCCATTTCCCTTTTGCTCTCTCCCTCCCTCCCCCTCTCACTCTGCCTCTCTTCTCCTCTTGTCTCGTCAGTGAGGTGACAGTGAGTGTGCAGGGCAGAGCTGGCAGAACTCACCCTTCGTTGCGTCCCCAGTCACTGCGAACACAGAGGTGTTTATGCACCGGGTCAGTGGAATAGCCCTCATGACAGCTGCATTCACCTGCAGGAAGGGGGGAGAGAGAGAGAGACAAAGTGACAGATATATTAATTCATCCCGCAGCCAAATAAATTACCCCGTGTGTCTTCCAGGGCCTCCCAGCTCATCCATCAGCAGGCAGAGGGCCTGTCCAATAATCAGTTGGCATCAGACTTAGTTTGGCAGCTAATGCTCAACACCAACCTCCCGCCTCTTCTCTAACAATAGCTAGCATCAACTCAATCTCCACCTCAGACATGCTGGAACTCTAAACTGAAGTGAATACGCCCCCCTATAACTTCAAGACTCACCCCCTTCTCTACCCCTGGCATGTTCTGATCCACCCATGGTGTCTTATAAACTTCACATTCTCTTCATTCTAGACACTGTCTGACCATTAACTTTTAACCCCTAACCCTCTGGGTTAAAAAACCACTGTAATCACAGACCTCTTCACTCGTGACTCTGCTAAATTACAGTACTCTCTCCATCCCCCATCAACAACAACTACTCAAACCCATGCTGTAACAAGCTCTAATCTCTAACAACACTCATTAACCAGAACCCTGTCCACATCTACCCCACTTATCTTGTTCCTCTCTTCATCTCTACTTCACTGACTCCATCTTTAACAACACTCCTCTACAACAAACCTTCATGTTCTCTCCCTGACTCCACCTCTACCACCACCCATTCCCAAACCCTCTCTCACCTGGCATCTTACTACATGTACTTCACATCCAGTCCTCTCTTAATGACGCCCATCAGAGGTATTCTCAGGGGAAAAATCACGTATTTACCTCTACAATGCACCACACATCCACGGAGGCCATCATGTCTGCTCATTCTATTTTGTGCGCAACTCCTAGGAAATTGTAGATATATCGGTAGGAAGTACCATCACAACAATATAACATATTACTGCGGTACATCTTGATTTGATGTATACTTCAAATGGCCAGACTTCTATTTCCTGACACATCCCTCTACTATCGACTAAACCCCCATTATGATTTCACTTTGGACCCACGACATGTTCAATGGCAGAAAGCAAACACTAAATTCATAGCTTTTATGGTAGTCCACTGTATGACAAAAGCATTGCCATAGTGGCAACATAGCCTTTGTCAACATAGATAGATGCCAAGGATAAGGGGGTGGTGCTCTGAAAGTTAGTTCCATAGCATAAAATAAACAGTGCAATGACACTAAGCTAAAGAGAGCAAAGATGTAAATCAAAGTATGAATCTACACATACTGTATCTACAAAACAACTAAAAAACTAAGAATTAACGCAAAGTCAAAAGAAATTGAGAAGAGTAAAATGCGACTTTTGATATTCATTGTATCCTCTTCCCTCCCCCCCTGCTCAGATGAAAGCATCCAAGGCAGGGGGGGAAATGGTACAGTATGGCACATGATGCATCTTTCATTTCACATGTTTTTCATCCATACAGAATCATAGCAGGGGGAAAGTGCCAGGGTTTTTCTACCCAGGCCTCAGGGAGCTGATTTATGATCTCTCAGAAGATTTGAGGCAGCAGATTCATAAAACACAAAAACAAATCTAAAAAGCAAACACTGAATAAGGGGAAAGTTCCCTCTGTGTCTTCTGCCATGCAGGCATTATCACTGCTCTGTTGTTTACCTCTCATTCTGAGTCTACTCCAGAACATTGTGTTTCTGAACACTCCTCCATTGTTACATAAATAAGTAATTTTCTATGGGCCTATGGGACATTTTGAGTGAGGAACTAATACAGGCATTATCGCTGCTCTGTGGTTTAGGATACCTCTCATCCACCACAGCCCTAGTCTACCGCTGAACGTTTTGTTCCTGAACGTTGCTCTGTTGTTACAGAACTACAGTGTTATGCTATGGACCTATGTAACAATTTGAAATGGGGGAGTGGGTAACAAATGTCTGTTCAAATCAAATCAAATCAAATTTTATTGGTCACATGCGCCGAATACAACAGGTGCAGACATTACAGTGAAATGCTTACTTACAGCCCTTAACCAACAGTGCATTTATTTTAGACAAAAAAAGTAAGAATAAAACAACAACAACAAAAAAGTGTTGAGAAAAAAAAAAAAGAGCAGAAGTAAAATAAAGTGACAGTAGGGAGGCTATATATACAGGGGGGTACCGTTGCAGAGTCAATGTGCGGGGGCACCGGCTAGTTGAGGTAGTTGAGGTAATATGTATGTTGTCAAACGACCTCTGCCAGTTCTTACTCAGTATCTATATAATAATAATTTGGTGGGTGCTTATATCTGTCCTATTTCACACATGTACAAGTGTGTATTAATTGAATTGGAAATGTGTGTTTTTTGCATATTTCAAATTTCAAAATGCCACTTTACCCACGTGTGTTCTGGCTCTGGCCCAACTCATCGGTTTCTTGGACCAATGAGACGGTATAGAATGGATTTCCATTCTAGAAATTGTCAGGAGGTACTCAGATCCACTCATTGCGGAGAAGAAACTAACGTCCGTGGGCATGGCGTAGCGTTTGGCTGTAGCAAGGAGTTTCGGTAGCCAGGCAATGATTTCATATGGTCAAACTGCAATTATGGATCTTTGTGCATGGTTGTGCATTGCTCCATTTAAAATAAAATCAAATCAAATGTATTGGTCACATACACATGGATATCAGATGTTATTGTGAGTGTAGTGAAATTCTTGTGCTTCTATTTCCAACAGTGCAGTAATATCTAGCAAGTAATATCTAACAGGTCCACAACAAATATCTAATACACACAAATCTAAGTAAAATAATGGAATAAGAATATATAAATATATGGATGAGCAATGTCATTGTCAGAGCGGCATAGGCTAAGATGCAATAGATAGTATAGAATACAGCTGTATACAGTGGGGGAAAAAAGTATTTAGTCAGCCACCAATTGTGCAAGTTCTCCCACTTAAAAAGATGAGAGAGGCCTGTAATATTCAACATAGGTACACGTCAACTATGACAGACAAATTGAGGAAAAAAAATCCAGAAAATCACATTGTAGGATTTTTAATGAATTTATTTGCAAATGATGGTGGAAAATAAGTATTTGGTCACCTACAAACAAGCAAGATTTCTGTCTCTCACAGACCTGTAACTTCTTCTTTAAGAGGCTCCTCTGTCCTCCACTCGTTACCTGTATTAATGGAACCTGTTTGAACTTGTTATCAGTATAAAAGACACCTGTCCACAACCTCAAACAGTCACACTCCAAACTCCACTATGGCCAAGACCAAAGAGCTGTCAAAGGACACCAGAAACAAAATTGTAGACCTGCACCAGGCTGGGAAGACTGAATCTGCAATAGGTAAGCAGCTTGGTTTGAAGAAATCAACTGTGGGAGCAATTATTAGGAAATGGAAGACATACAAGACCACTGATAATCTCCCTCGATCTGGGGCTCCACGCAAGATCTCACCCCGTGGGGTCAAAATGATCACAAGAACGGTGAGCAAAAATCCCAGAACCACACGGGGGGACCTTGTGAATGACCTGCAGAGAGCTGGGACCAAAGTAACAAAGCCTACCATCAGTAACACACTACGCCGCCAGGGACTCAAATCCTGCAGTGCCAGACGTGTCCCCCTGCGTAAGCCAGTACATGTCCAGGCCCATCTGAAGTTTGCTAGAGTGCATTTGGATGATCCAGAAGAGGATTGGGAGAATGTCATATGGTCAGATGAAACCAAAATATAACTTTTTGGTAAAAACTAAACTCGTCGTGTTTGGAGGACAAAGAATGCTGAGTTGCATCCAAAGAACACCATACCTACTGTGAAGCATGGGGGTGGAAACATCATGCTTTGGAGCTGTTTTTCTGCAAAGGGACCAGGACGACTGATCCGTGTAAAGGAAAGAATGAATGGGGCCATGTATCGTGAGATTTTGAGTGAAAACCTCCTTCCATCAGCAAGGGCATTGAAGATGAAACGTGGCTGGGTCTTTCAGCATGACATAGATCCCAAACACACCGCCAGGCAACGAAGGAGTGGCTTCGTAAGAAGCCTTTCAAGGTCCTGGAGTGGCCTAGCCAGTCTCCAGATCTCAACCCCATAGAAAATCTTTGGAGGGAGTTGAAAGTCCGTGTTGCCCAGCGACAGCCCCAAAACATCACTGCTCTAGAGGAGATCTGCATGGAGGAATGGGCCAAAATACCAGCAACAGTGTGTGAAAACCTTGTGAAGACTTACAGAAAACGTTTGACCGCTGTCATTGCAAACAAAGGGTATATAACAAAGTATTGAGAAACTTTTGTTATTGACCAAATACTTATTTTCCACCATAATTTGCAAATACATTCATTAAAAATCCTACAATGTGATTTTCTGGAAAACATTTTCTCATTTTGTCTGTCATAGATTACGTGTACCTATGATGAAAATTACAAGCCTCTCTCATCTTTTTAAGTGGGAGAACTTGCACAATTGGTGGCTGACTAAATACTTTTTTTCCCCACTGTACATATGAGATGGGTAATGCAAGATATGTAAACATTATTACAATAGTATAGAATACAGTATATACATATGAGATGGGTAATGCAAGATATGTAAACATTATTACAATAGTATAGAATACAGTATATACATATGAGATGAGTAATGCAAGATATGTAAACATTATTAAAGTGGCATTATTAAAGTGACTAGTGTTCCATTTATTAAAATGGCCAGTGATTATCACGTCTGTATGTAGGCAGCAGCCTCTCTGTGCTAGTGATGGCTGTTTAACAGTCTGATGGCCTTGAGATAGAAGCTGTTTTTCAGTCTCTCGGTCCTAGCTTTGATGCACCTGTACTGACCTCGCCTTCTGGATGATAGCGGGGTGAATAGGCAGTGGCTCGGGTGGTAGTTGTCCTTGATTATCTTTTTGGCCTTCCTGTGACATCAGGTGCTGTAGGTGTCCTGGAGGGCAGGTAGCTTGCCCCTGTTGTTGTGCAGACCGCACCACTCTCTGGAGAGCCCTGTGGTTGTGGGCGGTGCAGTTGCCGTACCACACGGTGATACAGCCCGACAGGATGCTCTCAATTGTGCATCTGTAAAAGTTTGTGAGGGTTTTAAGTGCCAAGCCAAATTTCTTCAGCCTCCTGAGGTTGAAGAGACGCTGTTGCGCCTTCTTCACCACACTGTCTGTGTGGGTGGACCATTTCATTTATGGAATGATTGTAATTATACTTCAGTATACCATAGTAACATCTGACAAAAATATCTCATAACACTGAAGCAGCGAACTTTGTGAAGACCAATACTTGTGTCATTCTCAAAACTTTTGACCACGACTGTACATGGCTATAACAATAACCAAAGATAATTATTTTGGGAGATAATACGGTCGGCATTTGATTGTGAGGAATTCTAGGTCAGGTGAACAAAATGACTTGAGTTCCTTTATGTTGTTACCATTACAACATGAGTCGTTAATCATGAAACAAAACCACCCACTGTCACGATCGCCTAAGAAGTATGACCAAAGCGCAGCGTTGGGAGTGAACATCTTGATTTTAATAATTCAACACGAGAAATACAAAACAAACCACGATCGTGAAGTCCTCAGTGACAACTACTGAACAATGAACAAAAACCCACAACCCCAAGGTGAACAATGACAGTTTAAATATGGCTCCCAATCAGAGATAACGAGCCGACAGCTGACACTCGTTACCACTGATTGGGAGTCACTCAACCAAACACAGAAACAACCAATAACCACCCAACCAACCCAAACACAACAATACTTAACACACTCTGGCTAAAATACCAAGTCCCGGAACCAGAGCGTGACAGTACCCCCCCCTAAAGGCGCGGACTGCGACCGCGCCTCAAAAACCCAAATGGGGGAGGGCTGGGTGGGTGTTGCTCCTCGGAGGCGGCTCCGGCTCCGGGCTTGACCACCACCCTACATAACTCCCCCCGTAATGGCCCCGGTCCAATCCAACCCAGCTGGCTGGATCCAAACTGATGACGCGCACCCCTAGCTTGGCGCGTGAGACAGGAACGGACCGGACCTGGCCGACGATACGCACCCTCGGCTTGGTGCGTGGAGCCGGAACGGACCTCCTCAGGTTGACGACTCGCCTCCCTGGCTTGGTGCGAGTAGCAGGAATAGGCTGAACCAGGTTGACGACTCGCCCCCTTAGCCTGGTGCGAGTGGCAGGAACAGTCCGGGTTGGGCCGGCGACGCACACCGTAGTCTTGGTGCGTAGAGCAGAGACAGGCCGGGCTGGGCTGGCGAAACGCACCACAGACTTGGTGCGGGGCGCAGGAACAGGCCGGGCTGGGCTGGCGACGCACCCCGTAGGCTTGGTGCGTAGAGCAGGGACAGGCCGGGCTGGGCTGGCGAAACGCACCACAGACTTGGTGCGGGGCGCAGGAACAGGCCGAGTCGGGCTGGCGACGCGCACCGTAGGTTCAATGCGAGGAACAGGAACAGACAGAACCGCACTGGGGACACACACCCCTGGCCCTACACGGGGATCAGGAACGGGCCGGACCGGACTGGTAACACACCCCAGTACCTCTCGCCATGCCTCCACACTTTCCTTCCCCTTCGTAACCAGTGGCCCCCTTAAACTGGCGGCCATATCTGCCAACCTCTTGCACTCCTCCGGGCCGTACACCTTCTGCCCCGACGTCGTGAGCCCCCCCCTAAAAATTTTCTGGGGGTCTCTCCTCCCCGTGGACCAGGCATCTATCTTCCTCGCCAGACTCTCCAGACTCTCCATCCTCTGCTCCCAAGTCCAACCTCTCTCCTCCTCACGCGGCTTGACCCAGTCGAAGTGGATATCCGCTAGAGTTGCTTCTGGCGTTGGCTCCTGGACACGCTGCTTGGTCTCGTTGTGGTGGGTTTTTCTGTCACGATCGCCTAAGAAGTATGACCAAAGCGCAGCGTTGGGAGTGAACATCTTGACTTTAATAATTCAACACGAGAAATACAAAACAAACCACGATCGTGAAGTCCTCAATGACAACTACTGAACAATGAACAAAAACCCACAACCCCAAGGTGAACAATGACAGTTTAAATATGGCTCCCAATCAGAGATAACGAGCCGACAGCTGACACTCGTTACCACTGATTGGGAGTCACTCAACCAAACACAGAAACAACCAATAACCACCCAACCAACCCAAACACAACAATACTTAACACACTCTGGCTAAAATACCAAGTCCCGGAACCAGAGCGTGACACCCACCCTTCTTCTTCCCGGAGAAATGTTTATTCATGTCGGCGCGATGTACTGAGAACCCAGATAGCTGTATGGACGGAGACAGTATTTCCCGAGAGAGCCATGTTTCCGTGAAACAGAGTATGTTACAATCCCTGATGTCTCTCTGGAAAGCAACCCTTGCCCTGATCTCGTCCACTTTGTTATCTAGGGACTGGACATTAACGAGTAATATACTCGGAAGCGATGGCCGGTGTGCACACTTTATAAGTCTGACTAGAAGAACGCTCCGGCTGCCTCTACTCCGGCGGCGTTGTTTTGGGTCGGCCTCTGGAATCAGTTCCGATGCCCTGGGTGGTGCGGACAAAGGATCCGCTTCTGGAAAGTCATATTCCTGGTCATAATGTTGGTAAGTTGACGCCGCTCTGATATCCAATAGTTCTTCCCGGCTGTATGTAATAACACTTAAGATTTTCTGAGCTAACAATGTAAGAAATAATACATAAAAAAACAAAATACTGCAAAGTTTCCTAAGGACTAGAAGCGAGGCAGCCCTCTCTGTTGGCGCCACTAGTGTGAAAAGCCTATAAAAATGCATTGTCATTGGCAGTAAATGTCGGCCATAACATTAGCATTGCACAGAGTAACCCTCCTGTTGACTGACTCATGGTCCTTCATGTGTTTACAGTGAGGGGAAAAAGTTTGATCCCCTGCTGATTTTGTATGTTTGCCCACTGACAAAGAAATGATCAGTCTATAATTTTAATGGTATGTTTATTTGAACAGTGAGAGACAGAATAACAACAAAAAAATCCAGAAAATGCATGTCAAGAATGTTATAAATTGATTTGCATTTTAATGAGGGAAATAAGTATTTGACCCCCTCTCAATCAGAAAGATTTCTGGCTCCCAGGTGTATTTTATACAGGTAACGAGCTGAGATTAGGAGCACACTCTTAAAGGGAGTGCTCCTAATCTCAGTTTGCCTGTATAAAATGCACCTGTCCACAGAAGCAATCAATCAATCAGATTTCAAACTCTCCACCATGGCCAAGACCAAAGCGCTCTCCAAGGATGTCAGGGACAAGATTGTAGACCTACACAAGGCTGGAATGGGCTACAAGACCATCGCCAAGCAGCTTGGTGAGAAGGTGACAACAGTTGGTGCGATTATTTCGCAAATGGAAGAAACACAAAAGAACTGTCAATCTCCTTCGGCCTGGGGCTCCATGCAAGATCTCACCTCGTGGAGTTGCAATGATCATGAGAACGGTGAGGAATCAGCCCAGAACTACACAGGAGGATCTTGTCAATGATCTCAAGGCAGCTGGGACCATAGTCACCAAGAAAACAATTGGTAACACACTACGCCGTGAAGGACTGAAATCCTGCAGAGCCCGCAAGGTCCCCCTGCTCAAGAAAGCACATATACAGGCCCGTCTGAAGTATGCCAATGAACATCTGAATGATTAAGAGGAGAACTGAGTGAAAGTGTTGTGGTCAGATGAGACCAAAATCGAGCTCTTTGGCATCAACTCAACTCGTCGTGTTTGGAGGAGGAGGAATGCTGCCTATGACCCCAAGAACACCATCCCCACCGTCAAACATGGTGGTGGAAACATTATGCTAAGGGAACAGGACAACTTCAACGCATCAAAGGGACGATGGACGGGGCCATGTACCGTCAAATCTTGGGTGAGAACCTCCTTCCCTCAGCCAGGGCATTGAAAATGGGTCGTGGATGGGTATTCTAGCATGACAATGACCCAAAACACACGGCCAAGGCAACAAAGGAGTGGCTCAATCTGTGGAGGGAGCTGAAGGTTCGAGTTGCCAAACGTCAGGCTCGAAACCTTAATGACTTGGAGAAGATCTGCAAAGAGGAGTGGGACAAAATCCCTCCTGAGATGTGTGCAAACCTGGTGGCCAACTAC
The DNA here is from genome assembly GCF_020615455.1 of Coregonus clupeaformis. Lineage (NCBI taxonomy): Eukaryota > Metazoa > Chordata > Actinopteri > Salmoniformes > Salmonidae > Coregonus > Coregonus clupeaformis. Next base: position 35,061,529 of record NC_059206.1, on the reverse strand, counting down.
AAGAAACGTCTGACCTCTGTGATTGCCAACAAGGTTTTTGCCACCAAGTACTAAGTCATGTTTTGCAGAGGGGTCAAATACTTATTTCCCTCATTAAAATGCAAATCAATGTATAACATTTTTGACATGTGTTTTTCTGGATTTTTTTGTTGTTATTCTGTCTCTCACTGTTCAAATAAACATACCATTAAAATTATAGACTGATCATTTCTTTGTCAGTGGGCAAACGTACAAAATCAGCAGGGGATCAAATACTGTTTTCCCTCACTGTATAACAATGAAATAAATATATTAACTGGAGTCATGAAACGCCATTCACATTTTATCACCAAGTCCTTAATAATTCATTAAGTGAGTTTATGAGCCGGGGACAAAACGGATTCAGGCACAAGCACCTCAGCTAGCAGGGAACAGCTACTGCCTTAATGTGAGAATGTGCACCACTTTATTGTGTTGCTAGCTACCTGCTGAATGGCAGAGGCAAATTGAAAGGGCTTGATGTCAGAGGTGAGAGCCTCCTTCAAATCAAATCAAATCAAATGTTATTTGCCACATGCGCCGAATACAACTGGTGTAGACATTACCGTGAAATGCTTACTTACAGCCCTTAACCAACAATGCATTCATTTCTTAATAAAAAATTAAAATAAAATAACAGTAGGGAGGCTATATACAGGGGGGTACTGGTGCAGAGTCAATGTGCGGGGGCACCGGCTAGTTGAGGTAGTTGAAGTAATATGTACATGTGGGTAGAGTTAAAGTGACTATGCATAAATAATTAACAGTAGCGTAAAAATATGGGGTGGGGGTGGGGGGGCAGTGCAAATAGTCCGGGTAGCCATGATTAGCTGTTCAGGAGTCTTATGTCTTATGTCTTAGTGGTAGAAGCTGTTGAGAAGCCTTTTGGACCTAGACTTGGCGCTCCAGTACCGCTTGCTGTGCGGTAGCAGAGAGAACAGTCTATGACTAGGGTGGCTGGAGTCTTTGACAATTTTGAGGGCCTTCCTCTGACACCGCCTGGTGTAGAGGTCCTGGATGGCAGGAAGCTTGGCCCCAGTGATGTACTGGGCCATACGCACTACCCTCTGTTGTGCCTTGCGGTCGGAGGCCGAGCTGTTGCCATACCAGGCGGTGATGCAACCAGTCAGGATGCTCTCTATGGTGCAGCTGTAGAACGTGTTGAGGATCTGAGGACCCATGCCAAATCTTTTCAGTCTCCTGAGGGGGAATAGGCTTTGTCGTGCCCTCTTCACAACTGTCTTGGTGTGTTTGGACCATGATAGTTTGTTGGTGATGTGGACACCAAGGAACTTGAAGCTCTCAACCTGTTCCACTACAGCCCCGTCGATGAGAATGGGGGCGTGCTCAGTCCTCTTTTTTTTCCTGTAGTCCACAATCATCTCATTTGTCTTGGTCACATTGAGCGTTTATCCTTGTTTAATCAGAAGGTTTTTTATGAGGATTCTCTTTAAACTAATATGAATAATGTACCAGTAACCACCCCAACAAAAAAATGACCCCCAAAAAAATAATACTTTGTAAAAAACAACAACTATGCGAATAGAAGGTAATATGTTAACGGCAGAGAATTCAGAGCAATTATTTCATGAATTTCACAAATGTAGGGCAATTATAGAGACTAAAGTACCGGTGCATGGTTTCTACTAAGCTAACATATGGAATTGTTTTAAGTTGTTCATAACAAGGATAATTTTGATATTTGATTTAAAATTTTAAGGCACATATAGGTATAAAAAATATATATAAAAAATGTACTAAATCAAAACAAAGTATGTTTTAAAGTGTCTGTCCTATATCTGAGCGATATAAGAAAGGTCAGGAAATCAGTTCAATATTTTTTTGTACCCATATTTAACGGGATACTTCGGCATTTTGGCAATGAGGCCTCTTATCTACTTCCCCAGCGTCAGATGACCTTGTGAATACCATTTTCATGTCTCTGTGTCCAGTATGAAGAAAGTTAAAGGTAGTTTCGCAAGCCAACGCTAACTTGTACTTCTCTCCTGCATCTCTCTCTCTCTCTCTCTCTCTCTCTCTCTCTCTCTCTCTCTCTCTCTCTCTCTCTCTCTCTCTCTCTCTCTCTCTCTCTCTCTCTCTCTCTCTCTCTCTCTCTCTCTCTCTCTCTCTCTCTCTCTCTCTCTCTCTCTCTCTCTCTCTCTCTCTCTCTCTCTCTCTCTCTCTCTCTCTCTCTCTCTCTCTCTCTCTCTCTCTCTCTCTCTCTCTCTCTCTCTTTCTCTCTCTCCCACTCTCGCTATCTCCCACTCTCTTTCTCTCACACACATGCACGTACATTCACACACACAATTCTGGTCCTGAATTTCTCACTCGCTCATCTCATCTCTAAACAAAATATTTGCAACAAACTCTTTCATTAATGATTTTGGAAACAATAATCCCTCATCATCAGCACATTTCTTGTTTTCTAAATTAAGGCCAAAATGAAAAACAGTAAAGGGAGCATTCACTGGAGACCAGTAGCTGATCAACTTCTCTTTCCCTGCAGCCAACCTGAAGTGAGTAATGACACGTTTCATTAGAATGCTTTCCCTATCTTGCACAGGCAATGTGGCCATTTTCACATTTCAAGGTTCACAGCATGGACACAGGAAAGATATATTGTTGTCCCGATGCATATTTCCACCGTCACACCACTTCTGTGTCTGGACCTTGAGGAGATTCATCTTCGACATCATCTATTGGGAGGGTGGGGTGGTGGACAGGATAAATAAGGCTGATAAAGCCGGAATGTTCCAAAACAACCAAGCCATTTCAGCACCTATTAGTTGTGGTAGGAACCTGGGAGTATTTGTTGGTGGAGAAAACGAAGGGAGGGAAAGAAGGGAAGTTGGGCTTGGGTTTTCATGAAATCGTGAGCGAGAGAGGTGGTGCTATTTCACATGTATCCTCCCCGTGCTGAGATGTGCTAATGTGGCCGATGGCTGGACGAGCAGGTGGTGTGGCTTACTGATAAGCCGGAGGGATTTATCTAGAGTGTGTGTGTGTGTTTGTGTGTTTGAGTGTGTGGGTGGGTACACGTATGCCTTTGTGTGTGTCCAGGTGCCTGTGCGTGTGTGTGATTGAGCTGGCCGCGGACCAATCCCATTCACACACCACTGCGGCACAAGGAGACATCCGTATACACAGGGCCAGTGGAGCCATGTCATTCAGCCACTGACTTCCACTGTGATACCTCACATGAGATGAGGATGATAGTTAAGGCAGGGAGGAGGAGGCCAGGAGATTGTTTATTATTACACAATGGTGTGTAATGACAGTGATGGTAGGCTGGGTGACATTCGAGGGTGGTGGAGTGACACAGAGACTGTGTTTGAGGTAGCTGAGTAAAATGACTGCAGCTGGCTTTACTGGTGATACCACGCTGAGAGGGGATGTACAGTGAGGGAAAAAAGTATTTGATCCCCTGCTGATTTTGTACGTTTGCCCACTGACAAAGAAATTATCAGTCTATAATTTTAATGGTAGGTTTATTTGAACAGTGAGAGACAGAATAACAACAAAAAAAACAGAAAAACACATGTAAAAAATGTTATAAATTGATTTGCATTTTAATGAGGGAAATACGTATTTGACCCCCTCTCAATCAGAAAGATTTCTGGCTCCCAGGTGTCTTTTATACAGGTAACGAGCTGAGATTAGGAGGACACTCTTAAAGGGAGTGCTCCTAATCTCAGTTTGTTAATTGTATAAAAGACACCTGTCCACAGAAGCAATCAATCAATCAGATTCCAAACTCTCCACCATGGCCAAGACCAAAGAGCTCTCCAAGGATGTCAGGGACAGGATTGTAGACCTACACAAGGCTGGAATGGGCTACAAGACCATTGCCAAGCAGCTTGGTGAGAAGGTGACAACAGTTGGTGCGATTATTCGCAAATGGAAGAAACACAAAATAACTGTCAATCTCCCTCTGCCTGGGGCTCCATGCAAGATCTCACCTCGTGGAGTTGCAATGATCATGAGAACGGTGAGGAATCAGCCCAGAACTACACGGGAGGATCTTGTCAATGATTTCAAGGCAGCTGGGACCATAGTCACCAAGAAAACAATTGGTAACACACTACGCCGTGAAGGACTGAAATCCTGCAGCGCCCGCAAGGTCACCCTGCTCAAGAAAACACATATACATGCCCATCTGAAGTTTGCCAATGAACATCTGAATGATTCAGAGGAGAACTGGGTGAAAGTGTTGTGGTCAGATGAGACCAAAATGGAGCTCTTTGGCATCAACTCAACTCGCCGTGTTTGGAGGAGGAGGAATGCTGCCTATGACCCTAAGAACACCATCCCCACCGTCAAACATGGAGGTGGAAACATTATGCTTTGGGGTTGTTTTTCTGCTAAGGGGACAGGACAATTTCACCGCATCAAAGGGACGATGGACGGGGCCATGTACCGTCAAATCTTGGGTGAGAACCTCCTTCCCTCAGCCAGGGCATTGATAATGGGTCGTGGATGGATATTCCAGCATGACACTGACCCAAAACACACGGCCAAGGCAACAAAGGAGTGGCTCAAGAAGAAGCACATTAAGGTCCTGGAGTGGCCTAGCCAGTCTCCAGACCTTAATCCCATAGAAAATATGTGGAGGTACCTGAAGGTTCGAGTTGCCAAACGTCAGCCTCGAAACCTTAATGACTTGGAGAAAATCTGCAAAAAGGAGTGGGATAAAATCCCTCCTGAGATGTGTGCTAACCTGGTGGCCAACTACAAGAAACATCTGACCTCTGTGATTGCCAACAAGGGTTTTGCCACCAAGTACTAAGTCATGTTTTGCAGAGGGGTCAAATACTTATTTCCCTTATTAAAATGCAAATCAATTTATAACATTTTTGACATGCGTTTTTCTGGATTTTTTTGTTGTTATTCAGTCTCTCACTGTTCAAATAAACCTACCATTAAAATTATAGACTGATCATTTCTTTGTCAGTGGGCAAACGTACAAAATTAGCAGGGGATCAAATACTTTTTTCCCTCACTGTACAGTGAAATGTGTGTTCTTGTAGGAGTATAGGAGTGTGCTTGTAATTACCACTTGCACCCCTTGTTGGTACATTGACGTGATACATTCTGCCACTCAATTCTGATTCCCAACAACTTTAGACTTACACATCACTATTATCGGGGTTCCATTGAAGCCTCATCACTATAAACATTTTATCTTGCTTTGAGTCATGCGTTCAGGACCACCGCCTCAGATAATGCCTTTGCGTAGTATTTTCATAATAGACGTGTTATCAGGTGGTACCGTGTTATCAGGTATTTGCGTTCTTGAAAGTCTCTGGACTTTATCTCCTCAGGCATTTGACTTTCATTCGGCGCAGAGGCAAGTTCACAGGGGCAGGAAATGAATTTGGATCCCCTCGCTCGCCTTTTTTCAATGACAGCTTATCAGGCGCTCCTCGTTCTCCAGCAGTGGTTCGTTTACAAAACTGCACATTGCACCAATTGTTTCCCAGGCCTTACTGTGAGCCAGTAAAGACAAGTTGGAATGAGTGAGCACAGATGATGTCGGGGCTAGGGGTTAGGGGACTTGTGTAGTGTGCATTTTTAGGTTTTGGAAGGAGTGGTAGATGGATAAAGGCAGGTGTTTAGCTACAAAACAGTGAAGAGTGTACAAAGACATAGGATCTGCTAGTAAGCCCACATAACAACTGGTCCATTCACACATCATTTGGAGCATCATTTGGAATCAGCTGATTTGTAATAAAAGTAAATAGTTCCTTAGATAAATGGCTCATATTGTTTACCAAAGCATCACTGCATGGATATGAATGCAAATTCATTGATTGAAATTGAAATATTCTGAATTCTGAGAGAAAAAGCTCAACAATAAGCTATTCTAGTGACAGGGGACCATATCAAACCCAAAGAGTGTGAATCGAATCTCACAAATCTACCCCTAAAAGACATTCTCACATTCAGTAACTACAAGAGTTAGATATACACGTACAGCACCTCAATAAAGCTGTACTTTACTGTACTGAAGTACTTCTCATTAAGAACACCTGCTCTTTCCATGACATAGACTGACCAGGTGAATACAGGTGAAAGCTATGATCCCTTATTGATGTCACTTGTTAAATCCACTTCAATCAGTGTAGATGAAGGGGAGGAGACAGGTTAAATAAGGATTTTTAAGCCTTGAAACAATTGAGACATGAATTGTGTATGTGTGCCATTCAGAGGGTGAATGGGAAAGACACAATATTTAAGTGCCTTTGAACAGGGTATGGTAGTAGGTGCCAGGCGCACTGGTTTGTGTCAAGAACTGCAACGCTGCTGGGTTTTTCACGCTCAACAGTTTCCCGTGTGTATCAAGAATGGTCCACCACCCAAAGGACATCCAGCCAACTTGACACAACTGTAGGAAGCATTGGAGTCAACATGGGCCAGCATCCCTGTGGAACGCTTTCAACACCTTGTAGAGTCCATTCCCAGACGAATTGAGGCTGTTCTGAGGGCAAAAGGGGGTGAACTCAATATTAGGAAGGTGGTCTTAATGTTTGGTATACTCAGTGTATATTCCTCAGAGTTCTATCTCACACATGCTCGGCTGCTTGTGTAAGAAAAACAGTGCTCGCTCACAGAAAGTTATCATTTCAATTAAAACAACCCTGCTCTTTTTCTATCTCCATTTTCTCCCCTTCATTCGCTGTACCACAATCACACTTTTTACAGAAACACAAAACACCATACGGGCTCTAGGCCCAGACAAACGGAACAAAGACCCACTTTGAGAAGAAAACAGCATAAAGAAAGTGTGTCTCCATCTCCTCTCTGCTGGGTCCACTTGTAAGCTGGAAGACGCAGATGAAAACATGAGAATGTGCTCTTTTGAGGAACAACTTTAATTTCCCTGTCTGAGAAGAGATGAGAAGCCTCCAAAGAGACACAGTGCATTTGTTGCCAATCGCTGACTCAAACAATCCTTTTCAATTTGAGAGAGAGAGAGCGAGAGAGCGAGAGAGCGAGAGAGAGCGAGAGAGAGCGAGAGAGAGCGAGAGCGAGCGAGAGCGAGAGAGAGCGAGAGAGAGAGAGAGAGAGCGAGAGAGAGCGAGAGAGAGCGAGAGAGAGAGAGAGAGAGAGAGAGCTATCTGCAGTATACCTGTCCATAAACTGAAAACCTAGGCTTGAAAAATTTAGAGGACATAAAGGAGACAAATAGATCTGCTGAGAAGCATGCTAACTTTGGTAGGTTGCATGTCTAAGCTAACATGGCATACCCACATTATTACTAACAGCACAAGAAAAGAGCCCGCCAAGAACATTACAAACAGTAGTTAAGATTATCTGAAAAAGTATTGTATAAAATAGCCACCAATCTGGCACTTACCTTTCAAAAACATCTAAGTTTCCCAATTTAGCAGAATAGTTGTCTAGGTACTGTATGTGTAGGACAGAGTTTAGTGTATTATTTACCTTCCTCACCAGGACACAGACAGAGAGTGCTGCCAGTGCCAAGTCCATCAGTAGCAGTTTATGTGTGATGTGTTGAGTGGCCTCCTATTGTATTCCATTATGCATCAGCCCTCAACATGCCCTTGTCTGGGGTGATATGAATTGCACATACATTACAGCATGTAATCCATGTTAATAAACTTAGACTGGCTCTACTACAGTATGACAGGGGGAAGTATCTCACCCAGGGGACCAGACACGTTCCACAATCTGGGCTTTTACTGTGTTTTTTTGTAGGTTTTTGGGACTGGGTCAGCATAAAATCATTAATTTGAGGATAAGCTAAATGGAAACTTAGTGCTAAACTGGTTTTGTGTTGTGGATTTATTGTGGGTTCAAATAAACAACTGGGTGGAACAGAACAAGATGTTAAACTTAATTTCCTCAAACATATTTCCTTATATAGATAATTAACGCTTTAAGCCTTACCCCAAAAACCAGGTAACCAGTTCTGACTGAAGGGGTTTACAACTTCAATACTGACCTAACCGTCATCAGCTGGTTTACTGATGGTTCAAACAACAATATCCTATGTATTGACCCCCGATAGATCAGTTGATGACAGAAACTATTACAAACGTCCCATTATAGCCCCATTACGTGTCCAGTTAGGTCCCCTACCCAGGACTTCACAGGCCTGTGGTGAAACATTTCCTCCTTACTTTCATATCAGACGACTTCCTTTATGAGACAGATAATCCAGATTGATGATTATAACACAAAGTGATGGTTCTGAAGTGATGGTTCTCCACCCCGGCGAGATTATTTCTCTCATGGCTGAGTTTCTTGGGCAAAGCAAAGCCTCTCTCTGCTTACTCTGTGAGAACTAGATTAAAAACTAAAGTGACACTTGACATTTGCATGAAATGCACACCAGTCATTAAGTTGGGGTAATTGAAAAAGAAAAATAGAGGTGTGAATCAACACATCTGGTGAATCGGTTATTCTGCACCATGACTCTAAGTAGGGAGGGATAGGGCTTTGATAGCGCTCCAACCCATTGAGTCTAATGGTCATTAGCAAGGGGTCTTCTACCTCTTTGTTGCCAATGGCGATTAAAGCAATAAATACCGGAGCCTGAGCAATTAGGTTGGACTATAGTGGCCCATGTTGACTGATTTAATAAGGGAGAGCAATTGTTCAAATTAGAATCCTTCTAAAGTTGGCCAGGCGTCTGGCCCATGTGTGACTGCCTGCGAGCGTGAGTGACGGACTGGTTATGCAAAATATGTGTGTGTTATCCATTGAAACACGACAAGTGATCGTTTGGACGGTGTAGGTGTCAAAGTGTTTAAACACACAAGGAGCGTAAAGTTGAATGGCACTTGTACATATGGAGCCAGATATATAGTTAATACCAAGTTATATTTATAGTCAAGTATATACTAAGGCCCTGTTTTTCCTGATCCTGTGAAAATGCCAGGAAAAAACATAAATAGGATCTCTACCATAAAAATAACATCACCATTCCCATCTAGCCTCAAACCATAATCGGAATGATTCTTGAGACCCTACCATCTTTCAAAGAGACCACTTGCCCTCCAAGACCCCCAAAATATTCCTCTGATAGCCCTGATACAGCATCAGAGAGCACTATTCTATAGGTTTCAGCAGAGTTCCAGGGTTTCCGCAAATGTAGCAGAAACCCGTGGAGTATGACACCCCATTTCACTGCTTCTCCTTCACTTTTATGAGGCTAACCTTTACTGTTTACTTAGCTTAGCCACAGCACTAATTCATCATCACTCATAATAACTCATATCTAACACCATTTAGAGTCTCAGGGGGCTCTTTATTGACTTCAGTATTGGTGTGAAAAGAAAGGGGTCTGCGATAGGGAAGTATCAAAGCTATCAGACAGCAAGTCTAAATGTCAGCACTCTGGGCCCAGCGCTGTGCTAAAAGCACATTGAGATGATGTGGTGAGGAGAGGAGGGTAATATTCTCCACACAGTACGCTGTGACATTGGCCACTGTTATCTGTTTGACTCCTAACCGGGGCTGGCAGGGGTTGAATGAGACCCAGAGCCTGAGATTAGCACTGAAGGTCAAGAGCAAATAAATGTATTTGCCGTAGAGATCGCATCAGCGGCTAAACCTCAGCCAGACGTGTTATATATCACGAAACCATGAAACAATTATTTCTGGTCCCAAGGAACTCTCTGGAGATTGCAGCATATACAGTGAGGGAAAAAAGTATTTGATCCCCTGCTGATTTTGTACGTTTGCCCACTGACAAAGAAATGATCAGTCTATAATTTTAATGGTAGGTTTATTTGAACAGTGAGAGACATAATAACAACAACAAAATCCAGAAAAACGCATGTAAAAAATGTTATAAATTGATTTGCATTTTAATGAGGGAAATAAGTATTTTACCCCTCTGCAAAACATGACTTAGTACTTGGTGGCAAAACCCTTGTTGGCAATCACAGAGGTCAGACGTTTCTTGTAGTTGGCCACCAGGTTTGCACACATCTCAGGAGGGATTTTGTCCCACTCCTCTTTGCAGATCTTCTCCAAGTCATTAAGGTTTTGAGGCTGACGTTTGGCAACTTGAACCTTCAGCTCCCTCCACAGATTGTCTATGGGATTAAGGTCTAGAGACTGGCTAGGCCACTCCAGGACCTTAATGTGCTTCTTCTTGAGCCACTCCTTTGTTGCCTTGGCCATGTGTTTTGGGTCATTGTCATGCTGGAATACCCATCCATGACCTATTTTCAATGCCCTGGGTGAGGGAAGGAGGTTCTCACCCAAGATTTGACGGTACATGGCCCCGTCCATCGTCCCTATGATGCAGTGAGCACTTCTTAGATGACGATCAAGACCAGGGGGTCTACCAGAGCAAGGTACGGGACATGATCAGCGAGAACAAGAACCGACTCATCGTGAACATCAACGACCTGAGACGACGCAACGAGGCGTGGTCCTCTGTAGCTCAGCTGGTAGAGCACGACGCTTGTAACGCCAAGGTAGTGGGTTCGATCCCCGGGACCACCCATACACAAAAAAAGAAAATAAATTATGCACACATGACTGTAAGTCGCTTTGGATAAAAGCGTCTGCTAAATGGCATATTATTATTATTATTATTATTATTATAAGTTGTCCTGTCCCCTTAGCAGAAAAACACCCCCAAAGCATAATGTTTCCACCTCCATGGTGTTCTTGGGGTCATAGGCAGCATTCCTCCTCCTCCAAACACGGCGAGTTGAGTTGATGCCAAAGAGCTCCATTTTGGTCTCATCTGACCACAACATTTTCACCCAGTTCTCCTCTGAATCATTCAGATGTTCATTGGAAAACTTCAGACGGGCATGTATATGTGCTTTCTTGAGCAGGGGGACCTTGCGGGCGCTGCAGGATTTCAGTCCTTCACAGCGTAGTATGTTACCAATTGTTTTCTTGGTGACTATGGTCCCAGCTGCCTTGAGATCATTGACAAGATCCTCCCGCGTAGTTCTGGGCTGATTCCTCACCGTTCTCATGATCATTGCAACTCCACGAGGTGAGATCTTGCATGGAGCCCCAGGCCGAGGGAGATTGACAGGTCTTTTGTGTTTCTTCCATTTGCGAATAATCGCACCAACTGTTGTCACCTTCTCACCAAGCTGCTTTGCGATGGTCTTATAGCCCATTCCAGCCTTGTGTAGGTCTACAATCTTGTCCTTGACATCCTTGGAGAGCTCTTTGGTCTTGGCCATGGTGGAGAGTTTGGCATCTGATTGATTGATTGCTTCTTTGGATAGGTGTCTTTTATACAGGTAACAAGCTGAGATTAGGAGCACTCCCTTTAAGAGTGTGCTCCTAATCTCAGCTCGTTACCTGTATAAAAGACACCTGGGAACCAGAAATCTTTCTGATTGAGAGGGGGTCAAATACTTATTTCCCTCATTAAAATGCAAATCAATTTATAACATATACCATTAAAATTATAGACTGATCATTTCTTTGTCAGTGGCCAAACATACAAAATCAGCAGGGGATCAAACAATTTTTTCCCACACTGTATTTGTCTCCCTGTGTGTGTGTGTGTGTGTGTGTGTGTGTGTGTGTGTGTGTGTGTGTGTTTGGTCTTGTTCTTCTATCCTCGTGGGGACCTGAAATCCCCAAATTTCCACACAAGGATAGCAAAACAAGGACAACAAATAAATAAATAAGCAATTTCATGCTTAGGGGTAAGGTTTAGGGTTACAATTGGGGTTGGGGTTGGGTTTAGGGTCAGGCGTTAGGTTCAGGATTAGGGGTTGGGTTAAGGATAGGCTTAGGGAAAATAAGATTTTGAATGGAAATACATTTTAGGTTCCCATGAGGATAGAAGAACATAGAAGTCCCCACAAGAGTAGTAAACAAACAAAAATTTGACCAACTGGGGACATTTTGTTAGTCCCCAGTTGGTCAAATGCTATTTGTAGGGGGTTTAGGGTTAAGGTTAGAATTAGTGTTAGGGTTAGAATTACGTTAAGGATTAGGGTTAGGAGCTAGGGTTAGTTTTTGGTTTAAGGTTAGTGTTAGGGTTAAGGATAGGGTTAGGATAAGGGTAAGAGTATGGGTTAGGGTTAGGGAAAATAGGACTTTGAATGTGACTGAATTGTGTGTCCGTCCCCACAAGGTTAGCTGTACAAAACTGTGTGTGTGTGTGTTTGTGTCACTAACCCGTCTCCTGGTCACACAGCTGTTCACAGGGCTCGGTGGTCCTCTGGCCACAGTAATTTCTGACCCACTGGGTGGAGGAGTTGGTCTGGTAATAAAGGATCAGCTTGGCAGGGTTCAGCCAGTTAGACACATCCAGGAAACTGCCCATGCTCACCACAAAACTACTTCCTGGAACCAAAAGAGAACAGAACACATTTTTACTCATCATATTTCTCTCAGCAGATCATACTGAAGTAGTTTGAAGTACTACAGGATCATCCATCATTTAATGCTCAGTGTAACATTGTCACGATCGTTGGTTAGAGAGGACCAAGGCGCAGCGTGTTGAGCGAACATACTTTAATAGTAAAGTGCACACACGAATATAAAACAATAAACGATACGTAACGTCCTCAGACAATGACTGACAAGGAACAAAAACCCACAAACACAAGGTGAAAACAGACAGTATAAATATGGCTCCCAATCAGAGACAACGAGCCAAACAGCTGGCACTCGTTACCTCTGATTGGGAGTCACTCATCCAAACAAAGAAATACAACCACATAGAACAACCCAACCAAACAGAACACCACGAAACGAACACACCCTGGCTCAACATACAAAGTCCCGGAGCCAGAGCGTGACAGTACCCCCCCCTAAAGGCGCGGACTGCGACCGCGCCTCAATAAGGGCTAAACAAGGGAGGGCTGGGTGGGCATACCTCCTCGGCGGTGGTTCTGGCTCCGGCCCTGATCCCCACCTCCTCTCCAACCCCCCAAAGTACCCATGGTCCTGTCTAGCCCCGCTGGTCGGAGCCGGACTGACGACACGCGCCCCTGGCTTGGTGCGTGGAACAGGAACGGGCCTCACCGGACTGACGACTCCATTCCCTGGTTTGGTGCAAGTAGCAGGAACGAGCTGGACCAGGCTGACGACTCGCATCCCTGGTTTGGTGCGAGTAGCAGGAACGGGCTGGACCAGGCTGACGCCTCGCACCCCTGGCTTGGTGTGAGTAGCAGGAACGGGTTGGACCAGGCTGGCGACTCGCACCCCTGGTTTGGTGCGAGTGGCAGGAACAGGCCGGGTCGGGCTGGCGACGCACACCGTAGGCTTTGTGCGTGGAGCAGGGACAGGCCGGGCTGGGCTGGCGACGCACACCGTAGGCTTTGTGCGTGGAGCAGGAACAGGCCGGGCTGGGCTGGCGACGCACACCGTAGGCTTTGTGCGTGGAGCAGGAACAGGCCGGGCTGGACTGGCAACGCACACCGTAGGCTTTGTGCGTGGAGCAGGAACAGGCCGGGCTGGACTGGACTGGCGACGCACCTCGTAGGCTTGGTGCGTGGAGCAGGGACAGGCCGGGCTGGGCTGTCGACGCACACCACTGACTTGGTGGGAATGGCAGGAACCGGCCGGGCTGGGCTGACGACGTGCACCACTGACTTGGTGGGAATAGCAGGAACAGGCCGGGCTGGGCTGACGACGCGCACCACTGACTTGGTGGGAATGGCAGGAACAGGCCGGGCCGGGCTGTCGACGCACACCACAGACTTGGTGGGAATGGCAGGAACAGGCCGGGCTGGGCTGACGACGCGCACCACTGCCTTGGTGGGAATGGCAGGAACAGGCCGGACCGTACTGGGGACACACACCACTGGCCCCACGCAGGGATCAGGAACGGGCCGGACCGGACTGGTAACACACCCCAGTACCTCTCGCCGTGACTCCACACTTTCCCTCTCCTCTGTGCCCAGTGGCCCCCTAACCTGGCGGCCTTCTCTGCCAACGCTATGCACCGCTCTAACCCGTACACCTGCTGCCCCGACGTCGTGAGCCCCCCCCTAAAAATTTCCTGGGGGTCTCTCCTCCCCGTGGCCCAGGCCTCTCTCCCTCTTGCCAGACTCGCAATCATCTCCTCCCACGTCCATCCTCTCTCCTCGTCACGCTGCTTGATCTGGTTAAGGTGGGTTTTTCTGTCACGATCGTTGGTTAGAGAGGACCAAGGCGCAGCGTGTTGAGCGAACATACTTTAATAGTAAAGTGCACACACGAATACAAAACAATAAACGATACGTAACGTCCTCAGACAATGACTGACAAGGAACAAAAACCCACAAACACAAGGTGAAAACAGACAGTATAAATATGGCTCCCAATCAGAGACAACGAGCCAAACAGCTGACACTCGTTACCTCTGATTGGGAGTCACTCATCCAAACAAAGAAATACAACCACATAGAACAACCCAACCAAACAGAACACCACGAAACGAACACACCCTGGCTCAACATACAAAGTCCCGGAGCCAGAGCGTGACAAACATATCCACGTTTATTGGAGTGAAGATCTTTCTACTGCTAACAACCTGGCTGTTCTCTTCTTACTAGCTCGATAGGACATAGAACTGGATATTCAAACATGTTCAATGACCCATTAGTTAAAATGTGAAAATAATTAACACCTTACAAAATATAAATATTAGGAATCTGATCTTATGAGGATACAGCACAATTAGCAGGTATTGATGCCACTTCCACTTTGGACTCAGGTGATGTGAAGTGATAGGCCAGTCAGTGGTTCACCCATAGAGATCCTATTAAATTACTAGAGGGGCTATGTCATAAACCCTCAAATTTCCAGAATGGAGTGAAAATGGCAGCCAGGTTGGTCAGGGAGAAATCCAAACCAGTCAAATTGGAATGAATGGCAGAATAGGCATAATCCTGATTTTACTTATGCAGGAAAATAAAACAACGGCCTATCATCAACTGATTTCAGCCAGTGTATGGCTGTGGATCGATTGCATTGTTTGCATGGAATGTTTGCATATTGGCAGTTAATTTGAAAAATGTATGGAATCATTCCTCTAAAACTGGCTGGCTAGCTAGCTAACAAACATACAGTGCAGATGAATTCTTCAAATTCATTATTTTACACAATATCTTATCACAGCACTGGCAAACCATGGTTGACCAACTCCCTGACCAAAATGGCTGACCTTTATCCCATCATAAGAAGTTTCATGTCCATTCTAGTATTCTAATTCCTAATTCTATGGGTTCACCAATCAGCCCAGGAAACAGTGTAATAGGGTGCTGTGTGATTCAATCCCTGATTTACTATTCAGCCGTGCGATTCCTACCACAATCGTTAAACTCCAAATCACTAAACTGATTATTCTTAATTGATGCTATTGAATATTTTCTCCAGGGGGAGCAGTAAGGAGATTGCATTTCTGCCGTCTTCAAGGATATAGATTCAAATAACTACCACTATGCATGTATGTAGTGTGTTTGTGTGTCTGTTTGCGTTCTCGAGACACAGGCGAAAGTGAGAAAGAGAGAGACAGAGAGAGGGGAGGAGCAAATGAGAAAGTAACAACCCACTTGGCAAAAACTGGTTGAATCAACATTGTTTCCACTTCATATCAACCCAAAAAATCTATGTGATGACGTTGAATCAACGTGGAAAACTAATTGGATTTGCAAAAAGTACTCAACGTAAGGGCATTTTGTATTTTTAACCTAAATCCAATGACATGGTGAAATGTTTTGTTGATTTCACGTTGAATTCACGTTAGTTAAAAACTAAATCAAATGTGAATCAAAACTAGACGTTGAACTGACGTCTGTGCCCAGTGGGAAGAGACTGAGGAGAGAGAGGGGTGTTTAAATTCCTAATTTATTTTGCCTTAAAAACTTTCCTCCCAACAATGAAGCTTAAAAAGATTGTGGGGAAAAAAACGCTTGCATCTGTTGGTGGGATCTCTGCTCTGCATTTGTTGTGTATTTACACTCCCGAGCCCACTCAGCTCCCTGATGATATCTCCCAATCTGACTGAGTTAGCACCTGTCTGCCACGGGCTGCTGATGAGGAATATTTCTGCTCCCCATTCACTGCCACTGAAATGGCGGTCGTGCGTGTGTTATCTTCACTACATATGCTCCCAGTGTCTGCCCAGAGCAAAACAAAGAAGTGGAGGACATCACTTTGCCAAAATAATATCAACCATAGAAATTAGCCCTAGTAAATTATGTATTTTTTTCTGTTCTGTCTTACACTCTTCTTGTGGATGGATGGAGGGACTGGGGGACTGAGGCATTGGTGGCCAGACTACCTGTTCTGTCCTGCTGATGTGTTGGACGCACAGCTTTAGGAGATCAGCAAGTGGTTAATTAAATTGCTTGGGCTCTTCATAATTGCTCTCCTCCTTCCATACATCCCTCCCTCTCTCCCCTGGCCCTCTAGCTTACGGTGAGGAATGGGGAGTCCTGGTATCTTGCCAACTCCAGACCTATACCCATGGACCTCCCATGTCTGAATACTTCTCAGTCAGGATGGAAGTGTAACTAGTCTCTGGAAACTGGACAAATTATCTAATAACTTTTCCTATTCTGTCAGGATGTATTTGGTCTGTCCCCTGATGCAGCTTTGACACAGTGTGCATGTTTATCTAACAGTGGTCCATAAAAATGTATAGCAATTATGACTGTATTGTTTGTTCCAGCCTAATTAACAAGGATTAAGATGGGCAGACCCACATGAAAAATACTACAGTTCACTATAGAATACTACAGTACCTACTATAGAATTATGTAGTAAACTGTAGTATACTGTAGAATACTATACTACACAATGTAGTATCTCTCAATTATGTGTAGTACTTACTATAGAATGTTGTAGTATACATTAGAATACTATAGTAAATACTACAGTATTATCCACCCCCCCCCAAAAAACACTGTAGTAAATGCAACAAAAACATTACACTTTTTAATTATAGTAAATACTACAGTATTTAATTTGCATATAACCTGCCCATTCGCCACAACCATATCCCAATCTGTGACACCCGTAAGTGAAAAACCTACATTCCAAGTATATATCATATATATTGTGTTCCCTACAGGTTATAGAAACTGCAGAAGTGATGAACTATCCTTTCAGAACCCAGTCCTACCTACAGGTTATGGAAAATTAGCTCTTTTAGTATTTCTCCAGTAGGTTTCCTCAAGGACTTATATGTCAAACATAATAAAACCAAACACATTGTAAATACTACAGTAATGTCAGCAAAAACACTACAGTATACAACATACCGCAAAAACACTAAAGTAATTACTATAGTATATACACTAGTTATTTTACTACAGCATTTATACTATAGTTAACTGTAAATACTACAGTATACTACAGAGAGAGAGAGGGAGAGAGAGAGAAGTTAGATGAGGAAGTTGACAGGGGATACTAACCATCGGCGACAAAGTGTTCGGGCACGTGGAGGGTAACCTTGACGGTGAGAGAGCAGGAGAGCTGTGTGCCGTAAACCACAGCCAGGACACACATACTGATGGTGATCAACGTCAGAGTGGCCTTGTTCATCGGGCTGTGTGGACAAGCTGAGGGAGAGGGAGACAGGAGTTAGGTCTCACATCAAAACTCAGGGAAGGTGCAGAGAAAACACATGCAAAATATGACTTAAGCTGTTAGGACACAACCCAGAAATGTATTAAAAAACTAGAATAAACAGGAATATGAACTCTTCTTTCTTTTCTAAAAATGTCTCTTTAATATGAAATGTGGCTTAAATTGATCAGCACCATATCAAAACCACTTTAGGTGGTCCAAAACTGTCAAACAGTTTAATTTCACACACATTGTTCTTACCACCAAACATTCACTTTTCAAACTTTGCGAAAAACAAACAAGCTAAGAACACCACAGAGAATCCAGTTAGCCTCTGGCTCCTGTAGATATAGGGGAAGTTGTTTTGATTGGAGTTTTGGTAGTGAGCATAGAACCATCCAGGGTTCTTTC
This sequence comes from Coregonus clupeaformis, assembly GCF_020615455.1. NCBI lineage: Eukaryota > Metazoa > Chordata > Actinopteri > Salmoniformes > Salmonidae > Coregonus > Coregonus clupeaformis. The sequence continues at coordinate 35,043,577 of NC_059206.1, read as the reverse complement.
TAAACTGATTTATGAACAGCACAAGGGCTGTAGTCCAGCAGAGGCAATTAATCGGCATGATACAAGATGAGTTAAGAAGGCCCAGCCTCTTTCCACCAGTACACATCTAGTGTTGCTGATAAATGACACCATCACCTCTGACAGTGTTATATATGGGTTGTTTTGGATGCCCTTTGGGTGTCTGTGGGCTTCTCTCCACATTGGGGAGAAAGGGAGCAGAAATGAGCTCATTATCTCTCATAGAGTGGCATTCATCATAGCATGCGGGTGTCATATCAAGTGCCAGCTTACCAGTCACCAAGGTGAGGGCAGAGCTGTTATTGAGGACCAGCTATTTGAGGGCCTGCTATTTGCTTCTCAATGACGTGTAATGATACCACTTTACTTTTCCTTCCAGTCAAAGCATCTTACCTTGAGCTATACCTCACTTTAACTCCTGAAATCACAAATTTTCTGAAACCAACCTTACACATATGGTTCATACTGTGCTGGTGTTACATTCCAATAGCTGCTATTTCCAGAAAATGTGGGAATGGTTGCTATATGGAAGTGATGGAGCTTAAAAAATGCATAGGAAACATTTTTTTTCACAAATGAGAATCTCAGTACATCTGATCCTGCAAGGCTCTTAGACTGCGGCTGACAAATAGATTAGAGACTCCAATCACCTGGGTGGACGAACAGTAATGATCCCCACTGCCTACGCTCACTGGACTGTGTGTGTGTGGGTGTGTGTGTGTGGGGGGGGTGGACAGAGAGTGAGGGACATAGATAAAAAGAGGAAGAGAGGAAAGAGACAAAGAGAGAGAGAGGGAGAGAGAGAGAGAGAAATTAAGAGACACTCCAATCACCTGGATTTATCTAATGACCCTGCCATTTCGGCTGGACTGGAGCAGTGGGTGTCTATGACATCAGCTCCCCAGCAACTAATCCCATCTGTGTGAACACTCGGGAATGATTAGGTCTATGAGGGGGCCTCAATTACTGTAAAAGCCCACAGAGTACACTAACAGATGCACACACACGGCCACACATCCACACATCCACACAGGGGATGATAGGTTGACACATACAGTGGGGAAAAAAAGTATTTAGTCAGCCACCAATGGTGCAAGTTCTCCCACTTAAAAAGATGAAAGAGGCCTGTCATTTTCATCATATGTACACGTCAACTATGACAGACAAATTGAGAAAAAAAAATCCAGAAAATCACATTGTAGGATTTTTTATGAATTTATTTGCAAATTTTGGTGGAAAATACGTATTTGGTCACCTACAAACATGCAAGATTTCTGGCTCTCACAGACCTGTAACTTCTTCTTTAAGAGGCTCCTCTGTCCTCCACTCGTTACCTGTATTAATGGCACCTGTTTGAACTTGTTATCAGTATAAAAGACACCTGTCTACAACCTCAAACAGTCACACTCCAAACTCCACTATGGCCAAGACCAAAGAGCTGACAAAGGACACCAGAAACAAAATTGTAGACCTGCACCAGGCTGGGAAGACTGAATCTGCAATAGGTAAGCAGCTTGGTTTGAAGAAATCAACTGTGGGAGCAATTATTAGGAAATGGAAGACATACAAGACCACTGATAATCTCCCTCGATCTGGGGCACCACGCAAGATCTCACCCCGTAGGGTCAAAATGATCACAAGAACGGTGAGCAAAAATCCCAGAACCACACGGGGGGACCTAGTGAATGACCTGCAGAGAGCTGGGACCAAAGTAACAAAGCCTACCATCAGTAACACACTACGCCGCCAGGGACTCAAATCCTGCAGTGCCAGACGTGTCCCCCTGCTTAAGGCAGTACATGTCCAGGCCCATCTGAAGATTGCTAGAGTGCATTTGGATGATCCAGAAGAGGATTGGGAGAATGTCATATGGTCAGATGAAACCAAAATAGAACTTTTTGGTAAAAACTCAACTCGTCGTGTTTGGAGGACAAAGAATGCTGAGTTGCATCCAAAGAACACCATACCTACTGTGAAGCATGGGGGTGGAAACATCATGCTTTGGGGCTGTTTTTCTGCAAAGGGACCAGGACGACTGATCCGTGTAAAGGAAAGAATGAATGGGGCCATGTATCGTGAGATTTTGAGTGAAAACCTCAGCAAGGGCATTGAAGATGAAACGTGGCTGGGTCTTTCAGCATGACAATGATCCCAAACACACCGCCCGGGCAACAAAGGAGTGGCTTTGTAAGAAGCATTTCAAGGTCCTGGAGTGGCCTAGCCAGTCTCCAGATCTCAACCCCATAGAAAATCTTTGGAGGGAGTTGAAAGTCCGTGTTGCCCAGCGACAGCCCCAAAACATCACTGCTCTAGAGGAGATCTGCATGGAGGAATGGGCCAAAATACCAGCAACAGTGTGTGAAAACCTTGTGAAGACTTACAGAAAACGTTTGACCTGTGTCATTGCCAACAAAGGGTATATAACAAAGTATTGAGAAACTTTTGTTATTGACCAAATACTTATTTTCCACCATAATTTGCAAATACATTCATTAAAAATCCTACAATGTGATTTTCTGGACTTTTTTGGGTCATTTTGTCTGTCACAGTTGACGTGTACCTATGATGAAAATTACAGGCCTCTCTCATCTTTTTAAGTGGGAGAACTTGCACAATTGGTGGCTGACTAAATACTTTTTTCCCCCACTGTATACAGTGAGGGAAAAAAGTATTTGATCCCCTGCTGATTTTGTACGTTTGCCCACTGACAAAGAAATGATCAGTCTATAATATGAATGGTAGGTTTATTTGAACAGTGAGAGACAGAATAACAACAACAAAAATCCAGAAAAGCGCATGTCAAAAATGTTATGAATTGATTTGCATTTTAATGAGGGAAATACGTATTTGACCCCTCTGCAAAACATTACTAAATACTTGGTGGCAATCACAGAGGTCAGACGTTTCTTGTAGTTGGCCACAAGGTTTGCACACATCTCAGGAGGGATTTTGTCCCACTCCTCCTTGCAGATCTTCTCCAAGTCATTAAGGTTTTGAGGCTGACGTTTGGCAACTCGAACCTTCAGCGCCCTCCACAGATTTTCTATGGGATTAAGGTCTGGAGACTGGCTAGGCCACTCCAGGACCTTAATGTGCTTCTTCTTGAGCCACTCCTTTGTTGCCTTGGCCGTGTGCTTTGGGTCATTTTCAATGCCCTGGCTGAGGGAAGGATGTTCTCACCCAAGATTTGATGGTACATGGCCCCGTCCATCGTCCCTTTGATGCGGTGAAGTTGACCCTTAGCAGAAAAACACCCCCAAAGCATAATGTTTCCACCTTCATGTTTGACGGTGGGGATGGTGTTCTTGGGGTCATAGGCAGCATTCGGCGAGTTGAGTTGATTCCAAAGAGCTCGATTTTGATCTCATCTGACCATAACACTTTCACCCAGTTCTCCTCTGAATCATTCAGATGTTCATTGGCAAACTTCAGACGGGCATGTATATGTGCTTTCTTGAGCAGGGGGACCTTGCGGGCGCTGCAGGATTTCAGTCCTTCACGCTGCAGGATTTCAGTCCTTCACGGCGTAGTGTGTTACCAATTGTTTTCTTGGTGACTATGGTCCCAGCTGCCTTGAGATCATTGACAAGATCCTCCCGTGTAGTTCTGGGCTGATTCCTCACCGTTCTCATGATCATTGCAACTCCACGAGGTGAGATCTTGCATGGAGCCCCAGGCCGAGGGAGATTGACAGTTATTTTGTGTTTCTTCCATTTGCGAATTATCGCACCAACTGTTGTCACCTTCTCACCAAGCTGCTTGGCGATGGTCTTGTAGCCCATTCCAGCCTTGTGTAGGTCTACAATGTTGTCCCTGACATCCTTGGAGAGCTCTTTGGTCTTGGCCATGTTGGAGAGTTTGGAGTCTGATTGATTGATTGCTTCTGTGGACAGGTGTATTTTATACAGGTAACAAACTGAGATTAAGAGCACTCCCTTTAAGAGTGTGCTCCTAATCTCAGCTCGTTACCTGTATAATAGACACCTGGGAGCCAGAAATCTTTCTGATCGAGAGGAGGTCAAATACTTATTTCCCTCATTAAAAGCAAATCAATTTATAACATTTTTGACATGCGTTTTTCTGGATTTTGTTGTTGTTATTCTGTCTCTCACTGTTAAAATAAATCTACCATTAAAATTATAGACTGATAATTTCTTTGTCAGTGGGCAAACATACAAAATCAGCAGGGGATCAAATACTTTATTCCCTCACTGTATACGGACACTCATACACTCACATACACATTCATTCACACATAGAAAAACGGCATAAGGGCAACCACACAAAAACACTAGCACATGCCAACTGCTAACAAAATGACATAATGCTCAAAGCACATATGTACATGCGGTACACACACGCACACAATCTGGATTTCTACCACACTCAATCAACTACCTCTCACTCACTCTCTCTCTCTCTCTCTCTCTCTCTCTCTCTCTCTCTCTCTCTCTGACTTTACCACTGTCCCCCTCTCTTACTTTCAAAGTAATGCCTTGACAGCTCACAGGGTCATACTAGCACCCTTCACACTTGTGTACCCACAGTCTCCAGCTAATGCATGTTAACAGTGTCCTTTTATAGAGAAGTCTGCAGTACAACCAACAGCTAAGATAAGCTTACTGGCATAATACACCTATATAACATACACAATCATAAACACACACAAAAACAATAAACATGCATATTATGCAAACATGAATGTATTAATGCACAGGGACGCACTCACAAACATAAAAAAAGAAAGGCATGCACATTCACAAGGACATCCGAGAACACACACACACAGGCGCACACAGGCACACACACACACACACACACACACACACACACACACACACACACACACACACACATACTGTACTATCAAATCAAATCAAATCAAATTGTATTGGCCACATGCGCCGAATACAACAGGTGCAGACATTACAGTAAAATGCTTACTTAAAGCCCTTAACCAACAGTGCATTTATTTTTAACAAAAAAGTAAAAATAAAACAACAACAAAAAAAGTGTTGAGAAAAAAAGAGCAGAAGTAAAATAAAATAACAGTAGGGAGGCTATATATACAGGGGGGTACCGGTGCAGAGTCAATGTGCGGGGCCACCGGCTAGTTGAGGTAGTTGAAGTAATATGTACATGTGGGTAGAGTTAAAGTGACTATGCATAAATAATTAACAGAGTAGCAGCAGCGTAAAAGGATTGGGTGGGGGGGCAGTGCAACAAGTCTGGGTAGCCATGATTAGCTGTTCAGGAGTCTTATGACTTGGGGGTAGAAGCTGTTGAGAAGTCTTTTGGACCTAGACTTGGCACTCCGGTACCGCTTGCCGTGCGGTAGCAGAGAGAACAGTCTATGACTAGGGTGGCTGGAGTCTTTGACAATTTTGAGGGCCTTCCTCTGACACCGCCTGGTATAGAGGTCCTGGATGGCAGGAAGCTTGGCCCCAGTGATGTACTGGGCCGTATGCACTACCCTCTGTAGTGCCTTGCGGTCGGAGGCCAAGCAGTTGCCATACCAGGCGGTGATGCAACCAGTCAGGATGCTCTCGATGGTGCAGCTGTATAATTTTTTGAGGATCTGAGGACCCATGCCAAATCTTTTCAGTCTCCTGAGGGGGAATAGGCTTTGTCGTGCCCTCTTCACGACTGTCTTGGTGTGTTTGGACCATGATAGTTCGTTGGTGATGTGGACACCAAGGAACTTGAAGCTCTCAACCTGTTCCACTACTGCCCCGTCAATGAGAATGGGGGCGTGCTCAGTCCTCTTTTTTTTCCTGTAGTCCACAATCATCTCCTTTGTCTTGGTCACGTTGAGGGAGAGGTTGTTGTCCTGGCACCTCACGGCCAGGTCTCTGACCTCCTCCCTATAGGCTGTCTCATCGTTGTCGGTGATCAGGCCTACCACTGTTGTGTCGTCGGCAAACTTAATGATGGTGTTGGAGTCGCGCCTGGCCATGCAGTCATGGGTGAACAGGGAGTACAGGAGGGGACTGAGCACGCACCCCTGAGGGGCCCCCGTGTTGAGGATCAGTGTGGCAGACGTGTTGTTACCTACCCTTACCACCTGGGGGCGGCCCGTCAGGAAGTCCAGGATCCAGTTGCAGAGGGAGGTGTTTAGTCCCAGGATCCTTAGCTTAGTGATGAGCTTTGAGGGCACTATGGTGTTGAATGCTGAGCTATAGTCAATGAATAGCATTCTCACATAGGTGTTCCTCTTGTCCAGGTGGGAAAGGGCAGTGTGGAGTGCAATAGAGATTGCATCATCTGTGGATCTGTTGGGGCGGTATGCAAATTGGAGTGGGTCTAGGGTTTCTGGGATAATGCTGTTGATGTGAGCCATGACCAGCCTTTCAAAGCACTTCATGGCTACAGACGTCAGTGCTACGGGTCGGTAGTCATTTAGGCAGGTTATCTTAGAGTCCTTGGGCACGGGGACTATGGTGGTCTGCTTGAAACATGTTGGTATTACAGACTCAGTCAGGGACATGTTGAAAATGTCAGTGAAGACACTTGCCAGTTGGTCAGCACATGCTCGGAGTACACGTCCTGGTAATCCGTCTGGCCCTGCGGCCTTGTGAATGTTGACCTGCTTAAAAGTCTTACTCACATTGGCTACGGAGAGCGTGATCACATAGTCATCCGGAACAGCTGGTGCTCTCATGCATGCTTCAGTGTTGCTTGCCTCGAGCGAGCATAGAAGTGGTTTAGCTCGTCTGGTAGGCTTGTGTCACTGGGCAGCTCGCGGCTGTGCTTCCCTTTGTAGTCTGTAATAGTTTTCAAGCCCTGCCACATCCGACGAGCATCAGAGCCAGTGTAGTACGATTCAATCTTAGTCCTGTATTGACTCTTTGCCTGTTTGATGGTTCGTCGGAGGGCATAGCGGGATTTCTTATAAGCGTCCGGGTTAGAGTCCCGCTCCTTGAAAGCGGCAGCTCTACCCTTTAGCTCAGTGCGGATGTTTCCTGTAATCCATGGCTTCTGGTTGGGGTATGTACGTACGGTCACTGTGGGGATGACATCATCGATGCACTTATTGATGAAGCCAGTGACTGATGTGGTGTACTCCTCAATGCTATCTGAAAAATCCCGGAACATGTTCCAGTCTGTGCTAGCAAAACAGTCCTGTAGCTTAGCATCTGCGTCATCTGACCACTTTATTATTAACCGAGTCACTTGTGCTTCCTGCTTTAGTTTTTGCTTATAAGCAGGAATCAGGAGGATAGAGTTATGGTCAGATTTGCCAAATGGAGGGCGAGGGAGAGCTTTGTATGCGTCTCTGTGTGTGGAGTAAAGGTGGTCTAGAGTTTTTTTCCTCTGGTTGCACATTTAACATGCTGGTAGAAATTAGGTAGAACGGATTTAAGTTTCCCTGCATTAAAGTCCCCGGCCACTAGGAGCGCTGCATCTGGATGAGCGTTTTCCTGTTGATTTATGGCCTTATACAGCTCATTCAGTGCAATCTTAATGCCAGCATTGGTTTGTGGTGGTAAATAGACAGCTATGAAAAATATAGATTAAAACTCTCTTGGTAAATAGTGTGGTCTACAGCTTATCATAAGATACTCTACCTCAGGCGAGCAAAACCTCGAGACTTCCTTAGTATTTGATTTTGTGCACCAGCTGTTGTTTACAAATATTCACAGACCGCCACCCCTTGTCTTACCGGAGTCAGCCGTTCTATCCTGTCGATGTAGCGTATAGCCCGCTAGCTGTATGTTATCCATGTCGTCGTTCAGCCACGACTCGGTGAAACATAAGATAGTACAGTTTTTAATGTCCCGTTGTTAGGATAACCGTAATCTTAGGTCATCCAATTTGTTCTCCAATGATTGAAGATTGGCTTATAGGATTGATGGGAGCGGCAGTTTACTCGCTCGCCGTCGGATCCTTACAAGGCACCCCGACCTACGTCCACGATATCTCCGTCTCTTCCTCATGCAAATTACGGGGATTTGGGCCTTGTCGGGTGTCTGTATGATATCCTTCGCGGCCGCCTCGTTGAAGAAAATGTTTTCGTCCAATGGGAGTTGAGTAATCGCTGTCCTGATATCCAGAAGCTCTTTTTGGTTATAAGAGACGATGGCAGAAACATTATGTACAAAATAAATTACAAATAACACGGAAAAACACACATAATAGTACAATTGGTTAGAGGGCTGTAAAACGACAGCCATCTTCTCCGGCGCTGTTATATTGATGGCAGTTTGGTTATGCAGACTAAATCATGGCATCCATTAAGGCATTTGATTCAGCTTGCTTATCATTCAGACTCCATTTTCCTCAGCTCATGTATCTGCTGAGTGTCATGATGGTGCTATAGAGCCTTCTTAACACCACTCTGGGGATGCCAACGTCTTCCCTGCTTCCAGCTACGCTAACAAATCCAAATATATCTATTGTTACTTCAGTCGGCTCAGTCCCTCCCATGCTCCCCATAAAGTTGCATTGCATTTTTTAAACACAGCCACTGTCAAAACAGTCAATGTAGCCATAAGCCATATTTTCAGAGTTGTTATTTTTGCCGTAACTAAGTGCTTGTGTTTTTACAGTAGACAGCAGACCCAACAGTGAAATATTCTCTGGTGGTAGGATTTTACTTGTTCAACGGCTTTGGCTGCTTCAGTGAAAATGTAATTCACACACTGGTCTTTCTAAACTAGTGTTTGGTTCTGTCAGTGATAGAGAATGAGCAAATGGGAGTTGACATCTGGTTGAATTTGGGATACAAATTTGCATAGCAGCATGTCTCAGGGCTGGGTGGAGGGAGTTGATACTGGATTTTTGAAATCATCAAGCTTCTCAGCAAAGTTTGCAGTCAGTACTGAGAAGGTCAGCAGGCACATTTCTATCGAGAGCAAGCTTCTGTGCAAACACACTTAAGAAAGCACATTGACGGAAATTGCCCTTGAAATCCACTTTCCTCTCTCCACACACATATATGGTCAATGACACACACACACACACACACATGCTGCTTGCTTAGCGAGTACCACATCCTCCCAATTTGGCCATTACTTGGCGCGAACTTGAGACCTCTGCCTCATAAACACACGTGTCCGCCCTCCTCAAGCGTCTTAGCCGATCGCGCCACCTCAAAAGCTAGCTTATGAGGCGACGCAAGCGGGACACTTAAGGCTGAGTAGTAAGTTTCCCACATCCCCATGTGCTGCACACACACACACGCACGCGCGCGCACACACACACATAGATAAATACACACGAGACCTCTCCAGTCTCACCTCTGCTGCGCCGGCGGCCCCTGTGCTGCTCTGTGTAGAACTTCAGCTGGGTCTCATCATCACCTTCTGACCCCAAGTCTCCTTGGCGCCCAAACACACTACCAGCCACTGGAAGAGGAGAAACAGAAGGAAATAAATAGGAGATGGCATGGAGAACGATTGGGTCATAAGTGTGTTTTGTTACCAGTATGGTGCGAAAACTGCCATTACAGTGTCTGTCTGGGAAGGAATCACACAATGTGTTTTTGGAGACAGCTAGTTTCAATCAATAACACACCACATTCAATCATAACAGACCACATTCAACCATTAATTTATCAGTGTTCCCTCTTCCTTATTCCCTCACCCACCAAATATAGGCCTACACAATACTCACTGACCCATCAAGATCCCAAATTAAATTGTAGACTACCATACAGCAAAAATGTTGCTTTAGTTTCCAACGACCCTGAATTTCCCACTCAAAACATTTCCTAGACCCTTGAAAGTAAACTCTGCTAAGTGTTTAGGCTACACTGCAGTCTATTCAAAGTTGCTGCTCTCTGTCAGGGTTCTTCAACTCATCCTAAAAGCATGCTACAAACACAATCTCCCCGTAATGAAGAAAGGCCTGGAGAAATAAAAAATGCAATGACTGCAATATGCCTTGGCTAACCTGTCTTTGGGGCGAGCTGTTTTGTGTTGTGTAGTGAATTAGTAAGTCTACTTGAAACACAGGATCAAAGGTACCAATTTGCCACCTCACGCAAAAGCATGCAAAGGAGACAGGAGTGCATGCAGCTTTCGCACACCGGTTCTTGCAATTAATTATATTTAGGGAAAACAAAATTAGCATTTGATGGAAGTTGATGGAAAGGCCTTTTAGATGTCTCACTTTGTGAAATTTTCAAGCCGGCAGGATTCTTGAACACATTGTATTAGACGAGCTGTTTGCCTGATTGCATGGGCTCGCTAGGTGCACCCTTCAAGGAGTTTTATGGAGCAGATCACTTGAAAGGCACGCAACCCTTTAACCACTAAATAAAGCCATCGTAGCACACATCAAATATGTGATGATCTGCAGAAACAGAATGAAGCGGGAAGCCTTAGGATGATAAGAGACCAAACTTCACCATAACAAAGAGTAACAATATATAGTATATTGTAGCGACATGTACTCAACACCTATCTACGCCATCAAGAGGTTCTAAACTCTTGGCATATCAGTTAAGGTGTTGGCTAGACAGTCACCGGACCCAGGTTCGTGTCCCGGTCGGGGCTACCCCCAATGAATTCGCTACATTAGTGTCAGAAGTGGGATGGCGCCTGTGAGACCATCAGAGAGGCATGTACACGTCAGCTTGGTATAGAGAAGTGTGGGGACATGCTCTCCTGAAGGAAGGGGGTAATGTAGCGACCTTAACCCAACTGCCATTACAGTGTCTGTCTGGATGGACTCACACAATGTGTTTTTGGAATTGGTTTGACAGTCGCTGGGCCCGGGTTTGAGTACCTGAATTCGCTACAATAATATGCAGTAGGTTCCCACTGTTCAACATCAGCAGGAGGAAAAGTTAAATGATAGTAAAATAAATATGATTTTTTTTCAAAAAGACAATAAAACAAAACCAAAGGACTAGGACTAAGCAGGCATTATGGCCAATATAACTCACTTGGCACAGGTGGGGTCTACTAGGCTATGACCACCCTCTACATGTGTAATTCTGTGAATGGCAAAATCGAACAATTGTCACACCATTATATATTGACCTCCCCCATGGCCACGTAAACACATTGGAGCATTCCAAAATGGCCCACAACCTAGTGGGGATCTAATTACTCGCATTTAAAATATAAGCAAAACACCTTCGTAAATCATAACCATGTCTAAAGCAAACATAACACTGGGTAAACACGCTTTGAACATATAAACTGTATGCTAATTCACTAATTAGCATCATATAGGCCTAATTCCAAATGAAACTGTCACGAATTCCGCCGAGACTGCTCCTCCTCCTTGTTTGGGCAGGCTTCGGCGTTCGTCGTCCCCGGAGTACTAGCTGCTACCGTTTGATGTTCTCTATGTTTGTTTGGTTTTGTCTGGTTGATGCACCTGTTTCATATCATGTATTGATTATGTCACCTATAAGTTTCCTTTGGTTTTGTTTGTAGTTGTGTGTTGTTGTACGCCTGTCCGTTGGTGTAGGTTTATTGTTTTATTGTTGTTCGTGCTTTACGCACTTTACGCACTGTTTGCGTAATCACTCGCCTCCTGTTTGTTGAGGCCCGTTGGTTTTTGTATCTTTGCCTCTGTGACTATTAAAGTCGGATCGACTAAGCGTCTGTGTCCTGCGCTTGACTCCAACACCGCATCCACATCAGCCTTTGACAGAACAACACACCATACAATGGAGTCAGCAGGAGCAGCGGCGGCGACCGAGTCGCTGGAGGATCGGGTCAGCTGCCAGGACGCCAGGATCCAGCAACTCGGCTCCGCCATGCAGGAGGTGATGAACACCCTGCGCCGATGGGAAAGGGGAGGCGTGCCCACACCTCCTCCTACATTACCACCACCATCGGCCAGTCCCACCAGACCAGCTCCGGAATCCAGTGGGATTTGGCTCTCGCTCCCGAGGGCGTATGATGGCACAGCAGCCGGGTGTCAGGGGTTCCTCCTTCAGGTGGAACTCTACCTGGCCACCATACACCCGGCGCCCTCGGGATACGAGAGCGTTTTCGCCCTCATCTCCTGTCTCTCCGGCAAGGCGTTGGAGTGGGCCAACGCCGAATAGAGGGGAATAGACGCCGCAACCATCATTTACGCTGAGTTCTCCCGCCGCTTCAGGGCTGTTTTCAATCACCCTCCTGAGGGTAAAGCGGCGGGGGAGCGTCTGTTCCACCTCCGACAGGGGAAGAGGAGCGCACAGGAGTTCGCCCTGGTTTTCAGGACTCTAGCGGCGGATGCGGGGTGGAATGAGAGGGCCCTCATCGACCACTATCGGTGTAGCCTGCGTGAGGACGTTCGTCGAGAGCTGGCCTGCAGGGACACCAATCTGTCCTTCGACCAGCTAGTGGACATGTCCATCCGTCTGGATACCCTGCTGGCCACCCGCGGACGTCCCGAGATGGGGCCGTCCATTCCATCCCCCAGCACCTCCGAGCCGAGCCCAATGGAGCTCGGGGGTGCTGGCACTAGAGAGAGAAGGAGAGAGAACCCGAGGGGGGCCGTCCCCTGCACCAGCTGTGTCCGTGGAGGACACACTGCGGCTAGGTGCTGGGGAGGGTCTCCAGGGAATCGGGGCAACAGGTCGCGCACTGGGGAGTCATTTCAGGTGAGTAGGCGCCCCACTCACCCAGAGCTCTCTGTTGTTCACTTGTGTATACCTGTGGTATTTCCTCAGGTTGCATCTCATTCCCAGCATAAGGCGCTAGTCGATTCAGGCGCAGCTGGGAATTTTATTGATCGGAAATTTTGTTCTAAGTTAGGGATTCCCCTCCTGCCCATTGATGCACCCTTTCCTGTCCATGCCCTAGATAGCCGCCCGTTGGGATCTGGGTTGATTAGGGGAGGTCACAGCGCCACTAAAGATGAAGACGCAGGGGGTCATGAGGAGATTATTCAGTTGTACCTAATTGACTCTCCTGCGTATCCCGTGGTGCTGGGGCTTCCTTGGTTAATCACCCATGACCCCACCATTTCGTGGCAACAGAGGGCTCTCAAGGAATGGTCTGGCCAGTGTGTTGGGCGATGTTTAGGTGTTTCCGTTGGGGCGACCACGGTGGAGAGTCCGAACCAAGTGCCCGCAATGCACATTCCCCCTGAATATGAGGATTTGGCACTCGTGTTCAGCAAGACGAGGGCGACGCGATTGCCACCTCATAGGCAGGGAGATTGTGCGATAAACCTCCAGACAGGTGCGGCACTTCCGCGGAGCCATGTGTATCCTCTGTCTCAAGAGGAGACGGTGGCTATGGAGACATACATAGCTGAGTCTCTGAGACAGGGATACATACGGCCCTCCACTTCCCCTGCGTCCTCGAGTTTCTTTTTTGTGAAGAAGAAGGATGGAGGTTTAGCACGTGTATTGATTATCGTAGTCTCAATCAGATCACTGTGAAATACAGTTACCCTCTTCCTCTGATTGCGAGTATGACTGAATCATTACGCGGAGCGCGGTTCTTCACAAAACTGGATCTCAGGAGTGCTTATAACTTGGTGTGCATTAGGGAGGGAGATGAATGGAAGACGGCATTTAGTACCACCTCAGGTCATTATGAGTATCTTATCATCCAATACGGGTTAATGAATGCTCCTTCAGTCTTCCAATCATTTGTGGACGAGATCTTCCGGGACCTGCATGGGCAGGGAGTGGTAGTGTACATTGACGACATCCTAGTGTACTCTGCTACACGAGCCGAGCATGTAGCCCTGGTGCGCCGAGTGTTGGGTAGGCTGTTGGAGCATGACTTGTATGTCAAGGCAGAGAAATGTCTGTTTTTCCAGGAGTCCATCTCCTTCTTGGGTCATCGGTTGTCCGCGTCAGGGGTGAAGATGGAGATTGACCGGGTGTCAGCCGTGCGTAACTGGCAAACCCCAACCACTGTAAAAGAGGTGCAGCAGTTTTTGGGTTTTGCCAATTACTACCGGAGGTTTATCCGGGGTTTTGGACAGGTAGCAGCTCCCATTACTTCCCTGCTGAAGGGGGGCCCGGTGCGTTTGCAGTGTTCAGCTGAAGCGGACAGGGTGTTTTGTAAACTGAAGGACCTGTTCACTTCGGCTCCGGTGCGGAGGTGGACGCGTCAGAGGCCGGTATTGGGGCAGTACTGTCGCAACGCTCCGGCACGCCTCCTAAGCTCCGTTCCTGCGCTTTTTATTCTAAAAAGCTCAGCCCGGCGGAGCGTAATTATGACGTAGGGGACAGGGAGCTGTTAGCCGTGGTTCAAGCCCTAAAGGTGTGGTGGCATTGGCTTGAGGGGGCTCAACACCCTTTTCTCATTCTGACTGACCATCGTAACCTGGAGTACATCCGGGCAGCTAGGAGATTGAACCCTCGTCAGGCCAGGTGGAACATGTTCCTGACCCGGTTCGTTTTTAAGATCACTTACATCCCAGGGTCCTAGAACGGTAAGGCAGACGCCCTGTCCCGGCGGTATGACACAGAGGAGAGGTCCAATGAGCCCACTCCCATACTGCCGGAGTCTTGTCTGGTGGCACCGGTGGTATGGGAGGTCGATGCGGAAATTGAGCGGGCGTTACGCACCGACCCTACTCCCCCAGAGTGTCCAGTGGGTCGGACGTACGTGCCGCTCGAGGTCCGTGATCGTCTCATTTATTGGGCTCATACGTCACCCTCCTCTGGACATCCAGGTATTGGCCGGACAGTGCACTGCCTTAGTGTTAAGTACTGGTGGCCAACATTGGCTAGGGACGTGAGGGTTTATGTCTCCTCCTGCTCGGTGTGCGCTCAGTGTAAGGCGCCTAGACACCTGCCCAGGGGGAAGTTACAACCCCTGCCCGTTCCACAACGGCCCTGGTCTCACCTCTCTGTGGACTTTGTCACGGACCTTCCCCCCTCTCAGGGGAATACCACTATTCTGGTCATTGTGGATCGGTTCTCTAAGGCCTGTCGTCTCATTCCAATGCCGGGTCTCCCTACTGCCCAACAGACCGCTGAGGCTTTGTTCACCCACGTCTTCCGGCACTACGGGGTTCCCGAGGATACAGTGTCTGATCGGGGTCCCCAATTCACCTCTAGAGTCTGGAGGGCGTTCATGGAACGCTTGGGGGTCTCGGTTAGCCTTACCTCGGGTTACCACCCTGAGAGTAATGGGCAGGTGGAGAGAGTGAACCAGGATGTGGGTAGGTTTCTGAGATCATATTGCCAGGGCCGGCCGGAGGAGTGGTCGGGGTATATCCCCTGGGCAGAGATGGCTCAGAACTCTCTCCGCCACTCCTCTACTAACCTGACCCCTTTTCAGTGCGTGTTAGGTTATCAGCCGGTTCTGGCACCATGGCATCAGAGCCAGATCGAGGCTCCTGCGGTGGATGAGTGGTTTCGGCGCTCGGAGGAGACGTGGAACGCTGCACACGTACATCTGCAGCGGGCCATCCGCAGGCAGAAGGCGAGCGCCGATCTCCACCGCAGTGAGGGTCCAGTCTACGCCCCTGGAGATCGAGTCTGGCTCTCGACTCGAAACCTGCCCCTTCGCCTGCCCTGCCGGAAGCTTGGCCGGCGGTTTGTGGGGCCATTTAAAGTCCTGAGGAGATTGAATGAGGTGTGTTACAAGTTGCAACTGCCTAATGACTATCACATTAACCCCTCGTTCCATGTGTCTCTCCTCAGGCCGGTGGTAGCTGGTCCACTCCAGGAGAGTGAGATAAGAGAGACCCCTCCGCCCCCACTGGACATCGAGGGGGCTCCGGCGTACTCAGTCCGGTCCATCGTGGATTTGAGACGTCGGATGGGGGGTCTACAATATCTTGTGGAGTGGGAGGGGTACGGTCCGGAGGAACGGTGCTGGGTGCCTAGGAGGGACATTTTAGATCCATCCCTCCTGACTGAGTTCCACCGTAGTCATCCTACGCGCCCTGCTCCACGTCCTCCTGGCCGTCCCCGAGGCCGGGGTCGGCGCACGGCTGGAGCCGCGCGTCAAGGGGGGGGTACTGTCACGAATTCCGCAGAGACTGCTCCTCCTCCTTGTTCGGGCAGGCTTCGGCGTTCGTCGTCCCCGGAGTACTAGCTGCTACCGTTTGATGTTCTCTATGCTTGTTTGGTTTTGTCTGGTTGATGCACCTGTTTCATATCATGTATTGATTATGTCACCTATAAGTTTCCTTTGGTTTTGTTAGTAGTTGTGTGTTTGTTGTACGCCTGTCCGTTGGTGTAGGTTTATTGTTTTATTGTTGTTCGTGCTTTACACACTTTATGCACTGTTTGCGTAATCGCTCGCCTCCTGTTTGTTGAGGCCCGTTGGTTTTTGTATCTTTGCCTCTGTGACTATTAAAGTCGGATCGACTAAGCTTCTGTGTCCTGCGCTTGACTCCAACACTGCATCCACATCAGCCTTTGACAGAAACAGAAGAGAGGAAAATGCCTCCCTGTGTCCAGAAATTCTGGCACACATTCGTGTGCGCTTTAGAACGCACAGTGGAGCACGGACCAACCGGTAAAGCACGGCAACACAAACAAAAGAACGAATGATGATAGAAGTGGATTCAATGACCGTGGGATGACATAAGTGCGATGACGCCGATGGCTTATGAAGTACAGAACTTCGTATCCTGAGTACAAACCTTCGTTCAATCCGTTCAGTCCTTTGTCTCCTGAGTACCCACCTTCATCTCCTGAATACAAACCAACTGGACTTTCGTATACAGATGTCGGATCTTAATAATACCCATTTTGTCGCAGGAGGAAAATAATCCTGCAGCAGGAGGATTTTAATAAATATTGAATATTTTAAATTGCCGCTAGGGCCAGCTGGAAGCGGTGTTTGTAGGCTATACAATAACTTAAACTGCAGGTCCAATGGCCGTCAGTTTAAGTAGCCTATTTAAGCTATGTGCAGGCCACAACGCGTCTCATGTGAATTCTTATGTGGATTATAATAAATAGACATATTTGTAGGGGGTAGATGTATTTTTAATGAAGGAAAATCTGTTTTTTAGATTAATTGTTTTATTATATGTTCAAGGCAATCAATAGGCCGAATAAATAGTTGTTTGCCTCAGTGCCAGTGTGGTCAAGAGGTTACAGCCACTGACCCCGAGTGATGTTAACAGGTGCAATCACTGTGCTCCAGAGCAGATTTGGAAGGAAGGATCTTGTGATTAGTGTTCACATGTCAAAGCTGCTGCATCTCACTCCTGTGAAGAAATCCTCTGACATAAATGCATTGAGGCAGCTATATGATGAATGTGAAATTCAGATTAGGAGCTTGGAATCACTGGGTGTAGTGTCAGAAACCTACGGAAGCCTACTATGCCCAATCTTACTGCAGATGATTCCAGAGGACATAGCTCTTGGCTATAGTCGTCCGACGGGAGTACATGATGAATGGAAAGTGTCTGAGATAATCTGTTTCCTACAGAAGGAGGTTCAGAGCAGGGAGAGAGCACTACAAATGACAAGATCATGCAACCAACAGAAAGAGAGCAAACCATGGAACAAGTCATGCTCCTCCAATTAAATGAAAACAAACAACCCAACATGCCATCTGCTGCGCCACTGCACACAGCCAGCCAGAAGGAACAAAACTGTCTATTATGTGACAGTGCAGACCACAAATCAGAAAACTGCCAGACCACAATATTACTGCACGCAAAGAGAAACTAAAGAAAATGGGAAGATGCTTTGTATGTTTAGGACAGACACAAAATTCTGTAAAGTCAAAGACATGTCATGTGCAACATGTGGAAGAAGACATCATATTGCTGTGTGTACCGGTAAGAGGAGTGAGGTGCAACCCCCTACTGTTTCTGCAGATGATGTTGTTTCCTCAGTTATTCCCCATTCAGTGAAGATGAAACCAGATGGACAGAACACTGTGTTGCTACAAACGGCAAAGGCATGGGTAAAGGCCCATCGGGCAGGAAGATCGTTGCTTACTAGATGGGGACAGTCAGAGAAGCTTTGTACATGAAAACCTTGTGAGGGCCTGAAGCTACCAGTAATCAGACAAGAAGCACTCACTCTTCACACGTTCGGCTCCTCTGCTCCAGCAACGTCCCAATGCAACACAGTGAAAGTCATCTTGGAGAATGTCTGGGACAAACAGCAGAGAATTCAAATAGAGGAAATTGAAACCCCACAAGTGTGCACAGCTGTGATGAAGGTTCCTGGTGAGCAGATTCAACATGATCTCAATAGAAAGGGACTGCAGCTCGCAGATTTTCCAGGAGATGACAATGTTCCTGAACTCTCTGTCCTGAGAGGAACAGACTACTACTGGCAGATCGTATCAGGCCGAGTGGAGCGACTGACAGAGACGCTGGTTGCTTTAGAGAGTACCTTTGGATGGTCGGTGCAGGGACCAGTGTCCATGTAAAGTGTCACTGAGGCAACATGCATGTTCATCCCACTTGATGAAAACACACTAGTCTCCAAACAACTGCATGCATTCTAGGAGTTTGAGTCTCTGGGTAGCACAAGCGAGAAAACACAGAACCGAGACTCTACAGAGGTTCGAGAGAACAACCACTTCCAAAGATGGACGATACCACGTGGAGTTGCCATGGAAACGACAAATGCCAGAACTCCAAGACAACTATAGAATCGCCAAGAAACGGTTTGAAGGTCTGAAGAAAATACTGAAGAAGGATGTGACGTTGTTACAGCAGATACAATGAAGTAGTAGAGGACTACATACAACAGGACACGGCAGAGGGACGTGCTGAAGGACAATGCATCAAGCGCAGACAATGTGAAATACTACTTACCTCACCATGCAGTACTCTGAGAGGACAAGGTGACGACAAAACTGAGAGTGGTGTTTGATGCCTCGTCCCATGAAGATGGCTGTCCAACCCTCAATGACTGTCTACTCACAGGACCGAACCTGAATCCGTATCTGCTCAGCGTTCTGATAAATTTCAGACTACATGAGATCGCATTCATGGCAGATATCAAGAAGGCTCCCGCCGCTTCAGGGCTGTTTTCAATCACCCTCCTGAGGGTAAAGCGGCGGGGGAGCGTCTGTTCCACCTCCGACAGGGGAAGAGGAGCGCACAGGAGTTCGCCCTGGTTTTCAGGACTCTAGCGGCGGATGCGGGGTGGAATGAGAGGGCCCTCATCGACCACTATCGGTGTAGCCTGCGTGAGGACGTTCGTCGAGAGCTGGCCTGCAGGGACACCAATCTGTCCTTCGACCAGCTAGTGGACATGTCCATCCGTCTGGATACCCTGCTGGCCACCCGCGGACGTCCCGAGATGGGGCCGTCCATTTCCATCCCCCCAGCACCTCCGAGCCGAGCCCAATGGAGCTCGGGGGTGCTGGCACTAGAGAGAGAAGGAGAGAGAACCCGAGGGGGGCGTCCCTGCACCCAGCTGTGTCCGTGGAGGACACACTGCGGCTAGGTGCTGGGGAGGGTCTCCAGGGAATCGGGGCAACAGGTCGCGCACTGGGGAGTCATTTCAGGTGAGTAGGCGCCCCACTCACCCAGAGCTCTCTGTTGTTCACTTGTGTATACCTGTGGTATTTCCTCAGGTTGCATCTCATTCCCAGCATAAGGCGCTAGTCGATTCAGGCGCAGCTGGGAATTTTATTGATCGGAAATTTTGTTCTAAGTTAGGGATTCCCCTCCTGCCCATTGATGCACCCTTTCCTGTCCATGCCCTAGATAGCCGCCCGTTGGGATCTGGGTTGATTAGGGAGGTCACAGCGCCACTAAAGATGAAGACGCAGGGGGTCATGAGGAGATTATTCAGTTGTACCTAATTGACTCTCCTGCGTATCCCGTGGTGCTGGGGCTTCCTTGGTTAATCACCCATGACCCCACCATTTCGTGGCAACAGAGGGCTCTCAAGGAATGGTCTGGCCAGTGTGTTGGGCGATGTTTAGGTGTTTCCGTTGGGGCGACCACGGTGGAGAGTCCGAACCAAGTGCCCGCAATGCACATTCCCCCTGAATATGAGGATTTGGCACTCGTGTTCAGCAAGACGAGGGCGACGCGATTGCCACCTCATAGGCAGGGAGATTGTGCGATAAACCTCCAGACAGGTGCGGCACTTCCGCGGAGCCATGTGTATCCTCTGTCTCAAGAGGAGACGGTGGCTATGGAGACATACATAGCTGAGTCTCTGAGACAGGGATACATACGGCCCTCCACTTCCCCTGCGTCCTCGAGTTTCTTTTTTGTGAAGAAGAAGGATGGAGGTTTAGCACGTGTATTGATTATCGTAGTCTCAATCAGATCACTGTGAAATACAGTTACCCTCTTCCTCTGATTGCGAGTATGACTGAATCATTACGCGGAGCGCGGTTCTTCACAAAACTGGATCTCAGGAGTGCTTATAACTTGGTGTGCATTAGGGAGGGAGATGAATGGAAGACGGCATTTAGTACCACCTCAGGTCATTATGAGTATCTTATCATCCAATACGGGTTAATGAATGCTCCTTCAGTCTTCCAATCATTTGTGGACGAGATCTTCCGGGACCTGCATGGGCAGGGAGTGGTAGTGTACATTGACGACATCCTAGTGTACTCTGCTACACGAGCCGATCATGTAGCCCTGGTGCGCCGAGTGTTGGGTAGGCTGTTGGAGCATGACTTGTATGTCAAGGCAGAGAAATGTCTGTTTTTCCAGGAGTCCATCTCCTTCTTGGGTCATCGGTTGTCCGCGTCAGGGGTGAAGATGGAGATTGACCGGGTGTCAGCCGTGCGTAACTGGCAAACCCCAACCACTGTAAAAGAGGTGCAGCAGTTTTTGGGTTTTGCCAATTACTACCGGAGGTTTATCCGGGGTTTTGGACAGGTAGCAGCTCCCATTACTTCCCTGCTGAAGGGGGGCCCGGTGCGTTTGCAGTGTTCAGCTGAAGCGGACAGGGTGTTTTGTAAACTGAAGGACCTGTTCACTTCGGCTCCGGTGCTGGCGCACCCAGACCCCGCTTTAGCATTCCAGGTAGAGGTGGACGCGTCAGAGGCCGGTATTGGGGCAGTACTGTCGCAACGCTCCGGCACGCCTCCTAAGCTCCGTTCCTGCGCTTTTTATTCTAAAAAGCTCAGCCCGGCGGAGCGTAATTATGACGTAGGGGACAGGGAGCTGTTAGCCGTGGTTCAAGCCCTAAAGGTGTGGTGGCATTGGCTTGAGGGGGCTCAACACCCTTTTCTCATTCTGACTGACCATCGTAACCTGGAGTACATCCGGGCAGCTAGGAGATTGAACCCTCGTCAGGCCAGGTGGAACATGTTCCTGACCCGGTTCGTTTTTAAGATCACTTACATCCCAGGGTCCCAGAACGGTAAGGCAGACGCCCTGTCCCGGCGGTATGACACAGAGGAGAGGTCCAATGAGCCCACTCCCATACTGCCGGAGTCTTGTCTGGTGGCACCGGTGGTATGGGAGGTCGATGAGGAAATTGAGCGGGCGTTACGCACCGACCCTACTCCCCCAGAGTGTCCAGTGGGTCGGACGTACGTGCCGCTCGAGGTCCGTGATCGTCTCATTTATTGGGCTCATACGTCACCCTCCTCTGGACATCCAGGTATTGGCCGGACAGTGCACTGCCTTAGTGTTAAGTACTGGTGGCCAACATTGGCTAGGGACGTGAGGGTTTATGTCTCCTCCTGCTCGGTGTGCGCTCAGTGTAAGGCGCCTAGACACCTGCCCAGGGGGAAGTTACAACCCCTGCCCATTCCACAACGGCCCTGGTCTCACCTCTCTGTGGACTTTGTCACGGACCTTCCCCCCTCTCAGGGGAATACCACTATTCTGGTCATTGTGGATCGGTTCTCTAAGGCCTGTCGTCTCATTCCAATGCCGGGTCTCCCTACTGCCCAACAGACCGCTGAGGCTTTGTTCACCCACGTCTTCCGGCACTACGGGGTTCCCGAGGATACAGTGTCTGATCGGGGTCCCCAATTCACCTCTAGAGTCTGGAGGGCGTTCATGGAACGCTTTGGGGGTCTCGGTTAGCCTTACCTCGGGTTACCACCCTGAGAGTAATGGGCAGGTGGAGAGAGTGAACCAGGATGTGGGTAGGTTTCTGAGATCATATTGCCAGGGCCGGCCGGAGGAGTGGTCGGGGGTATATCCCCTGGGCAGAGATGGCTCAGAACTCTCTCCGCCACTCCTCTACTAACCTGACCCCTTTTTCAGTGCGTGTTAGGTTATCAGCCGGTTCTGGCACCATGGCATCAGAGCCAGATCGAGGCTCCTGCGGTGGATGAGTGGTTTCGGCGCTCGGAGGAGACGTGGAACGCTGCACACGTACATCTGCAGCGGGCCATCCGCAGGCAGAAGGCGAGCGCCGATCTCCACCGCAGTGAGGGTCCAGTCTACGCCCCTGGAGATCGAGTCTGGCTCTCGACTCGAAACCTGCCCCTCGCCTGCCCTGCCGGAAGCTTGGCCGGCGGTTTGTGGGGCCATTTAAAGTCCTGAGGAGATTGAATGAGGTGTGTTACAAGTTGCAACTGCCTAATGACTATCACATTAACCCCTCGTTCCATGTGTCTCTCCTCAGGCCGGTGGTAGCTGGTCCACTCCAGGAGAGTGAGATAAGAGAGACCCCTCCGCCCCCCACTGGACATCGAGGGGGCTCCGGCGTACTCAGTCCGGTCCATCGTGGATTTGAGACGTCGGATGGGGGGTCTACAATATCTTGTGGAGTGGGAGGGGTACGGTCCGGAGGAACGGTGCTGGGTGCCTAGGAGGGACATTTTAGATCCATCCCTCCTGACTGAGTTCCACCGTAGTCATCCTACGCGCCCTGCTCCACGTCCTCCTGGCCGTCCCCGAGGCCGGGGTCGGCGCACGGCTGGAGCCGCGCGTCAAGGGGGGGGTACTGTCACGAATTCCGCAGAGACTGCTCCTCCTCCTTGTTCGGGCAGGCTTCGGCGTTCGTCGTCCCCGGAGTACTAGCTGCTACCGTTTGATGTTCTCTATGCTTGTTTGGTTTTGTCTGGTTGATGCACCTGTTTCATATCATGTATTGATTATGTCACCTATAAGTTTCCTTTGGTTTTGTTAGTAGTTGTGTGTTGTTGTACGCCTGTCCGTTGGTGTAGGTTTATTGTTTTATTGTTGTTCGTGCTTTACACACTTTATGCACTGTTTGCGTAATCGCTCGCCTCCTGTTTGTTGAGGCCCGTTGGTTTTTGTATCTTTGCCTCTGTGACTATTAAAGTCGGATCGACTAAGCTTCTGTGTCCTGCGCTTGACTCCAACACTGCATCCACATCAGCCTTTGACAGAAACAGAAGAGAGGAAAATGCCTCCCTGTGTCCAGAAATTCTGGCACACATTCGTGTGCGCTTTAGAACGCACAGTGGAGCACGGACCAACCGGTAAAGCACGGCAACACAAACAAAAGAACGAATGATGATAGAAGTGGATTCAATGACCGTGGGATGACATAAGTGCGATGACGCGATGGCTTATGAAGTACAGAACTTCGTATCCTGAGTACAAACCTTCGTTCAATCCGTTCAGTCCTTTGTCTCCTGAGTACCCACCTTCATCTCCTGAATACAAACCAACTGGACTTTCGTATACAGATGTCGGATCTTAATAATACCCATTTTGTCGCAGGAGGAAAATAATCCTGCAGCAGGAGGATTTTAATAAATATTGAATATTTTAAATTGCCGCCAGGGGCCAGCTGGAAGCGGTGTTTGTAGGCTATACAATAACTTAAACTGCAGGTCCAATGGCCGTCAGTTTAAGTAGCCTATTTAAGCTATGTGCAGGCCACAACGCGTCTCATGTGAATTCTTATGTGGATTATAATAAATAGACATATTTGTAGGGGGTAGATGTATTTTTAATGAAGGAAAATCTGTTTTTTAGATTAATTGTTTTATTATATGTTCAAGGCAATCAATAGGCCGAATAAATAGTTGTTTGCCTCAGTGCCAGTGTGGTCAAGAGGTTACAGCCACTGACCCCGAGTGATGTTAACAGGTGCAATCACTGTGCTCCAGAGCAGATTTGGAAGGAAGGATCTTGTGATTAGTGTTCACATGTCAAAGCTGCTGCATCTCACTCCTGTGAAGAAATCCTCTGACATAAATGCATTGAGGCAGCTATATGATGAATGTGAAATTCAGATTAGGAGCTTGGAATCACTGGGTGTAGTGTCAGAAACCTACGGAAGCCTACTATGCCCAATCTTACTGCAGATGATTCCAGAGGACATAGCTCTTGGCTATAGTCGTCCGACGGGAGTACATGATGAATGGAAAGTGTCTGAGATAATCTGTTTCCTACAGAAGGAGGTTCAGAGCAGGGAGAGAGCACTACAAATGACAAGATCATGCAACCAACAGAAAGAGAGCAAACCATGGAACAAGTCATGCTCCTCCAATTAAATGAAAACAAACAACCCAACATGCCATCTGCTGCGCCACTGCACACAGCCAGCCAGAAGGAACAAAACTGTCTATTATGTGACAGTGCAGACCACAAATCAGAAAACTGCCAGACCACAATATTACTGCACGCAAAGAGAAACTAAAGAAAATGGGAAGATGCTTTGTATGTTTAGGACAGACACAAAATTCTGTAAAGTCAAAGACATGTCATGTGCAACATGTGGAAGAAGACATCATATTGCTGTGTGTACCGGTAAGAGGAGTGAGGTGCAACCCCCTACTGTTTCTGCAGATGATGTTGTTTCCTCAGTTATTCCCCATTCAGTGAAGATGAAACCAGATGGACAGAACACTGTGTTGCTACAAACGGCAAAGGCATGGGTAAAGGCCCATCGGGCAGGAAGATCGTTGCTTACTAGATGGGGACAGTCAGAGAAGCTTTGTACATGAAAACCTTGTGAGGGCCTGAAGCTACCAGTAATCAGACAAGAAGCACTCACTCTTCACACGTTCGGCTCCTCTGCTCCAGCAACGTCCCAATGCAACACAGTGAAAGTCATCTTGGAGAATGTCTGGGACAAACAGCAGAGAATTCAAATAGAGGAAATTGAAACCCCACAAGTGTGCACAGCTGTGATGAAGGTTCCTGGTGAGCAGATTCAACATGATCTCAATAGAAAGGGACTGCAGCTCGCAGATTTTCCAGGAGATGACAATGTTCCTGAACTCTCTGTCCTGAGAGGAACAGACTACTACTGGCAGATCGTATCAGGCCGAGTGGAGCGACTGACAGAGACGCTGGTTGCTTTAGAGAGTACCTTTGGATGGTCGTGGTGCAGGGACCAGTGTCCATGTAAAGTGTCACTGAGGCAACATGCATGTTCATCCCACTTGATGAAAACACACTAGTCTCCAAACAACTGCATGCATTCTAGGAGTTTGAGTCTCTGGGTAGCACAAGCGAGAAAACACAGAACCGAGACTCTACAGAGGTTCGAGAGAACAACCACTTCCAAAGATGGACGATACCACGTGGAGTTGCCATGGAAACGACACATGCCAGAACTCCAAGACAACTATAGAATCGCCAAGAAACGGTTTGAAGGTCTGAAGAAAATACTGAAGAAGGATGTGACGTTGTTACAGCAGATACAATGAAGTAGTAGAGGACTACATACAACAGGACACGGCAGAGGACGTGCTGAAGGACAATGCATCAAGCGCAGACAATGTGAAATACTACTTACCTCACCATGCAGTACTCTGAGAGGACAAGGTGACGACAAAACTGAGAGTGGTGTTTGATGCCTCGTCCCATGAAGATGGCTGTCCAACCCTCAATGACTGTCTACTCACAGGACCGAACCTGAATCCGTATCTGCTCAGCGTTCTGATAAATTTCAGACTACATGAGATCGCATTCATGGCAGATATCAAGAAGGCTTTCCTCCAGATATCCCTAGCAGAGAGAGAGACAGAGACACCGTGATATTCCTGTGGCTCGCAGCTACAATCAGGAAGCACCTGGAACAATATGAAACAAAACAACCAGAAGTTGTAGAGACATTGAGAGAGTCACCCTATGTAAATGACTTCATTGCAAGTTCACGCGATGTTG
Organism: Coregonus clupeaformis; assembly: GCF_020615455.1. Lineage (NCBI taxonomy): Eukaryota > Metazoa > Chordata > Actinopteri > Salmoniformes > Salmonidae > Coregonus > Coregonus clupeaformis. Next base: position 35,017,690 of record NC_059206.1, on the reverse strand, counting down.
AAGCGGATTACCTTGTGGAAACAACTGCAAAGTGAATGCTGTCGACTGCAGGCATGGACCTCTGCAAGTGGATGACCAACTCTCCTGAACGGAAAGCAAAATGGGAGGAGAGTATGACAACTGACCACCTGTTGGCGCTAGAAACACAAGGAGGAGTGCTGAAAGTCTTAGGTTTAGTGTGGAGACCGGGAACAGATGACTTTGTGTTTGACCTCAGGCCGCTACTGAGCATTCTAAAGCAAAATGATAACACAAAGAGAAGTGTTCTGCAGTCATCTGCACACATCTTCGACCTTCTTGGCTTCCTGACCCACTTCACCAACACGATCAAGTGCATGTTCCAGGAAATGTGGGAGAGGGGACTCAGCTGGGACAAAGAGTTACCACCTGATATAACACGGGAATGGCAACAGTGGTGTTCAGAACTACCCCAGCTACAGCAGCTCACCATACCAAGGTGGTACAGAACAGACATGCAGCCACAGAACAGCCACACACTGAAACTACACGTGTTCTGTGATGCAAGTGAAAGGGCTTACAGTGCAGTAGCTTACCTGCAAGGTGAATCACAAGACGGGGAAAAAATGACAAGTCAAGTCACATCCAAGTCCAGGGTAGCCCCACTCAAGACAATGATGCTGCCACGCCTGGAGCTCATGGGAGCTGTGATTGGAGCGAGACTAGCAAACAACCTGATGACTACACTGAAAATGGAACAAAAACAGATCAAAATGTGGACAGACTCAATGATCGTGCTGCATTGGATTTGCAGCTAACAGAGTGACAGAGATCCAATCCTTGACCAATCCAGAGTCATGGTCACATACTGAAGGGAAAACAAATCCAGCAGACCTCCCTACAAGAAGACAAACTGTTTGTACCTTGACACAGAGACAGCTATGGTGGAACGGACCCAGCAGTCTGACATCACCCAAACAGTCAAGGTTCCAGAAGAGGTGAATACAGAACTCCAGTCCAGTTGCCAGGTCACTGTACAGCTCACAGCAAACAGCACAGACATCACGAAAACTGTGTTGGAGCTTGAAAGGCACAGCAAACTGAAAAGAGTGTTCAGAGTGACCGCCTGGATAAAGAGATTCATAGCCAATGCTCGTACAAACATAAAGATGCAAGTCGAACTGACTGCTGATGAACTGTTCGAGGCAGAAAAGTACTGGATCAAAGTAACACAACAACAGAGTTTCAGTCAGGTGACCAAACTACTGAAGGCAGGAAAAAGCCTAAACAATGACTGTAAAATCTGAGAACTGAAACCGTTCCTGGACGAACACAAACTACTCAGGAAGACCGCAACAGACCAACTTCACATTCAGAGAGCAGCACCCATGGGTTATGCCCAACAAGCACAGATACTCAGAAATGCTGATACAGTATCATCATGAGAAGATTATGCATTCTGGAGTAAGATACATTCTAGTACAAATCAGAGAGCGATACAGGATCTTGCGTGCTAGGCAGCCAGTCAAGAGCACAGTGGCAAGATGTATAGTCTGGAAGAGATTCAAGGCAAGGGCCGGACAGCAGGTCACTGCACCTTTACCAAAAGACAGAATAACTGAATCCCCACCATTCGAAGTCACAAGTGTGGATTTTGCAGGGCCGCTCTACGTGAAAGAAAATGGTTATGTGAAGAAGTCATATGTTGCGCTGTTCACTTGTGCTGTAACCAGAGCAGTGCATTTGGAACTGGTCTCAGATCAGTCAACAGAGACATTCATGTTAGCTCTGAAAATATTAATCTCAAGGAGAGGATTATGCAAGGTAATCTATTTGGACAATGCAAAAATGTTCAAGAGAGCTGATCAGGACTTGAAAGAGCTGTGGAAGGCAATCAAAGAGCCCCAACTCTTGGCGTTCTTCACAGAAAAGGGCATCACCTGGAGGTTCATCGCCGAGCGAGCAGCCTGGTGGGGCGGATTCTGGGAAAGACTCGTCAGGTCAGTGAAAACATGCTTGAGAAAGGTTCTTGGGAGAGCTTCGCTCAACTTTGAAGAGATGTGCACAGTCCTGACAGAGGTTGAAGCTATCCTAAATTCTAGGCCTCTGACCTTCGTGCACAATAAAGTGGATGAACCAAAACCCCTGACACCAGCACACTTCCTGGTGGGTAAAAGACTAACCTTTTTGCCGCCCAAGCCATTTCCGGCTGACACTCAGCACCCAACGCTCAACAAGGAGGAAATGACATGCAGATGGAAGTACAGGCAGAGACTTGTGACCAGCTTCTGGAACAGCTGGCAAATAAACTAATTGCTGGATCTAAAGTCAGCATACCACTGTGACACACCACAGCCAACCCCACTGAAAGTGAGTGACGTTGCACTCGTCGGAGAAGATAACACACCCAGACAAACCTGGAAACTAGGGAAGATTGAGGAACTGTTTCCAGGCCGAGATGGCGTAGTTAGGTCATGTTAAGTTTGTACTGTCTCAGGGACTTTGTTGTGAAGACCTATTCAGTTGATATACTGCTTAGCGATTTAGATTAACACAGTTGTTAATCGGGGGGAGGATGTTGTAACTTTAATGGGTTACAGAGTTAATGTTTACAGTTAATTCATTGCGCTGTATCTAAAAATATTTAATTGTACAGTTTTTTAAATATGTAAGAGTAATTGTATTAGAATTCATGTGATGGACATCGAGATAACTATGTACATATTTATGTTGTATTGGTTAGCATTGGATTACACTATTGACTGCAAGTACCAGAACGCCTTGCAACAGGAAGTTTTAAAAAATGAGAACGTGCCAGTTATGTACTAGTGACAAGTGATTATCCTGGCTTTCGCTAGAAACTTTATTTTATTATTTTTTTGAATATAAAGTGGTAAAATGTAACGTGAACAAGTATTATTACTAAAAATAAGCTTATATAGTTTATATATATATATATATATATATATATATATATATATATATATATATATATATATATATATATATATATATATATATATACAGTGGGGAGAACAAGTATTTGATACACAGCCGATTTTGCAGGTTTTCCTACTTACAAAGCATGTAGAGGTCTGTAATTGTTATCATAGGTACACTTCAACTGTGAGAGACGGAATCTAAAACAAAAATCCAGAAAATCACATTGTATGATTTTTAAGTAATTCATTTGCATTTTATTGCATGACATAAGTATTTGATACATCAGAAAAGCAGAATTTAATATTTGGTACAGAAACCTTTGTTTGCAATTACAGAGATCATACGTTTCCTGTAGGTCTTGACCAGGTTTGCACACACTGCAGCAGGGATTTTGGCCACTCCTCCATACAGACCTTCTCCAGATCCTTCAGGTTTCGGGGCTGTCGCTGGGCAATACGGACTTTCAGCTCCCTCCAAAGATGTTCTATTGGGTTCAGGTCTGGAGACTGGCTAGGCCACTCCAGGACCTTGAGATGCTTCTTACGGAGCCACTCCTTAGTTGCCCTGGCTGTGTGTTTCGAGTCGTTGTCATGCTGGAAGACCCAGCCACAACCCATCTTCAATGCTCTTACTGAGGGAAGGAGGTTGTTGGCCAAGATCTCGCGATACATGGCCCCATCCATCCTCCCCTCAATACGGTGCAGTCGTCCTGTCCCCTTTGCAGAAAAGCATCCCCAAAGAATGATGTTTCCACCTCCATGCTTCACGGTTGGGATGGTGTTCTTGGGGTTGTACTCATCCTTCTTCTTCCTCCAAACACGGCGAGTGGAGTTTAGACCAAAAGCTCTATTTTTGTCTCATCAGACCACATGACCTTCTCCCATTCCTCCTCTGGATCATCCAGATGGTCATTGGCAAACTTCAGACGGGCCTGGACATGCACTGGCTTGAGCAGGGGGACCTTGCGTGCGCTGCAGGATTTTAATCCATGACGGCGTAGTGTGTTACTAATGGTTTTCTTTGAGACTGTGGTCCCAGCTCTCTTCAGGTCATTGACCAGGTCCTGCCGTGTAGTTCTGGGCTGATCCCTCACCTCCCTCATGATCATTGATGCCCCACGAGGTGAGATCTAGCATGGAGCCCCAGACCGAGGGCGATTGACCGTCATCTTGAACTTCTTCCATTTTCTAATAATTGCGCCAACAGTTGTTGCCTTCTCACCAAGCTGCTTGCCTATTGTCCTGTAGCCCATCCCATCCTTGTGCAGGTCTACCATTTTATCCCTGATGTCCTTACACAGCTCTCTGGTCTTGGCCATTGTGGAGAGGTTGGAGTTTGATTGAGTGTGTGGACATGTGTCTTTTATACAGGTAACGAGTTCAAACAGGTGCAGTTAATACAGGTAATGAGTGGAGAACAGTAGGGCTTCTGAAAGACAAACTAACAGGTCTGTGGGAGCCAGAATTCTTACTGGTTGGTAGGTGATCAAATACTTATGTCATGCAATAAAATGTACATTAATTACTTAAAAATCATACAATGTGATTTTCTGGATTTTTGTTTTTGACTCCGTCTCTCACAGTTGAAGTGTACCTATGATAAAAATTACAGACCTCTACATGCTTTGTAAGTAGGAAAACCTGCAAAATCGGCAGTGTATCAAATACTTGTTCTCCCCACTGTATATATACATACACTACCGTTCAAAAGTTTGGGGTCACTTAGAATACATTAGACAAATACATTAGAGTGTCTAGTTTGAGAAACAGACACCTCACAGGTCCTCAACTGGCAGCTTCATTAAATAGTACCTGCAAAACACCAGTCTCAACGTCAACAGTGAAGAGGCGACTCCGGGATGCTGACCTTCTAGGCAGGCAGTCTGAGATATGGCTTTTTCTTTGCAACTCTGCCAAGAAGGTCAGCATCCCGGAGTCGCCTCTTCACTGTTGATGTTGAGACTGCGTTTTGCGGGTACTATTTAATGAAGCTGCCAGTTGAGGACCTGTGAGGCGCCTGTTTCTCAAACTAGACACTCTAATGTATTTGTCCTCTTGCTCAGTTGTGCACCGGGGCCTCCCAATCCTCATTCTATTCTGGTTAGAGCCAGTTTGCGCTGTTCTGTGAAGGGAGTACTACACAGCGTTGTACGAGATCTTCAGTTTCTTAGCAATTTCTCGCATGGAATAGCCTTCATTTCTCAGAACAAGAATAGACTGACGAGTTTCAGAAGAAAGTTATTTGTTTATGGCCATTTTGAGCCTGTAATCGAACCCACAATTGCTGATGCTCCAGATACTCAACTAGTCTCAAGAAGGCCAGTTTTATTGCTTCTTTAATCAGCACAACAGTTTTCAGCTGTGCTAACATATTAGCCTTTTAAAATTATAAACTTGGATTAACAAAAACAACAAGCCATTGGAACACAGACTGATGGTTGCTGATAATGGGCCTCTGTACGCCTATGTAGATATTCCATAAAAAATCTGCCGTTTCCCGCTACAATAGCCATTTCCAACATTAACAATGTCTACACTGTATTTCTAATCAATTTGGTGTTATTTTAATGGACAAAACAATTGATTTTCTTTAGAAAAAAATGACATTTCTAAGTGACCACAAACTTTGAACGGTAGTGTATATATATATATATATATATATATATATATATATATATATATATATATATATATATATATATATATATATATATATACGTACCAGTCAAAAGTTTGGACACACCTACTCATTCCAGGGTTTTTCTTTATTTTTACTATTTTCTACATTGTAAAATAATAGTGAAGACATCAATATTTTTGAGTTATTTGTGCCAGAAGGGTGTGGGCCGGAATTGAACCCACGCCAACACAGCAGACCTATATGTGCGCACTGAAGGCAGCAGCACTATCCGTTAGACTACCCCAGGCCACGACTGAATTCAATCAATTTTTCAATCAATTTTATTTTATATAGCCCTTCTTACATCAGCTAATATCTCGAAGTGCTGTACAGAAACCCAGCCTAAAACCCCAAACAGCTAGTAATGCAGGTGTAGAAGCACGGTGGCTAGGAAAAACTCCCTAGAAAGGCGAAAACCTAGGAAGAAACCTAGAGAGGAACCAGGCTATGAGGGGTGGCCAGTCCTCTTCTGGCTGTGCCGGGTGAAGATTATAACAGAACCATGCCAAGATGTTCAAAAATGTTCATAAGTGACAAGCATGGTCAAATAATAATCAGGAATAAATCTCAGTTGGCTTTTCATAGCCGATCATTAAGAGTTGAAAACAGCAGGTCTGGGACAGGTAGGGGGTTCCATAACCTGCAGGCAGAACAGTTGAAACTGGAATAGCAGCAAGGCCAGACGGACTGGGGACAGCAAGGAGTCACCACGGCCGGTAGTCCCGACGTATGGTCCTAGGGCTCAGGTCTCTCAGTTGGCTTTTCATAGCCGATCATTAAGAGTTGAAAACAGCAGGTCTGGGACAGGTAGGGGTTTCTGTAACCGCAGGCAGAACAGTTGAAACTGGAATAGCAGCAAGGCCAGGCGGACTGGGGACAGCAAGGTGTCATCATGCCCGGTAGTCCTGACGTATGGTCCTAGGGCTCAGGTTCTCAGAGAGAAAGAGAGAACGAGAGAATTAGAGAGAGCATACTTAAATTCACACAGGACACTGGATAAGACAGGAGAAGTACTCCAGGTATAACCAACTAACCCCAGCCCCCCGACACATAAACTACTGCAGCATAAATACTGGAGGCTGAGACAGGAGCGGTCCGGAGACACTGTGGCCCCATCCGAAGAAACCCCGGACAGGGCCAAACAGGAAGGATATAACCCCACCCACTCTGCCAAAGCACAGCCCCCGCACCACTAGAGGGGATATCCTCAACCACCAACTTACAATCCTGAGACAAGGCCGAGTATAGCCCACAGAGGTCTCCACCACAGCACAAACCAAGGGGGGCGCCAACCCAGACAGGAAGATCACGTCAGTAACTCAACCCACTCAAGTGACGCACCCCTCCCAGGGACGGCATGAAAGAGCACCAGCAAGCCAGTGACTCAGCCCCTGCAACAGGGTTAGAGGCAGAGAACCCCAGTGGAGAGGGGAACCGGCCTGGCAGAGACAGCAAGGGCTGTTCGTTGCTCCAGAGCCTTTCCGTTCACCTTCACACTCCTGGGCCAGACTACACTCAATCATATGACCTACTGAAGAGATAAGTCTTCAGTAAAGACTTAAAGGTTGAGACCGAGTCTGCGTCTCTCACATGGGTAGGCAGACTGTTCCATAAAAATGGAGATCTATAGGAGAAAGCCCTGCCTCCCGCTGTTTGCTTAGAAATTCTAGGGACAATTAGGAGGCCTGCGTCTTGTGACCGTAGCGTACGTATTGGTATGTACGGCAGGACCAACTCGGAAAGATAGGTAGGAGCAAGCCCATGTAACGCTTTATAGGTTAACAGTAAAACCTTGAAATCAGCCCTTGCCTTAACAGGAAGCCAGTGTAGGGGAAGCTAGCACTGGAGTAATATGATCAAATTTCTTGGTTCTAGTCAGGATTCTAGCAGCCGTATTTAGCACTAACTGAAGTTTATTTAGTGCTTTATCCGGGTAGCCGGAAAATAGAGCATTGCAGTAGTCTAACCTAGAAGTAACAAATGCATGGATTAATTTTTCTGCATCATTTTTGGACAGAAAATTTCTGATTTTTGCAATGTTACGTAGATGGAAAAAAGCTGTCCTTGAAACAGTCTTGATATGTTCGTCAAAAGAGAGATCAGGGTCAAGAGTAACGCCGTAAATTTTGACAGCTCATTCGTAACCTTAGGATACACTTCACACTGGTATGTCACAGCCTAGTGGAGACCACTATCTATCTTGTGTTATTAAGCTATATCTGGTTTGTGCTTAGTGGGACTATCATTAGTTTTTCAACAGGACAATGACCAAAAACACACCTCCAGGCTGTGTAAGGGCTATTTGATCAAGAAGGAGAGTGATGGGTAGGTAACAACACATCTGCCACACTGATCCTCAACACGGGGGCCCCTCAGGGGTGCGTGCTCAGTCCCCTCACGTACTCCCTGTTCACCCATGACTGCATGGCCAGGCATGACTCCAACACCATTATTAAGTTTGCCGACGACACAACAGTGGTAGGCCTGATCACCGACAACGATGAGACAGCCTATAGGGAGCAGGATAGAGACCTGGCCATGTGGTGCCAGGATAACACCCTCTCCCTCAACGTGTTCAAGACAAAGGAGATGATTGTGGACTACAGGGAAAAAAAGAGGACTGAGCACGCCCCCATTCTCATCGACGGGGCTGTAGTGGAACAGGTTGAGAGCTTCAAGTTCCTTGGTGTCCACATCACCAACGAACTATCATGGTCCAAACACACCAAGACAGTCGTGAAGAGGGCACGACAAAGCCTATTCCCCCTCAGGAGACTGAAAAGATTCGGCATGGGTCCTCAGATCCTCAAAAAATTCTACAGCTGCACCATCGAGAGCATCCTGACTGGTTGCATCACCGCCTGGTATGGCAACTGCTTGGCCTCCGACCGCAAAGCACTACATAGGGTAGTGCGTACGGCCCAGTACATCACTGGGGCCAAGCTTCCTGCCATCCAGGACCTCTATACCAGGCGGTGTCAGAGAAAGGCCCTCAAAATTGTCAAAGACTCCAGCCACCCTAGTCATAGACTGTTCTCTCTGCTACCGCACGGCAAGCGGTACCTGAGTGCCAAGTCTAGGTCCAAAAGACTTCTCAACAGCTTCTACCCCCAAGCCATAAGACTCCTGAACAGCTAATCATGGCTACCCAGACTATTTGCACTGCCCCCCCCCCACCCCATCTTTTTACGCTGCTGCTACTCTGTTAATTATTTATGCATAGTCACTTTAACTCTACCCACATGTACATATTACTTCAACTACCTCAACTAGCCGGTGCCCCCGCACATTGACTCTGCACCGGTACCCCCCTGTATATATAGCCTCCCTACTGTTATTTTATTTTACCTATGCTCTTTTTTTCTCACCACTTTTTTTGTTGTTGTTTTATTTGACTTTTTATTAAAAATAAATGCACTGTTGGTTAAGGGCTGTAAGTAAGCATTTCACTGTAATGTCTGCACCTGTTGTTTTCGGCGCATGTGGCCAATAACATTTTGTTTTATTTTAATTGATTTGATGGAGTGCTGCATCAGATTACCTAGCCTCCACAATCACCTGATCTCAACCCAATTGAGATGGTTTGGGATGAGTTGGACTGCAGTGTGAAGGAAAAACAGCCAACAAGTGCTCAGCATATGTGGGAAGTCCTTCAATACTGTTGGAAAAGCATTCCTCATGAAGCTGGTTGAGAGTATGCCAAGAGTGTGCAAAGCTGTCATCAAGGCAAAGGGTGGCTACTTTGAAGAATCTCAAATCTCAAATATATTTTGATTTGTTTAACACTTTTTTGGTTACTACATGATTCCATATGTGTTATTTCATAGTTTTGATGTCTTCACTATTATTCTACAATGTAGAAAATAGTAAAAATTAAGAAAAAACCTTGAATTAGTAGATGTGTCCAACATCTTTATTTTTATTTTTTTGGGGGGGGGTAGATCAGCTTAATATTGCAGATAGATTGTAACTTCCATCAATGTAATTGTCTGCATCACTTCCAATCCCCCATGTTTTTATATATATATATATATACTCCCCCTTATTACTTTTCAACCCCGCCATCCTTTCCCTACTTGAGGTAAATTAGTGAACAACAATGCCCAGGCCTCTACTTCCGGCCTATATTTACAATCTACACCTTATGGACACAGTCAATTTTACAATAATTATATTTTATTTGTTTTTGCTCCTGAACTTCTTCTACTCTCAACCTCTCTGATCATTTTCATGATGTCCATCCGGTTTGCTTCTATATACCATATCTTTCTAACTGTGCTCTTTCCCAAAAGCTCCCAACATACAACCTATATACTTATTATGGACACAGTATGCTTACATTATTAGTTATCTTGTTATTATTTGTTGTTATTTTTTATTAGTCCCATCCTTCAACTCCATTCAACACCTCCCATCTATCTTTTAACACCATCCATATAGGATTTCTATTTGCCATATATATTTGAACCGTACTGTGATGTTTTACAAAAGTTCTGAACCTTTCTATTCTCATTGCTTCTACAGATTGTGAATTAAAAATAAACATTTTTGCTAAAAGTATTATTATATTATTGATCGATTGACTATGACTTTTCAGATCACCCAGTAATGCTATCTGCAAGGTTAGCTCCAGGTAAATATTGCAATCCTTTAGCCATTCCTGGACCTGTGTCCAAAAACAACCTACAAATGGACAGAACCAAAACAAATGATCTAATGATTCTGTCTCTTCACAGCAAAATTTGCAGAGCTGGGACGATTGTATCCCCCATATAAATAACATTCTATTGGTAGCAATAATTTTATATAATAAGTTAAATTGAAAGATTCAAATTTTTGAATCCGGTGTCGTTTTGCGTGTCAGTTCATAAACACTATGCCATGGGATCGGTACATCAAAAATCTCTTCCCAACTATTTTGCAATCTATATGGGACGGCTGTCAATCCTTTGGTCCTGAAGTGAAACTGATATACTTTTTTATTTATCACAGTTTTCCTTAACCAATTATGTTATTTAATGCAAGGCCGACAGACAGTAACTGGACTGTAAATTAACATCTGAGCTGGAAAAGTATAATGACAAATATACTAAACAAAAATAAAAATGCAACATGCGTCAAATTCAACAATTTTACTGAGTTACAGTTTATTTAAGGAAATCAGTCATTTGAAATAAATTCATTAGGCCCTAATCTATGGATTTCACATGACTGGGCAGGGGCACAGCCATGGGTGGGCCTGGGTGGGCATAGGCCCACCCACTTGGGAGTCAGGCCCACCCACTTGGGAGCCAGGCCCACCCAGTGGGAAGCCAGGCCCAGCTAATCAGAATTAGTTTTTCCCCACAAAAGGGCTTTATTACAGACAAAAATACTCCTCAGTTTCATCTGCAGTCCGGGTGGCTGGTCTCAGATGATCCCGCAAATGAAGAAGCCGGATGTGGAAGTCCTGGGATGGCGTGGTTACACGTGAGGCCGGTTGGACGTACTGCCAAATTCTATAAAACGACGTTGGAGACGGCTTATCGTAGAGAAATTAACATTTAATTCTCTGGCAACAGCTCTGGTGGACATTCCTGCAGTCAGCATGCCAATTGCATGTTACGTTTATATTTTTGTTCAGTATAAATACATAACTTGCAGGGGGAATTAAATATAGGATAAACACATGAAACCAGGGAGAAATGCGTGTCGGCCTAGTTCAGTCTTACCTAGGTAGCCTAAACCATTGGCTTGTTCTCTCTCTTGTTCTCCCAACATTTGTTTTTCTTTCTCTCAATCCCACTGTGTGCATGTTTAATACACCGTATTCTAACTTGATGCATAAATTCATATCCAATTTTACAGCACATTCAGTGTATTCCTTTTCCAAATAAAGCTGCATCTTCAACCAGTTCGTAGGCAACAGAGCAAAATAATGACTCAAACGTAGAATGTGCAGATATCTCCGACAAAACTTTTTAAGTCCAAGTCAAATCTTTATGGCACAGACAAATGCTTCACAAGTTATGCGTTTCAATATTCATGCAGTCAATAAAATAAGGTATTTCATCTGGCTCTGCTTGACGTTTGCCAAGAAAAAGAGGGTTGGGTGTGAGTGAATGATAAAATACCCCTCCAAAAAAACCAGACAAGCTTTAGAGGAACAGTAGGTGTTTATTTCAGATCAGGAGGAACTTTGGGAAAACAAGTTACAGTGCCTTCAGAAAGTATTCATAACCCTTGACTTATTCCACATTTTGTGTTACAACCTGAACTCAAAATGGATTAACCTCTTAAGGATCGGACCCTTTTGTTCAATTTTCGCCTAAAATGACATACCCAAATCTAACTGCCTGTAGCTCAGGACCTGAAGCAAGGATATGCATATTCTTGATACCATTTGAAAAGAAACACTTTGAAGTTTGTGGAAATGTGAAATTAATGTAAGAGAATATAACACATTAGATCTGGTCAAAGATAATACAAACAAAATAACATGCATTTTATATGTATTTTGTTTGTTCCATCATCTTTGAAATGCAAGAGAAAGGCCACAATATAATATTGCTGTTTAGGCGCAATTTAGATTTTGGCTACTAGATGGAAGCAGTGTGTTTGCAACGTTTCAGATTGATCAATCAATCAATTTTATTTTATATAGCCCTTCTTACATCAGCTAATATCTCGAAGTGCTGTACAGGAACCCAGCCTAAAACCCCAAACAGCTAGTAATGCAGGTGTAGAAGCACGGTGGCTAGGAAAAACTCCCTAGAAAGGCGAAAGCCTAGGAAGAAACCTAGAGAGGAACCAGGCTATGAGGGGTGGCCAGTCCTCTTCTGGCTGTGCCGGGTGGAGATTATAACAGAACCATGCCAAGATGTTCAAAAATGTTCATAAGTGACAAGCATGGTCAAATAATAATCAGGAATAAATCTCAGTTGGCTTTTCATAGCCGATCATTAAGAGTTGAAAACAGCAGGTCTGGGACAGGTAGGGGTTCCATAACCGCAGGCAGAACAGTTGAAACTGGAATAGCAGCAAGGCCAGGCGGACTGGGGACAGCAAGGAGTCACCACGGCCGGTAGTCCCGACGTATGGTCCTAGGGCTCAGGTCTCTCAGTTGGCTTTTCATAGCCGATCATTAAAGAGTTGAAAACAGCAGGTCTGGGACAGGTAGGGGTTTCGTAGCCACAGGCAGAACAGTTGAAACTGGAATAGCAGCAAGGCCAGGCGGACTGGGGACAGCAAGGTGTCATCATGCCCGGTAGTCCTGACGTATGGTCCTAGGGCTCAGGTTCTCAGAGAGAAAGAGAGAACGAGAGAATTAGAGAGAGCATACTTAAATTCACACAGGACACTGGATAAGACAGGAGAAGTACTCCAGGTATAACCAACTAACCCCAGCCCCCGACACATAAACTACTGCAGCATAAATACTGGAGGCTGAGACAGGAGCGGTCCGGAGACACTGTGGCCCCATCCGAAGAAACCCCGGACAGGGCCAAACAGGAAGGATATAACCCCACCCACTCCGCCAAAGCACAGCCCCCGCACCACTAGAGGGATATCCCCAACCACCAACTTACAATCCTGAGACAAGGCCGAGTATAGCCCCACAGAGGTCTCCACCACAGCACAAACCAAGGGGGGCGCCAACCCAGACAGGAAGATCACGTCAGTAACTCAACCCACTCAAGTGACGCACCCCCTCCCAGGGACGGCATGAAAGAGCACCAGCAAGCCAGTGACTCAGCCCCTGCAACAGGGTTAGAGGCAGAGAACCCCAGTGGAGAGGGGAACCGGCCCGGCAGAGACAGCAAGGGCTGTTCGTTGCTCCAGCCTTTCCGTTCACCTTCACACTCCTGGGCCAGACTACACTCAATCATATGACCTACTGAAGAGATAAGTCTTCAGTAAAGACTTAAAGGTTGAGACCGAGTTAATGAAAGGTTGATCCAGTTAATGAAATGAAATCAAATTGTATTTGCCACATGCGCCAAATAAAACAGGTGTAGACATTACAGTGAAATGCTTACTTACAAGCCCTTAACCAACAATGCAGTTTTTAAGAAAATAATAAAAAGTGTTAAGTAAAAAATAGATAAATAAAAAATAGCATTTCAAAACTGGACTATTTTGTATCAAGTCTGCCCAAATGTGCCGAATTGGTCAATTGATACATTTTCGAGTACATAACTATAGAGAACATACAAAAATGATATGGTAATACAAAATGTAAGTTTACACACTTCCATGAATGTCATACATGATGGATCATTAGCTTATACACTAACTTTCACACATCTAGATGGCCGGGCAGGGTGGGTGTGGAGCCAGAGACAACAGGGCTTCAAACTGTAGAACCCAGTTCCTACATTTGAATATAAAAATGGATTTTATCAAACAAAGATATGCTACATTTTATCTCTGGGACCCTTAGGATGACAAATCAGAGCAAGATTACTGAACGTAAGTACATTATTTATCTTCAGAGGTGAATGTATCAAACCAGTTGGTGTGATACATTTTTTGTTGTTGTGCACTCTCCTCAAACAATAGCATGGTATTTTCTAACTGTAATAGCTACTGTAAATTGGACAGTGCAGTTAGCTTAACAATAATTTAAGCTTTCTGCCCATATAAGACATGTCTATGTCCTGGAAAGTTTGCTGTTACGTACAACAGTCATGCTAATCACATTAGCACATGTTAGCTCAAACGTCCCGTATATGGGACACCGATCCCGTAGAGGTTAAATTGATGTTTCTTCTCACCCATCTACACAGAACACCCCATAATGACAGTGAAAACACATACACTTAGATTGGAGTCAATAAAACTGGTTTTTCAACCACTCCACACATTTCTTGTTAACAAACTATAGTTTTGGCAAGTCGGTTAGGACATCTACTTTGTGCATGACACAAGTATTTTTTCCAACAATTGTTTACAGACAGATTATTTCACATATAATTCACGGTATCACAATTCCAGTGGGTCAGAAGTTTACATACACTAAGTTGACTGTGCCTTTAAACAGCTTGGGAAATTCCAGAAAATTATGTCATGGCTTTAGAAGCTTCTGATAGGCTAATTGACAAATTTGAGTCAATTGGAGGTGTACCTGTGGATGTATTTTAAGGCCTACCTTCAAACCTAGTACCTCTTTGCTTGACATCATGGGAAAATCAAAAGAAATCAGCCAAGACCTCAGAAAAAAAAATTGTAGACCTCCACAAGTCTGGTTCATCCTTGGGAGCAATTTCCAAACACCTGAAGGTACCATGTTAATCTGTACAAACAATAGTATGCAAGTATAAACACCATGGGACCACACAGCCGTCATACCGCTCAGGAAGGAGACGCATTCTGTCTCCTAGAGATGAACGTACTTTGGTGTGTAAAGTGCAAATCAATCCCAGAACAACAGCAAAGGACCTTGTGAAGATGCTGGAAGAAACAGGTACAAAAGTATCTATATCCACAGTAAAATGAGTCCTATATCGACATAACATGAAAGGTCGCTCAGCAAGGAAGAAGCCACTGCTCCAAAACCGCCATAAAAAAGCCAGACTACGGTTTGCAACTGCACATGGGGACAAAGATTGTACTTTTTGGAGAAATGTCCTCTGGTCTGATGAAACAAAAATAGAACTGTTTGGCCATAATGACCATCGTTATGTTTAGAGGAAAAAGGGGGTACTTGCAAGCCGAAGAACACCATCCCAACCGTGAAGCACCGGGGTGGCAGCATCATGCTGTGTGGGTCCTTTGCTGCAGGAGGGTCTGGTGCACTTCACAAAATAGATGGCATCATGAGGAAGGAAAATTATCTGGATATATTGAAGCAACATCTCAAGACATCAGTCAGGAAGTTAAAGCTTGGTCGCAAATGGGTCTTCCAAATGGACAATGACCCCAAGCATACTTCCAAAGTTGAGGCAAAATGGCTTAAGGACAACAAAGTCAAGGAATTGGAGTGGCCATCACAAATCCCTGACCTCAATCCTATAGAAAATGTGTGGGCAGAACTGAAAAAGTGTGTACGAGCAAGGAGGCCTACGAACCTGACTCAGTTACACCAGCTCTGTCAGGAGGAATGGGCCAAAATTCACCCAACGTATTGTGGGAAGCTTGTGAAAGGCTACCTGAAACATTTGACCCAAGTGAAATAATTTAAAGGCAATGCTACCAAATACTAATTGAGTATATGTAAACTTCTGACCCACTGGGAATGTGATGAAAGCAATAAAATCTGAAATAAATCACTTTCTACTATTATTCTGACATTTCACAATGTTAAAATATAGTGGTAATCCTAACTGACCTAAGACAGGGAATTTTTACTAGGATTAAATGTCAGGAATTGTGGAAAACTGAGTTTAAATGTATTTGGCTAAGGTGTATGTAAACTTCCGACTTCAACCGTACATGGGGCAGCAGTCCCTAAAGTGCATGGATTAGTATCCGGTCATAGCCGGCTTGTGACAGTGACTAAGGGTCGGAGCAGGGTACTGGGCGGAGGCCATCTAGTGGTGGCTGTTTAACAGTCTGATGGCCTGGGGATAGAAGCTGTTTATCAGTCTCTCGGTCCCAACTTTAATGTACCTGTACTGTCTCCAGCTTCTAGATTATAGTGGAGGGAATAGGCCGTGGCTTGGGTGGCTCAGGTCTTGATGATCTTCTTGGCCTTCCTGTGACACCGGGTGCTGTATATGTCCTGGAGGGCAAGCAGTGTGCCCCAGATGGTGCGTTGGGTTGACCACACCACTCTC
Source organism: Coregonus clupeaformis (assembly GCF_020615455.1). NCBI lineage: Eukaryota > Metazoa > Chordata > Actinopteri > Salmoniformes > Salmonidae > Coregonus > Coregonus clupeaformis. Next base: position 35,001,353 of record NC_059206.1, on the reverse strand, counting down.
TGGAGAGCCCTGCGGTAGAGGACGGTACAATTGCCGTACCAGGCAGGGCTACAGCCCGACAGGATGCTCTTAATGGTGCATCTATACAAGTCTGTGAGGGTTTTGGGGCCAACACAAATTTCATCAGCCTCCTGAGGTTGAAGAGGCGCTGTTGTACCTTCTTTACCACACTGTCGGTGTGAAGGGACCATTTCAGGTCCTCAGTGATGTGCACACCGAGGACCCTCTCCACTGTGGCCCTGTCGATGTGGATGGGGGCGTGCTCTCTCTGCTGTCTCTTGTAGTCCACAATCAGCTCCTTTGTTTTGTTGGCATTGAGGGAGAGGTTATTTTCCTGGCACCACTCTGACAAGGCACTCCCTCGCCCACTTAGAGGAAAGCAACACCGACCCACTGACATGGGCCCCCACCACTAATGAGGACTGTCTGCTCCTGATCTCCATGGCCAACATGGTAATCAGGCCTACCACTGTTGTGTCATCAGCAAACTTGATGATTGAGTTGGAGACATGTGTGGCCACACAGTCATGGGTGAACAGGGAGTACAGGAGGGAGCTAAGCACGCAACCCTGTGGGGCCCACCATGTTGAGGATCAGCGTGGCAGAGGTGTTGTTGCCTACCTTCACCGCCTGGGGTCGGCCCGTCAGGAAGTCCAGGACCCAGTTGCACAGAGAGGGGTTCAGACCCAGGGCCCTGAACTTAGTGATGAGCTTGGAGGGCACTATGGTGTTAAAGGCTAAGCTGTAGTCGATGAACAGCATTCTTACATACAGTACCAGTAAAAAGTTTGGACACACCTACTCATTCCAGGGTTTTTCTTTATTTTTTACTAATTTCTAGGGAAAAATACTATTTAATCAATTTTAGAATAAGGCTGTAATGTAACAAAATGTGGAAAAAGCCAACCGGTCAGAATTCTTTCCAAATGCATTGTATATATATATATATATATATATATATATATATATATATATATATACACAGTGGGGAGAACAAGTATTTGATACACTGCCGATTTTGCAGGTTTTCCTACTTACAAAGCATGTAGAGGTCTGTAATTTTTATCATAGGTACACTTCAACTGTGAGAGACGGAACCTAAAACAAAAATCCAGAAAATCACATTGTATGATTTTTAAGTAATTCATTTGCATTTTATTGCATGACATAAGTATTTGATACATCAGAAAAGCAGAACTTAATATTTGGTACAGGAACCTAAGTTTGCAATTACATAGATCATACGTTTCCTGTAGGTCTTGACCAGGTTTGCACACACTGCAGCAGGGATTTTGGCCCACTCCTCCATACAGACCTTCTCCAGACCCTTCAGGTTTCGGGGCTGTCGCTGGGCAATACGGACTTTCAGCTCCCTCCAAAGATTTTCTATTGGGTTCAGGTCTAGAGACTGGCTAGGCCACTCCAGGACCTTGAGATGCTTCTTATGGAGCCACTCCTTAGTTGCCCTGGCTGTGTGTTTTGGGTCGTTGTCATGCTGGAAGACCCAGCCACGACCCATCTTCAATGCTCTCACTGAGGGAAGGAGGTTGTTGGCCAAGATCTCGCGATACATGGCCCCATCCATCCTCCCCTCAATACGGTGCAGTCGTCCTATCCCCTTTGCAGAAAAGCATCCCCAAAGAATGATGTTTCCACCTCCATGCTTCACGGTTGGGATGGTGTTCTTGGGGTTGTACTCATCCTTCTTCTTCCTCCAAACACGGCGAGTGGAGTTTAGACCAAAAAGCTCTATTTTTGTCTCATCAGACCACATGACCTTCTCCCATTCCTCCTCTGGATCATCCAGATGGTCATTGGCAAACTTCAGACGGGCCTGGACATGCGCTGGCTTGAGCAGGGGGACCTTGTGTGCGCTGCAGGATTTTAATCCATGACGGCGTAGTGTGTTACTAATGGTTTTCTTTGAGACTGTGGTCCCAGCTCTCTTCAGGTCATTGACCAGGTCCTGCAGTGTAGTTCTGGGCTGATCCCTCACCTTCCTCATGATCATTGATGCCCCACGAGGTGAGATCTTGCATGGAGCCCCAGACCGAGGGTGATTGACCGTCATCTTGAACTTCTCCCATTTTCTAATAATTGCGCCAACAGTTGTTGCCTTCTCACCAAGCTGCTTGCCTATTGTCCTGTAGCCCATCCCAGCCTTGTGCAGGTCTACAATTTTATCCCTGATGTCCTTACACAGCTCTCTGGTCTTGGCCATTGTGGAGAGGTTGGAGTCTGTTTGATTGAGTGTGTGGACAGGTGTCTTTTATACAGGTAACGAGTTCAAACAGGTGCAGTTAATACAGGTATTGAGTGGAGAACAGGAGGGCTTCTTAAAGAAAAACTAACAGGTCTGTGAGAGCCGGAATTCTTACTGGTTGGTAGGTGATCAAATACTTATGTCATGCAATAAAATGCAAATTAATTACTTAAAAATCATACAATGTGATTTTCTGGATTTTAGTTTTACATTCCGTCTCTCACAGTTGAAGTGTACCTATGATAAAAATTACAGACCTCTACATGCTTTGTAAGTAGGAAAACCTGCAAAATCGGCAGTGTATCAAATACTTGTTCTCCCCACTGTATATATATATATATATATATATATATATATATATATATATATATATATATATATATATATATATATATATATATATATATATATATATATATATATATTCTGTGACGTCACGAGAGGCTACACAGCTTTCAGTGGGATTGCTCAAGTAGTGCAAGGAGACAAGGTTCAAACAAAACAGGGATTTTATTATAGGTCTTGGGAAATTAACGAAAATATAACAAAATTCTGTTCTCTTGTGGCTCTTTAAGGGTTAACAGTTCAGGGATGTCTCTTCCACATCCAAAATCATAATTCTCACTCGCTCAGATAACTTTTCCCCAGCCTTACTGTAGTCCACGTTGCAGCTAGTGGCCAACCCAGCAAAAAGTCCTTCCAAATGTCTCTCACGTATTTCCACAGGTGCATATATCCAAAGGTGAGTATTTCCCAAAGGTAAGTATCTCCAAATCCTTATATTCCTCATGGAAGTGGACTTGCAGCACTCTTGTCCTCCAGAGAGCCCAGGTTGGAGACTGTGTCTCTTCCCTTCCCCAACCTTCAGCTCATCAGCTCCTCATTTGTTCCAGCTGCGTGGGAAGATTGGCCATAGAGGGGTGGAGTTCCCGACCATACCAGCAGATGGAGCCATAGCTGTCTGGGTTTGCAGCCACCTCAGGGGGATGTAACGTCCCTCCAGGACACAGCCTCTCGTGACATCACACATCCCCCTCTCGGGACCGACGTCCTCGTCGGGGTAAAGGCAGCGAAGAAGGCATCACGCCGGGAGAGGGCGTCCGCATTGCCGTGGTGCTTGCCAGCCTGCTCTCTCTTCAACTCCTCCACCTCTAGGACCAGGGACTCAGCCTCCTGTTGTCTCTCCTTGAGTTTCTTACTGAACGCATCAGCCTTGGTTTTAGCAGAGTTTAGCTTCTGTTGAGCAGCTTTCAGTTCCTTCTCTCTCTCTGCCTCCGCATTCTTCATCTTGTTCTCCAACACCTTGTACTTCTCCTCTGCCTTCTTCTGACCTCCTTACTTCTGCGCAGGGTCTCCTCACACTCCTCGATGGTCCTGCACAGCCTCTCCAGCTCCTCCTGTTGCTTAGGGAAGGAGCTCTGTTGGAGTTTAGCCTGGAGGATATCTAACTCTTCTGTCTTCATGTCTAACTGTTGCTTTAACAAACGATACCTCTCAGCGGTCCCCTTCAGACCAGACAGTTCTTTGTCCAGATTCTGTAGCTCCGTCTCTGTGTCGGTCTGGGCACCTGCCATCCCTATCCGAGCCCGGGCGGGAGTGAGTAACTCGGAGGATTGCACCGGGAGCCTTCCCAGGATGAGTCTTGCCTCTCCGTTTCCGAGGTACTCGGGTTATCCTCTCCTGAGACTCTCTCCAGAGTGGGTAAAAGGCTGGGCAGTCTCGTCCAATTAGGACAGGGACGGGGAGGGAATCAACCACCCCCCGCCGTCGTGTGTATGGTTCCCCGTGTGCTGGTCATTGTAAGTTCAGTAATGGGGTATTCTCTGGTGTCCCCATGGACACAGGAAACTGGGAGGACTTTCCCCGGGGTCAGACACGTTGGGCCCACCAAATCCTTACGCACCAGGGTGGCCCGGCTACCAGAATCCAGTAAGGCCTCCACATCATGGTGATTCACAGTTACCGGGCAGGTGGGGGTCGATCTGGGCCGCCATCTACGACTCCCAAGAGCGAGGCAAAACGGTGTGTGGGTGCTGAGCTGGAGGACTCCGCAGTGGGCATAGGTTCATCGGCTGGTTTCCCACACTGCCAGGAGATATGTCCCATCTCCCCACACCGGTAACACTGTCGAAGTTTCCCCCTCCTGGTGTACTCTTCTTGGACCCGCCTGGTTTCTGGCTCCCCCTGGAGCCGGGATAAGTCCCTGACGTGGCTGGGTTCGAGACCTTGGGGTCCTTTGGACGGGTTCTTCCCATTTGTGGTGGGGCCGCACTCCTGGGGTCTTTTCGGGAAGCATTCAGCATCTCCACTGTGGCCTGGTACTTTTCCACAGCTTCCACGGTCAGATCAGCCGTGGTCAAGGCCTGTTGACTGATGAACCGTTTTGCCTCATAAGGCAGGGCGCGTAGGTAACGATCCACCACAACGGCCTCCACCACCGCCGCTGCTGTATTCCTCTGCGGATCCAGCCATTTCCTTGCGATTCGGACAAGTTCATGCATCTGCGCCCGAGGAGGTTGGTCTGGTTGGAAGGTCCAACTGTGAAAGCGCTGGGCCATACCAAACTTTGTGAGTCCATATCTGCTGAGGATCTCAGACTTCAGGGCATCATAGTCAGTAACCTGGTCAGGGCCCAGGTCCCGGACAGCATTCAGCGATTCCCCGGTTAGAAAGGGGGCTAACAGACCAACCCACTGTTGCTTGGGCCAGGCTTCCCTAGTGGCCGTGGCCTCAAATGCATGCAGGTATGCCTCAATGTCATCGGTAGCTCCCATCTTAGATATAAAGTCACTTGCCTTTATTGGGCGGGTATTTTGGACAACCCTCTGTCTCTGCAACTGCAATTCCTCTGCCTTCAGAAGGTTGGCTTTCTTTTGCTCCTCCAAGAGAGCCACGTTTGCTTGCATCTGGGCTTGCTGGCCCGCAACAAGGGCTTTCAATATGTCCTCCATTTCAGTCGGCGGGGAGCCTACGGCCAACTTGGAAAACTGGGTGATCAAACCTTCGGTATCCTCCTCTGACATGCACTATTAACGCTTGAGCGTGCCTGTATTCTCCACCATCTGTGACGTCACGAGAGGCTACACAGCTTTCAGCGGGATTGCTCAAGTAGTGCAAGGAGACAAGGTTCAAACAAAACAAGGATTTTATTATAGGTCTTGGGAAATTAACGAAAATATAACAAAATTCTGTTCTCTTGTGGCTCTTTAAGGGTTAACAGTTCAGGGATGTCTCTTCCACATCCAAAATCATAATTCTCACTCGCTCAGATAACTTTTCCCCAGCCTTACTGTAGTCCACGTTGCAGCTAGTGGCCAACCCAGCAAAAAGTCCTTCCAAATGTCTCTCACGTATTTCCACAGGTGCATATATCCAAAGGTGAGTATTTCCCAAAGGTAAGTATCTCCAAATCCTTATATTCCTCATGGAAGTGGACTTGCAGCACTCTTGTCCTCCAGAGAGCCCAGGTTGGAGACTGTGTCTCTTCCCTTCCCCAACCTTCAGCTCATCAGCTCCTCATTTGTTCCAGCTGCGTGGGAAGATTGGCCATAGAGGGGTGGAGTTCCCGACCATACCAGCAGATGGAGCCATAGCTGTCTGGGTTTGCAGCCACCTCAGGGGGATGTAACGTCCCTCCAGGACACAGCCTCTCGTGACATCACAATACACAGTGAGGGAAAACATTATTTGATCCCCTGCTGATTTTGTACATTTGCCCACTGACAAAGACGTGATCAGTCTATAATTTTAATGGTAGGTTTATTTGAACAGTGAGAGACAGAATAACAACAAAAAAATCCAGAAAAATGCATGTCAAAAATGTTATAAATTGATTGGCATGAGTGGCAGGGGCCCACGTCAGTGGCTCGGTGTTGCTTTCTCGAAGAGGGTGAAGAAGGTGTTTAGCTTGTCCGGAAGCGAGGCGTCGGTTTTTCGCGACGTGGCTGGCTTTCCCTTTATAATCCGTGATTGTCTAGAGTCCCTGCCACATGTGTCTTGTGTCTGAGCCATTGAATTGCGACTCCACTTTGTCTCTGTACTTTTGCCTCTTTGATTGCCTTACGGACGTCATAGTTTGTCTGTTTGTAGACGACCATGTTCCCAGTCATCTTGCCGTGGTTAAATGTGGTGGCTCACGCTTTCAGTTTTGCGCGAATGCTGCTATCTATTCACAGTTTCTGGTTTGGATAAGTTCTAATCATCACAGTAGGAACAACGTCCTCTATGCACTTCCTGATGAACCCAAGTCACCAAGTCAGTGTATACGTCAATATTATTCCCAGAGGCGACACAGAACATATCCAAGTCCACATGATCAAAACAATCTTGACACATAGATTCTGATTGGTCAGACCAAAGCTAAACTGTCCTTCCCACGGGTGCTGCCTGCTTAAGTTTATGCCAATAGGCAGGGAGGAGCAGGTTTCCCAATGGGAGGGTGAGGGAGGGGGCAGATTTCCCAATGGGAGGGTGAGGGAGGCATGCAGATTTCCCAATGGGAGGGTGAGGGAGGGGCCTTGTTGCCATCCCAGAAGGGAGAGTAGCAATGCTCAAGAATGCTATTCGCGCCACGAGTAGCAAAGTAGATGTATTGATAGAATTTCGGTAGCGTTTTCCTCAGAATTCCTTTATTAAAGTTCCCAGCTACAATAAATGTGGCCTCAGGATATGCGGTTTCCAGTTTGTACACAGTCAAGTGGAGTTATTTGAGAGGCGTTGTGGTGTCGGTTTGTACACGGCAGTGACTATAACCAAAGAAAATTCTCTCAGGAGCTAATGCGGTCGGCATTTGATGGTGAGGTATTCCAAATCGGGAGAACAAAAGGACTTGAGTTCCTGTATGTTACCACAATCATACCATGAGTTGTTAATCATGAGACATACCCCTCCAACTCTGTGTTTTCCAGAGAGTTCTTTGTTCCTGTTCGCACATTGAATGAAGAACCCAACTGATTGTATGGATGGGGACAATATATCCAGAGAGAGCCACGATTCCATAAAACAGAGTAGGTTATAGTCCATTATTTCTCTCTGGAAGGAGATCCTCGCCCTGAGCTCATCTATTTTATTGTCCAAGGACTGAACGTTAGCGAGAACTTTAGAAAAATGTGTTTTTGTAAAATGTTCAGTGGACATTGTTAGAAGTAGTGATTGTGCATAGAGTTGTATAGTTTGTTTATTTTTGCAATCATTGTTATTTGTTTGATAGACATCTAAAAGTGAAAATCTGAGGCTCAGCATCACTTTTACAGTAGAATTGCCCCAATATAAAGTTTGGCTCCATATCTCAAAATAGAGGAGAAAAACTAATATCCTATAGCAGTGGACAAGAGAGTTGATAACATTCCATATAATTCAAATGCAGCAAATGTTGGCTGAATATTTAGAGGGATGTTCCTGAAAAACTCAACAACCATCCTTTTTATCTGTCCTTGGTTGCATAATAAGAGTGGAAATGCATCACCCTAAGCTGCTTAATTCAGTTAAAGACCAAGATTCTATTTTTCCTTAAGCACCCCCGACCGTCTGCATTTTGATTTCAGTCACATACCACTAGGGGGGGGGGATTGATGAGGACTTTAATTGTGAGTGTGCTGGGAATGGAAAGGATAGCTGAGGCCAGACAATCCCTACCGAGGATAAGCTGTTGCCTTTGATCGAATGGGAAATGTCATAGAGCCATTATCCATTGTCCTATAGATCACGTCTGAGGGGGCCACATATTGGCAAGGACCCCATCCCTGCCCTAGTATATGTCCTTGTACTGTCAAGGCATTTTGAAATGCTAGCTCATTCACCCACAGTACCAGTCAAAAGTTTGGACACACCTACTCATTCTAGGGTTTTTCTTTATTTTTACTATTTTTTACATTGTAGAATAATAGTGAAGACATCAGAACTATGAAATAACACATATGGAATCATGTAGTAACCAAAAAAGTGTTAAACAAATCAAAATATATTTTATATTTGAGATTCTTCAAAGTAGCCACCCTTTGCCTTAATGACAGCTTTGCTCAGTATTGGCATTCTCTCAACCAGATTCATGAGGTAGTCACCTGGAATGTGTTTCAATTAACAAGTGTGCCTTGTTAAAAGTTAATTTGTGGAATTTCATTCCTTCTTAATGCATTTGAGCCAATCCGTTTTGTTGTGACAAGGTAGGGGGGTAATACAGAAGATAGCCCTATTTGGTAAAATACCAAATCCATATTATGGCAAGAACAGCTAAAATAATCAAAGATAAATGACAGTTCATCATTACTTTAAGACATGAAGGTCAGTCAATCCGGAAAATCCAGTCAGTTTCTTCAAGTGTAGTCCCAAAAACCATCAAGCGTTATGATGAATCTGGCTCTCATGAGGACCGCCACAGGAACAGACACATCTCAATATCAACTGTTCAGAGGAGACTGCGTGAATCAGGCCTTCATGGTCAAATTGCTGCAAAGAAACCACTACTAAAGGGCACCAATAAGAAGAAGAGACTTGCTTGGGCCAAGACACACGAGTAATGGGCATTAGACCAGTGGAAATATGTCCTTTGGTCTGGAGTCCAAATTTGAGATTTTTGGTTCCAACCGCTGTGTCTTTGTGAGATGCAGTGTAGGTGAACGGATGATCGCCGCATGTGTAGTTCCCACCGTGAAGCATGAAGGAGGAGGTGTGATGGTGTGGGGGTGCTTTGCTGGTGACACTGTCTGTGATTTATTTAGAATTCAAGACACACTTAACCAGCATGGCTACCACAGCAATCTGCAGCGATACACCATCCTATCTGGTTTGGGCTTAGTGGGACTATCATTTGTTTTTCAACAGGACAATGACGCAACACACCTCCAGGCTGTGTAAGGGCTATTTTATAAAGATGGAGAGTGATGGAGTGCTGCATCAGATGACCTGGCCTCCACAATCCCCCGACCTCAACCCAATTGAGTTGGTTTGGGATGAGATGGACCGCAGAGTGAAGGAAAAGCAGCCAACAAGTGCTCAGCATAAGTGGGAACTTCTTCAAGACTGTTGGAAAAGCATTCCAGGTGAAGCTGGTTGAGAGAATGCCAAGAGCGTGCAAAGCTGTCATCAAGGCAAAGGGTGGCTACTTTGAAGAATTTCACATTTTGGTCACAACATGATTCCATATGTGTTATTTCACAGTTTTGACGTCTTCACTATTATTCTACAATGTAGAACATAGTTAAAATAAAGAAAAACCCTTGAATGAGTAGGTGTGTCCAAACTTTTGACTGGTACTGTATGTTTATCTTGTCTAGGCTTGGGCGATATCCAGATTTTCAAACTGTCATAGTATCCTGATACTGATGCTACCGGCATAGCACACAAGGGGGCGCTAAAAACGCAATAAAAGCCCATTGGGCCTCTATTACCAAAATCCTATCATAATTAGCACTTGTAATGTCAAAATCACACAGACGCTGTTTGCTAAATGCTGACGAGCGAAAAGTAACAAACTAATTGGAAAGACAGGCAAATCCAGCTCATAAAGTTATAGAAGTATAGCTAGTAGCTACAAAATGTTATTTTACGTGACTGTGAATTACAATTGAAAGTGAACGAGAGAAATTGTGCAAATGAACAAAGTTGTGATGCATGCTTTTCTGAAGGAAGAGCAGCATGTGTACAATGATCAAAGGGGAGAAGAACGGAGGAGGAAAAAAATGCTAGTAGGAAGCACAGGGGGAAAATGGCAGCTGTACAGATAACTCACATAACAGAGCTCTGACTTCTAAAACACGGCAGAAAGCCGTTATAAGATATCTGATGGCAAACATTTATTAGTGAATTGCACACAAGTGTAACTTCATCTCATGTGCATCACACAACAGAGATGTGCCGATAGGAACGCTATGGACTCACCAGCTCCCGCTTTCTCTTGTTGTGCTCTTTACAACGAACACGTGACTGGCTCAACTGTTCTGGGTAACTACGGTAAGCTTCATAATGTAAAATAATATGAGAGATGAAATGAAGACGGCAATCTGCTTTTTTATCCTAACGTATTGCAAAAGTTGACTGCAGGTATTAACTTCAAAAGTATTTCAAAATATTCAAATGTATTGTAAAACGTCAAAGAAATCATTTTGACGGTATTGAGAAACCATCCCGTGGCTTTTTCCAAATACCCCGGTACACGGTATATATGGTATACCGCCCAAGCCTAATCTTGTCCATAAGAGTGTTTACTCTAGGTCCTCAAATAGCCCTCCAGGACAATCTAAAGTATTTATGAGGTATAATCCACAGCAGACAAAACACAATCAGAGGCCAAATTATTTTGAATGCTCTTAAAGGGTCCTTGACTGGCTTCTGCTGGGAGGCCCTCCATCGGCGGAGAAGTGAACTTGATTTGTCTTTTTTTCGCCTTAGGACTGTTAAGACATTTAAGCACCATGATCCCTGGGATCAAACAAGCCAAACATCCATAAAACCAAGAGGAAACTAGGATTGAGACATTATTAGCAACATGCCATATCCTTTCGGTGTAAGGTAAAATAATTAGAATGTGTAAAGGCCTACAGTACTGCAAAATACTATATAAAATAAGTATCCCACTGTTATCTGATGTAACTCTCTGGGGTGTGGGATGTAATGACAGTGAATTATCTCTGGGGTAGATTTACGACTGTACAGAGATCACCGTTAGATTTCTGGCAAAGCACACGTTTAGAATGTACATTTAAAACATGTGTTAGAGGGGTAGCGTTCATCTTACCTTGCCACTGTTTTTTATTCTCGAGGGGGGGTTTAGTTGACTTAGTTTAAATGACACTATATCTAGGTGGCTTTATCCTGCAGCTAGACAGCTTTAAATCCCCTCAGTATGCATTTTGTTTTTCAATCTCCAAGTGTTTAGAGGGAATGTGTACTTTAATGTCCTGGTGGCACGATAGTAAAGAGGAGAAGTGTTCAGTCACACACTCATGCAAGCACAAGGACACAAACACATGCACACACACATACACACACATGCACCCAGGCATGCATGTACACCACACACACACACACTCTCGCTCTCTCCCTCACACACGCAAACTGGGGACGTGTTCCAGTTTGATTTGCAAATTGAGCTCTAGAGACCTAGAGACGACTGCCGACACACCACGAGCGATTGCCTGATCAAACGATGAAAGTGGAGTGAGAGCAAGAAAGAAAGAGAGATGGAAGGAGAGAGAAATATAACTTCATGTTATTCATGTAGATATTCATGTAGATATACGGGTGAGTGGTGCGACATCCAAGAGTGGTTAAAAAATAGCTAGTAGGGGAACGTGAATCTTTTTGTGTCAGTTTGAAGGCTGCAGTCCCATATTACAAATGAGGCGGTAAAACTGAGGTCAGTAGTGCCTAACGAGCCTGCAAGGAAAACCACTGCTCTCCCACAAACCCACGCTCAGTGCATTACATGTGTTTCTATTGTACGGTATGAAAAATGTATGCACTCACTAACTGTAAGTCACTCTGGATAAGAGCGTCTGTTAAATGATGTAAATGTAAATGAACGGGTTGTACCAAACAGACATAGCATAGTTGTGACATACGAACAATGGTGGTGTGGATATTCTGAAGTAAATGCCCAGTTCACTATCAAACTAACTATAACAGTGGCAAAATGCCTCTACAAAATGGCCCCCAAGTCACCTGACAGTTCACTTGACAGGTCAGGTGGTCATCAGGTGACCATATTAAGAAGACCGACACATTCATTTACCAAACCAAACAATTCATTATCTGGCAGCCAAGGACACTCTGATGTATTTTGATATTATGAACTTTGATTTGTTCTATCGTTTCTGACTTATCAGATTATGTTTTTTAACTTAAGTTTTTATGCTGTACTGTAGGGTTGTGTGGTATTCAGATTTTCATACCGTTTCTGTACCATACCGGGGTATACGGTATTACCGAATGTGCACACAAAGGGTGCAATTTAAAAAAAGATACACTACCAGTAAAAAGTTTAGACACACCTACTCATTCCAGGGTTTTTCTTTATTTTTTTACTATTTTCTACATTGTAGAATAATAGCGAAGACATCAAACTGAAATAACACATATGGAATCATGTAGTAACCAAAACAGTGTTAACCAAAATTCTTCAAAGTAGCCACCCTTTGACTTGATGACAGCTTTGCGCACTCTTGGCATTATCTCAACCAGCTTCATGTGGAATGCATTTCCAACAGTCTTGAAGGAGTTCCCACATATGCTGAGCACTTGTTGGCTGTTTTTCCGTCACTCTGCTGTCCAACTCATCGCAAACCATCTCAATTGGGTTGAGGTCGGGTGATTGTGGAGGCCAGGTCATCTGATGCAGCACTCCATCACTCTCCTTCTTGGTCAAATAGCCCTTACACAGCCTTGAGGTGTGTTTTGGGTCATTGTCCTGTTGAAAAACAAATGATAGTCCCACTAAGCGCAAACCAGATGGGATGGCGTATCGCTGCAGAATGCTGTGGTAGCCATGCTGGTTAAGTGTGCCTTGAATTCCAAATAAATCACTGACAGTGTCACCAGCAAAGCACCCCCACACCATCACACCTCCTCCTCCATGCTTCACGGTGGGAACCACACATGTGGAGATCATCCGTTCACCTACTCTGCGTCTCACAAAGACACAGCGGTTGAAACCAAAAATCGCACATTTGGACTCATCAGACCAAAGGACAGATTTCCACCGGTCCATTGCTCGTGTTTCTTGGCCCAAGCAAGTCTCTTCTTATTATTGTCGTCCTTTAGTAGTGGTTTCTTTGCAGCAATTCGACCATGAAGGTCTGATTCATGCAGTCTCCTCTGAACAGTTGATGTTGAGATGTGTCTGTTACTTGAACTCTGTGAAGCATTTATTTGGGCTGCAATCTGAGGTGCAGTTAACTCTAATGAACTTATCCTCTGCAGCCGAGGTAACTCTGGGTCTTCCTTTCCTGTGGCGGTCCTCATGAGAGCCAGTTTCATCATAGCGCTTGATGGTTTTTGTGACTGCACTTAAAGAAACTTTCAAAGTTCTTGACATTTTCCGTATTGACTGACCTTCATGTCTTCAAGTAATGATGGACTGTCATTTCATTTTCTTATTTGAGCTGTTCTTGCCATAATATGGACTTGGTCTTTTACCAAATAGGGCTATCTTCTGTATTACCCCCCCCCCTACCTTGTAACAACAAAACTGATTGTCTCAAACGCATTAAGAAGGAATGAAATTCCACAAATTCACTTTTAACAAGGCACACCTGTTAATTGAAATGCATTCCAGGTGACTACCTCATGAAGCTGGTTGAGAGAATGCCAAGATTGTGCAAAGCTGGCATCAAGGCAAAGGGTGGTTACTTTGAAACATCTCAAATATAAAATATATTTTGATTTGTTTAACACTGTTTTGGTTACTTCATGATTCCATATGTGTTATGTCATAGTTTTGATGTCTTCACTATTATTCTACAATGTAGAAAATAGTAAAAAGTATTATTATTATTTGATCCCCTGCTGATTTTGTACGTTTGCCCACTGGCAAAGACATGATCAGTCTATAATTTGAATGGTAAAAAAATGCATGTCGGAAATGTAATGAATTGATTTGCATTTTAATGAGGGAAATAAGAAATATTTCTGGCTCCCAGGTGTCTTTTATACAGGTAACGAGCTGAGATTAGGAGCACACTCTTAAAGGGAGTGCTCCTATTCTCAGCTTGTTACCTGTATAAAAGACACCTGTCCACAGAAGCAATCAATCAATCAGATTCCAAACTCTCCACCATGGCCAAGACCAAAGAGCTCTCCAAGGATGTCAGGGACAAGATTGTAGAACTACACAAGGCTGGAATGGGCTACAAAACCATCGCCAAGCAGCTTGGTGAGAAGGTGACAACAGTTGGTGCGATTATTCGCAAATGGAAGAAACACAAAATAACTGTCAATCACCCTCGGCCTGGGGCTCCATGCAAGGTCTCACCTCGTGGAGTTGCAATGATCATGAGAACGGTGAGGAATCAGCCCAGAACTACACGGGAGCATCTTGTCAATGATCTCAAGGCAGCTGGGACCATAGTCACTAAGAAAACAATTGGTAACACACTACGCCATGAAGGACTGAAATCCTGCAGCGCCCGCAAGGTCCCCCTGCTCAAGAAAGCACATATACAGGCCCGTCTGAAGTTTGCCAATGAACATCTGAATGATTCAGAGGAGAACTGGGTGAAAGTTTTGTGGTCAGATGAGACCAAAATCGAGCTCTTTGCCATCAACTCAACTCGCCGTGTTTGGTGGAGGAGGAATGCTGCCTATGACCCCAAGAACACCATCCCCACCGTCAAACATGGAGGTGGAAACATTATGCTTTGGGGGTGTTTTTCTGCTAAGGGGACAGGACAACTTCACCGCATCAAAGGGACGATGGACGGGGCCATGTACCGTCAAATCTTGGGTGAGAACCTCCTTCCCTCAGCCAGGGCATTGAAAATGGGTCGTGGATGGGTATTCCAGCATGACAATGACCCAAAACACACGGCCAAGGCAACAAAGGAGTGGCTCAAGAAGAAGCATATTAAGGTCCTGGAGTGGCCTAGCCAGTCTCCAGACCTTAATCCCATATAAAATCTGTGGAGGGAGCTGAAGGTTCGAGTTGCCAAACGTCAGCCTCGAAATCTTAATGACTTGGAGAAGATCTGCAAAGAGGAGTGGGACAAAATCCCTCCTGAGATGTGTGCAAACCTGGTGGCCAACTACAAGAAATGTCTGACCTCTGTGATTGCCAACAAGGGTTTTGCCACCAGTACTAGGTCATGTTTTGCAGAGGGGTCAAATACTTATTTCCCTCATTAAAATGCAAATCAATTTATAACATTTTTGACATGCATTTTTCTGGATTTTTTTGTTGTTATTCTGTCTCTCACTGTTCAAATAAACCTACCATTATTATATTATTATATTATAGACTGATCATGTCTTTGTCAGTGGGCAAACATACAAAATCAGCAGGGGATCAAATATTTTTTTCCCTCACTGTATATATATATATATATAATTATTTTTTTTTTTTGGGGGGGGATGCACAAAACAATTTAGGCAACAGGGATCTTGATCCAGGAGGGGATTGAATGTTTCTGCTGTAACCAATAAGCTTGATCTTGACATCTACCACTTAGCTAGTAAGTTAGCAAACCAAATGCAGAGATGGAACCCTGAGCTGAATATAATTTATTTGACACATCTAAGATATAAGCAGTGGCGTAGCACTTGGTTTTGTGCAAAAGTGCCCCCAAAACAATTTTGCACAAAACAATTTAGGCAACAGGGATCTTGATCCAGGGGGGGATTGAATGTTTCTGCTGTAACCAATAAGCTTGATCTTGATATCTAGCCACTTAGCTAGTAAGTTAGCAAACCAAATGCAGAGATGGAACCCTGAGCTGGATATAATTTATTTGACACATCTAAGATATAAGCAGTGGCGTAGCACACACTCCCATGAGGTGGGGGTGCCCCCAACCCGCTTGGGCGGTATAACCTTTTGTTAAAACGGTATTGAAAATCATTTCGTCTGTATTTCGAAATACCCCGGTATACCGCCCAAGCCTACTGTACTGCCCTATTGTTTGCCTATGACAGCTTAGCTTTAGCATTTAGCATATTGTTCATTTCAGTTGTTACTACCATTCAAGTACTACTATGTGTACTTACCTTTGTTGTAGAATGTGATGTTATATTGCTGTAGGAATTAGCCTTTAGCATATAGGCCATTTAAGTTCATGCCACTTCAGTATTATTATTTATAACCCTTTGGGTGTAGCATTGTATGGCAAATGGAATGTGTATTGTTGAACTTTAAAGCCACAGGGTAATTGGAGCCTGCTTTTATGTTTATCGTGGATTATGTTGATTAAGATAACTGCCACTTGCTCCCTTTTGTTCTCAGAACCATACATTCAACTATTGTCCTCAGATGATTGAACTGACATTATAAAACCGATCAAGTGATCAAAGAGAAGTCCTGAAACTGAGTCTCTGACAAGAGCTCTTTGGCGACCATCACCATTCTCAGTAAAACCAGACATCCTTTCAAAACTAGACCACTTCTTACCTGGTCCTTCCAGGGGATTTGGTGGCTACCAAAAAGGATGGATACAGGACATTCTCATTCAGCCTGCTCTCTGCCGAAGCGGTATGGCTATGAGAACCTTAACCTGGAGGTTGGCAACCTCCCCAGAGCTGATGCACTTACCAGCCTACAACTGGTGCACCACCCCCACAGCACAGTAGGGCCAGCAGAACCAGCCACCAGTGCTGAAAGGCAAACCCCTGTGCAAATCCCTGTGCAACAGGCAACTCTGAACATGGAGTCATTCAAATAGTTTGTGGAGTCAGTTGAAATGAAAGAGACAGCAGAGGCTGAGCAGCTTAGGAGCCAACTGCTCCAGTACAAAAGGCGTCAGGAGAGGCTTGACCACATTTCCTTCTTCTTCGAGGAGAATCACAGCCACTCAACCCCTGGTCAAAGTCAGGCCCAAGCCAGCATCGTAACCCCAGTACAGCCAACTCAACCATCAGTACGGGTGACCATATGTCCCGGATTGTGCGGGACAGTCCTGTATTTTGGCCCTTTGTCCCGCAACCAAACTATCATGTCCCGTATTTTATTAACAAATTCAAACACCACTAATTTAGTTGCTTTGTCCCGTATTTGTCAGACATTCCAACATGTCTCTTGCAGTCACGTTGGGCTTATGAAAAGTTATACAGTGAGTGTACAAAACATTAGGAACACCTGCTCTTTCCATGACCGACTGATCAGGTGAAAGATATGATCCCTTATGGATGTCACTTGTTAAATCCACTTCAATCAGTGTAGATGTTTAAGCCTTGCCAATTGAGACATTGTGGATGTGTGCCATTTAGTGGGTGAATGGGCAAGACAACATATTTAAGTGCCTTTGAACGGGGTATGGTAGTATGTGCAAGGCACACTGGTTTGAGTGTGTCAAGAACTGCAACGCTGCTGGGTTTCAAGATATTTGCTGCTACTTCACTCAATCCTGTTTTTTTTTTTAAGCCTCCCTTCCTAACTGTTTCACATTCCCTGAGACCAACAAGAAATGCTTCCTTGGCCAAATATTCCTAGATTTTTGTTAAACATCTGCACCTGGCATGACATTCGCACATGAGTTCACCGAGGTGTGCAATTGTTTTGATTGACTTAATTAATTTGTTTATGATGCCTGTGATGTTTCTGATGTTCTAATGTAATGTACTTCTTACTGTATCTTGTTATTCTATCTTGTATCTTGTAGTTTTATCTTAAATTTTATGTCCCCAGGGACCCTTGTCTCAATTGGGCTCCCCTGATTAAATAAAAGTTAAAATGTGGAATCACCAAAAGAGTAGGCTACGTGCGCTTCAATTAGCTCGCCCTCCGCCACTTCTCACAGTGTAAAGTAAAGTTAGACCAAAGCTGAATCAATGTCTTGGAAGATCACATAATGATTCATTAGTATTCTACCTAACATAACCAAATATAATAGCATAGTATAATGTTACTGTTACACCAAAAATATCACCTTGTTTTACAGTAGTTTAACACCATCTGCTCTAATTTGCTAACAAAAAAATTATTGAAGAAGATCTAAATGCATATTCCCATGAAATTGATTGTGATCAAATGATTGGCATGCAGACGCAATTTGGACATTTCACCGGTAAAACGTGAAGAATTATCATTCACGATTGACAGTGATGACCACCTATTTTGAAATTAGGTATGCCTATCTTGGTGTTTGTGTCACGACTTCTGCCGAGGCTGCCTCCACTCCTTGTTCGGGCAGGTTTTGGCGTTCGTCGTCACCGGCTTACTAGCTAGTGCCGATCCCATTCTCATCACTCCACTTGTCATGTCTTGTCAATCATACACAACTGGTGCTCATTCCCCTAATTAGTATGTGTATAAGTGTTCCCTCTGTTCCCCTTGTCTTTGTGAGTGATTGTTTCATTGTGAGAGTGGGTAGCTCGGTTGAGCTACTCTTCCATTTGTTATTGCCAAGGTGGAATATTTCCCTTGTGATAGATTTGTTTTGACGCTTGGTGCGTTTTATTTATGTAAACGGAATAAACTCTGGACTTCGGTGTTTTACCTCCTGCACCTGACTTCTCCATTCACACCTCATCACAGAATAACTCACCCACTGAATGGAGTCAGCAGGAGAAGACTGCATGCCTGAAGTTGTGGCAAGGGTCCAGGAGCATTCCTCGATGCTGGCCAGCTTGGGGGAAGCGATGGATCGGGTTCTTCAGGTAGTACAACGCCTGGAGAAGAGAGGACCCGATCTATCGAGACCAGCTGGTCAACCGGATCCAGCCACCTACACCCCAGCCCCTGGAGGGATCCAGATATCCCGGCCACCGGCGTTTGATGGGACGGCAGTGCGATGTAAGGGATTTCTGCTCTAACTAGATTTGTATTTCTCCAGCATCAGGCCGGCGCCACTGGCGCGGGAGAAGGTATCCGTCCTCATTTCCTGCCTTTGTGGGAGAGCCCTGGAGTGGGCCAACACGGTGTGGAATGAGGGAGGTGCCGCGTTGGAGGACTACGGGGAGTTTGCTCGCCTCTTTCGGGACGTTTTCGACTGGTCCATCTGAGGCAGGGGACGGGGACAGCACAGGACTACGCGCTGGAGTTCCGGATGCTGGCAGCGGGGTCCGGGTGGAACGAGCGGGCCCTGATCGACCATTTCCGGTGCCACCTAAGGGATGACGTCCGATGGGAGCTAGCCTGCCGTGATGCCATGCTATCGTTCTCCCAACTGGTGGACATGGCCATCCGGCTGGACAATCTGTTAGCAGCCAGAGGACGTCCTGGTAGGGGTCTGCCCGTTCCCACTCCGGACGACTCTGACCCCGGGCAGATGGAGCTGGGGGAGCCACCGATCGAGAGAGCGCAGGAGGACAGCGACAGTGCCACTCTGGTGGCACGAAGGGACAATCCACCTCACGTCGCAGTCAACGTTCCTTTGGGTCTGGAGGCGGTAGGCAGGGTACTCACGCATCACCCCAGGTAATGAACACCCAAACTTGTTCAGAGCCCTTTGCGGCGCACTGTGCCTTATATATCTCCTTTCCCGATCACCTGGTAGTTTCCCAGTGTAAGGCGCTAGTCGATTCAGGCGCAGCTGGGAACTTTATGGACAAGGCATTTGCACGCCATCAAGGCATTTCATTGGTTCCCCTATCCATTCCACTCCCCATCAGAGAACTTGATAGTCAACCATTAGTGTCCGGGTTGGTTAAGGAGGTTACTATACCAGTCACCATGATTACACAGGAGACGCATGTTGAGCAGATCCCTTTTTTGATTATTGAGTCTCCTGCTTACCCTTTAGTCTTAGGTATTCCGTGGTTAGACCTTCACAAACCCTATTTTTCATGGTCACAGAGGGTTCTTACGGGGTGGTCGCGTGAGTGTCCGGGTAGGTGTCTAGGTGTTTCCGTTGGTGCGACCACGGTGGAAAGTCCAGACAGTAACCCCACCGTGCACATTCCCCCCGAATACCATGATCTGGGACTCGCGTTTTCCAAGACGCAAGCGACTAAATTACCACCTCATCGGGAGGGGGATTGCGCGATAAACCTTCGGGTAGACGCTTTACCTCCCAGGAGTCATGGGTATCCCCTGTCGCAGGCTGAAACGGAGGCTATAGAAATGTACATCACAAAGTCCCTGCTTCCTCGAGTTTCTTCTTTGTGAAGAATGGTGGAGAGTTTGGAATCTGATTGATTGATTGCTTCTGTGGACAGGTGTCATTTATACAGGTAACAAACTGAGATTAGGAGCACTCCCTTTAAGAGTGTGCTCCTAATCTCAGCTCGTTACCTGTATAAAAGACACCTGGGAGCCAGAAATCTTTCTGATTGAGAGGGGGTCAAATACTTATTTCCCTCATTAAAATGCAAATCAATTTATAACATTTTTGACATGCGTTTTTCTGGATTTTTTTAACGTTATTCTGTCTCTCACTGTTCAAATAAACCTATCATTAAAATTATAGACTGATCATTTCTTTGTCAGTGGGCAAACGTACAAAATCAGCAGGGGATCAAATAATTTTTTCCCTCACTGTAGTTATCCTCTTCCCCTCATTCCTTCAGTGATTGAGTCAATGCATGGGGCCCGTTTTTTCACCAAATTAGACCTCAGGAGTGCCTGCAACCTGGTGCATATTCGGGAAGGGGATGAGTGGAAAACAGCATTCAGCACAACATCGGGGCATTATGAATACCTGGTGATGCCATACGGTTTGATGAATGTGCCATCCGTTTTCCAGTCCTTTGTGAAGGAGGTGTTTCGGGACATGCTTGGTCGCGGTGTGGTGGTCTACATCGATGACATACTGGTGTATTCCTCTACGCGCGCCGAGCATGTGTCCCTGGTTCGCAAGGTACTGGTCCAACTGCTGGAAAATGATCTTTATGCCAAGGCAGAGAAGTATGAGTTTTTCCAGCAGTCAATCTCCTTCCTCGGATACCACATTACTACCACAGGTGTGGAGATGTAGGGAGATCGCATTTCAGCC
Organism: Coregonus clupeaformis; assembly: GCF_020615455.1. Taxonomy (NCBI): domain Eukaryota; kingdom Metazoa; phylum Chordata; class Actinopteri; order Salmoniformes; family Salmonidae; genus Coregonus; species Coregonus clupeaformis. The sequence goes on along the minus strand of NC_059206.1, from coordinate 34,980,518 downwards.
ATGTGTAATTGGCCAACTCCAACCACGGTGAAGGAGGTGCAGCGCTTCCTTGGCTTTGCCAACTACTATCGGAGGTTTATTCAGGGATTTGGTAAGGTCGCAGCTCCTATTACCTCCTTGTTGAAGGGAGGGCCGTCCCGGCTCCGCTGGTCTGCTGAGGCTGATTTGGCCTTCAGTAGATTGCGGGGTCTGTTCACCTCTGCCCCGGTACTGGCTCACCCCGATCCATCACTACAGTTCGTAGTGGAGGTGGATGCGTCCGAGGTAGGGATAGGCGCTGTCTTATCCCAACGCTCGGGGAACGCCACCCAAGCTCCGCCCCTGTGCCTTCTTTTCGAAGAAGCTCAGCTCGGCGGAGCAGAACTACGGCGTTGGTGATCGGGAGCTGCTGGCTGTTGTCCGAGCTTTGACAGTGTGGAGGCACCGTAACCTGGAGTACATTTGATCAGCGATGGGGCTGAATCCTCGCCAGGCCAGGTGGGCCCTCTTCTTCACCCGGTTTGATTTCACACTCTCATACATTCCGGGTACGAAGAACATGAAGGCAGACAAACTGTCTCGGCTGTATGACACAGAGGAGAGGCCCAGAGACAACACCCCCATACTCCCGGCCTCATGCGTTGTGGCACCGGTAGTATGGGCGATGGACACGGATATATGACATACAGCCGAGACAGTGGTCCTCTGTAGCTCAGCTGGTAGAGCACGGCGCTTGTAACGCCAAGGTAGTGGGTTCGATCCCCGGGACCACCCATACACAAAAAAAAATAATGTATGCACGCATGACTGTAAGTCGCTTTGGATAAAAGCGTCTGCTAAATGGCATATTATTATATTATTATTATTATTATTATATAGCGCAGGCATTACGCACAGATCTCCACCGCAGTGTCCAGCTGGGCTGCAGTACGTGCCTGCGCTTATCCGTGATCATCTGATCTACTGGGCACACACGTCACCCTCCTCTGGTCATCCAGGTATCAGTCGTACAATGCGCTGCCTGACCGAGAAGTACTGGTGGTCTACCTTGGCTAAGGACGTGAGGGTGTATGTTTCCTTCTGCTCAGTGTGCGCCCAGAGTAAGGCACCTAGGCACCTCCCAGCGGGTAAGCTACAACCTTTACTAGTTCCACAACGACCATGGTCTCACCTTAGTATTGATTTTCTTACTGATCTTCCCCTCTCCCAAGGTAATACCACTATCCTGGTCGTTTTGGATCGCTTTTCGAAGTCCTGCCGCCTCCTTCCTCTGCCCGGTCTCCCCACGGCTCTACAAACTGCGGAGGCTCTGTTTACTCACGTCTTCTGGCACTACGGGGTACCACACACACACACACTCACTCATCATGAAATCTATCACCTCCCTCTCCTGTCTTAATATTCTAGCATTATCCCTGCTCTGCATCGCCTCTGCAGCAGGATGGAGGAATATGAGGGATGAGGAGAGGAAAAGGGGAGAGAGGCAATAGAAGGAGAGAGTGTTGGAGGACATAGTGAGAGGAAATGAGAAATGGAATGAGAGGGCATGAATAAGGTTAGATGAAGAGGGAGACCAAGAGTGAGGGTGGGTGGAGAGGGAGAAAGTGAGGTGAGGAAGAAAGAGAGGAGGAGGATACAGTGGGAGAGAGAGTGAGGATGGGGAGGAGAGAGAGGCCGTAGAGTGAGAGGATAGGGAGGGGGGAAAAGGTTACATGGGGAAAAGAGAGGGGGAGCAGCATTTCAATCTGCCCTGTAATGGGAGTGATTAAGGGGGTGCAGGCACTGGGAGGCGAGGCAGAGATGATTTCATTCTGCACTTTTTCTGTGAGGGAGAAAAGATCACCCTCTGCTACTGCCACACACGTCATCACAACAACACACTGCCACACCGAATGGGCTTCAGCTTGGATGGGCTAGTGAGGGTGTGTGTGTATGTCTATGTGAGGGAAGGTATGAAAGGAGGGAAGGGAGTTACTGAGATGGGAGTGTGCTTGATTGTAAGTGCATCGTGTGGTGTGTGTGGCTATGTGTGTCTTTGTCTCTGTATGTTGATGTGGCAGCACATTGTATGCCCCTACCCACGGCCCCCTGTGCATCTGTTTAAATCTGAAAAGGTTAAGTGTGGTTTACCCAAAATAACACCGACTGTAATTATACAGAGATGTGGATAAACAAACAACTTCTCCGTACATCAGTGGGGAAAGCACCAGGGAAAGGCATGAAAACCAGCATGGCATGACAAGCAGGCGAGTACAGCTTACACATTCTAAAGGTTGTGTGTGTGTGTGTGTGTGTGTGTGTTATTGCAGGTCCTACTCTGCTCTGCTAATGGTAATCACATTATGAAAGGGGCTGCATTCAGTGTGTCACTATCTATGACACCAGTGCACTAAGCAGCTCTTCTCAAATGGATACAAACTAACACCTCCATTAATTTTGAATGGAAAACACATGAAGACTGAGATAGGATATATCCTGTCTCAATCCTATTTAGAAACTGTTTGTGTACTTGTTTCTATCCTCATTTCATTACCTCTCACAGATGGTGATGCAGCAAGCTGCTAAAGTGTGATGATTCAAAATGTCTGTTTGCCAGAAATCCTAGCAGAAACAACTGCTGAGAAATTGGTTTCTAAGGCTGCGATTATACAGACAGCCCAAATCTGATATTTTTTAACACTAATTGGTCTTTTGACCAATCAGATCAGTTCTTGCCAATAATTAGGCAAAAGGTGATAACTGGGCTGCCTGTGTAAACACAGCCTAATGGTTGTGGAGGAGCTCTAGCTCTCAATAGTAGCCTGTGAAACATAGTCAATATAGTGTCTCTAATAGTATAGCCTGCAATCCAAGATAGTAACGGTAATACTATGGATACAGATGCATGGTTCCTCTCTGAAGCCATTCTAGCAGGGGCTAGTCATAGTCTCCAAGGGTACTTATCCTAGTCTACAAGGGTACTTCCAGAGTGAAGTTCACAGATAAACAGTTCCTATGCTTTCTAGTCTGCTAGGACTGATGTGAATATGATTGTATTATTGATCACTAAGAAGTGTTATGCTTGATCTTAACATTTCATTGTGATAACAGTGACCCAAGTGATTTAGATGTGATAACTCATTATCTGATTCAGAGGGGTTGGGTTAAATGTGGAAGACACATTTCAGTTGAATGCATTCAGTTGTACAACTGACGAGGTATCCCACTTTCCCTTTCCCTTTTCATTATTCTCAAATCCTGTTGAATTGAAAATGGCATGATGTTGATTGGGATGGTCAATAACAGTTAATATAGGCCTAGAAAAAGGAGTGAATATAATTGATCTAATACATGGAGTATTATACAGGGTGTTCACCCATACAATTATTATTTAATTCAATGTTAATAATAAGTAAATAGCCAGACCCCCCTCTCTCTCTCCCTCAGGAGAGGAGAAGGGGGAGTTGGACCGGTTTTATGACTTAACAGACGGTCATAAAAAGTTTGCAGAAACTCTCCCTATGGCTCTCTGGTATGGTAAGACTGAAATCTCTTTGTTATAGAGAGACTTTTGCTGCCATATCCTTTTTCTCCAAAAGATTGTACATTGGAACATTATTTCTGACGTCCAAGTGTTTGGAATGGTTGGTGGGGATCTAAATAATGATCATGTCATATTGTTTATAATTTTGTGATGTCATTAAGGATGGTATCAAGAAATAACTGTAACTCGGAAAGTGTACATATTCTATATATCAAGTTTACATCTAAATGTTGTATAAAATATATGATTAAGTATGAGAGTAGGAATGTGACTAGCCACGCCTCGAGTGACATCTGAGATCGCGTCATCACGATGGAATGCCCCTTTTACCAAGAGGGCTTAAAAAGCCTTGAAAAACAAATAAACCTTTAGACCAGGATGCATGGCGCTGTGGCTACACGGCTTAAAATGGTTGATGATCTACAGACCAGAAAACGTGAGACGGTAGTCCATATGTTTGAAATGGTGAAACTCTGAAACTCTCAATCTCTACACGAGAAGAAGACCATGCACTAGACCTTATCATATCAGCCTGCAGCTGTACATGTAAAGTACTGGAACTTTCACTAAAGACACAAGTAGACACAATCCCATCTCAGACAACCGTTGGTACATCTGAAGTATCTACTCTAACAAACACTCCTTTCGAAGACAAGCCGAGTCTCACCGAAGTGGGACAGGACACTCAAACCCCTTTTGAGAAAGTGGTTCAACAGAGAGACGACGATCATGGACAGCTACGCGTAAATATGCATTGCATTTCTTATCCGAATGAGCGGTGGTTTCCAAATGTAACAATGATAATTTGAATCTCTGTCTCTCCCTTTCACTCTCTTTCTATTGACCCCTCCTTCCCCTAACCAAGCAGTCATGCTATTGTTAGTCCATCCAATAGGAACCTGTTTTCATTGTATTACGTTTGTAATCAATAACCTATACAGTGTGTTGATTTTGTGTTATTATTTAGTTAGTTAGTAAATAAATAATTAAGCCAATGTGTGTATTGTTGATTCATCAATATGGTCAGAGTTCTTGCAGGTTCAAGGATTATGCAACGTTTAGAATGAGACTGAGGAGGTATTGATTTAATAAGTGACTGTTATCGATATATATATATATATATATATACATATATACACAGTGGGGAGAACAAGTATTTGATACACTGCCGATTTTGCAGGTTTTCCTACTTACAAAGCATGTAGAGGTCTGTATTTTTTTTTATCATAGCTACACTTCAACTGTGAGATACAGAATCTAAAACAAAAATCCAGAAAATCACATTGTATGATTTTTAAGTAATTCATTTGCATTTTATTGCATGACATAAGTATTTGATACATCAGAAAAGCAGAACTTAATATTTGGTACAGAAACCTTTGTTTGCAATTACAGAGATCATGCATTTCCTGTAGGTCTTGACCAGGTTTGTACACACTGCAGCAGGGATTTTGGCCCACTCCTCCATACAGACCTTCTCCAGATCCTTCAGGTTTCGGGGCTGTCACTGTGCAATACGGACTTTCAGCTCCCTCCAAAGATGTTCTATTGGGTTCAGGTCTGGAGACTGGCTAGGCCACTCCAGGACCTTGAGATGCTTCTTACGGAGTCACTCCTTAGTTGCCATGGCTGTGTGTTTCGGGTCCCTCTTACTGAGGGAAGGAGGTTGTTGGCCAAGATCTTGCAAAACAAGGCCCCATCCATCCTCCCCTTAATACGGTGCAGTCGTCCTGTCCCCTTTGTAGAAAAGCATCCCCAAAGAATGATGTTTCCATCTCCATGCTTCACGGTTGGGATGGTGTTATTTAGTCAGCCACCAATTGTGCAAGTTCTCACACTTAAAAATATGAGAGAGGCCTGTAATTTTCATCATAGGTACACGTCAACTATGACAGACAAAATGAGGAAAAAAAAATCCAGAAAATCACATTGTACGATTTGTAATGAATTTATTTGCAAATTATGGTGGAAAATAAGTATTTGGTCAATAACAAAAGTTTCTCAATACTTTGTTATATACCCTTTGTTGGCAATGACACAGGTCAAACGTTTTCTGTAAGTCTTCACAAGGTTTTCACACACTGTTGCTGGTATTTTGGCCCATTCCTCCATGCAGATCTCCTCTAGAGCAGTGATGTTTTGGGGCTGTCGCTGGGCAACACGGACTTTCAACTCCCTCCAAAGATTGTCTATGGGTTTGAGATCTGGAGAATGGCTAGGCCACTCCAGGACCTTGAAGGGTGGTGTGTTTGGGATCATTGTCATGCTGAAAGACCCAGCCACGTTTCATCTTCAATGCCCTTGCTGATGGAAGGAGGTTTTCACTCAAAATATCACGATACATGGCCCCATTCATTCTTTCCTTTACACGGATCAGTCGTCCTGGTCCCTTTGCAGAAAAACAGCCCCAAAGCATGATGTTTCCACCCCCATGCTTCACAGTAGGTATGGTGTTCTTTGGATGCAACTCAGCATTCTTTGTCCTCCAAACACGACGAGTTGAGTTTTTACCAAAAGGTTCTATTTTGGTTTCATCTGACCATATGACATTCTCCCAATCCTCTTCTGGATCATCCAAATGCACTCTAGCAAACATCAGACGGGCCTGGACATGTACTGGCTTAAGCAGGGGGACACGTCTGGCACTGCAGGATTTGAGTCCCTGGCAGCGTAGTGTGTTACTGATGGTAGGCTTTGTTACTTTGGTCCCAGCTCTCTGCAGGTCATTCACTAGGTCCCCCCGTGTTGTTCTGGGATTTCTGCTCACCGTTCTTGGGATCATTTTGACCCCACAGGGTGGGATCTTGCGTGGAGCCCCAGATCGAGGGAGATTATCAGTGGTCTTGTATGTCTTCCATTTCCTAATAATTGCTCCCACAGTTGATTTCTTCAAACCAAGCTGCTTACCTATTGCAGATTCAGTCTTCCCAGCCTGGTGCAGGTCTACAATTTTGTTTCTGGTGTCCTTTGACAGCTCTTTGGTCTTGGCCATAGTGGAGTTTGGAGTGTGACTGTTTGAGGTTGTGGACAGGTGTCTTTTATACTGATAACAAGTTCAAACAGGTGCCATTAATACAGGTAACGAGTGGAGGACAGAGGAGCCTCTTAAAGAAGAAGTTACAGGTCTGTGAGAGCCAGAAATTTTGCTTGTTTGTAGGTGACCAAATACTTATTTTCCACCATAATTTGCAAATAAATTCATTAAAAATCCTACAATGTGATTTTCTGGATTTTTTTTTCTCAATTTGTCTGTCATAGTTCACGTACACTTCAACTGTGAGAGGCGGAATCTAAAACAAAAATCCAGAAAATCACATTGTGTGATTTTTAAGTAATTAATTTGCATTTTATTGTATGACATAAGTATTTGATACATCAGAAAAGCATAACTTCATATTTGGTACAGAAACCTTTGTTTGCAATTACAGAGATCATACGTTTCCTGTAGGTCTTGACCAGGTTTGCACACAATGCAGCAGGGATTTTGGCCCACTCCTCCATACAGACCTTCTCCAGATCCTTCAGGTTTCGGGGCTGTCGCTGGGAAATACGGACTTTCAGCTCCCTCCAAAGATTTTCTATTGGGTTCAGGTCTGGAGACTGGCTAGGCCACTCCAGGACCTTGCGATGCTTCTTACGGAGCCACTCCTTAGTTGCCCTGGCTGTGTGTTTTGGGTCGTTGTCATGCTGGAAGACCCAGCCACGACCTATCTTCAATGCTCTTACTGAGGGAAGGTGGTTTTTGGCCAAGATCTCGCGATACATGGCCCCATCCATCCTCCCCTCAATACGGTGCAGTCGTCCTGTCCCCTTTGCAGAAAAGAATCCCCATAGAATGATGTTTCCACCTCCATGCTTCACGGATGGGATGGTGTTCTTGGGGTTGTACTCATCCTTCTTCTTCCTCCAAACACGGCGAGTGGAGTTTAGACCAAAAAGCTCTATTTTTGTCTCAACAGACCACATGACATTCTCCCATTCCTCCTCTGGATCATCCAGATGGTCATTGGCAAACTTCAGACGGGCCTGGACATGCGCTGGCTTGAGCATGGGGACCTTGCGTGCGCTGCAGGATTTTAATCCATGACGGCGTAGTGTGTTACTAATGTTTTTCTTTGAGACTGTGGTCCCAGCTCTCTTCAGGTCATTGACCAGGTCCTGCCGTGTAGTTCTGGGCTGATCCCTCACCTTCCTCATGATCATTGATGCCCCACGAGGTGAGATCTTGCATGGAGCTCCAGACCAAGGGTGATTGACCGTCATCTTGAACTTCTTCCATTTTCTGATAATTGCGCCAACAGTTGTTGCCTTCTCACCAAGCTGCTTGCCTATTGTCCTGTAGCCCATCCCAGCCTTGTGCAGGTCTACAATTTTATCCCTGATGTCCTTACACAGCTCTCTGGTCTTGGCCATTGTGGAGAGGTTGGAGTCTGTTTGATTGAGTGTGTGGACAGGTGTCTTTTATACAGGTAACGAGTTCAAACAGGTGCAGTTAATACAGGTAATGAGTGGAGAACAGGAGGGCTTCTTAAAGAAAAACTAACAGGTCTGTGAGAGCCGGAATTCTTAATGGTTGGTAGGTGATCAAATACTTATGTCATGCAATAAAATGCAAATTAATTACTTAAAAATCATAAAATGTGATTTTCTGGATTTTTGTTTTAGATTCCGTCTCTCACAGTTGAAGTGTAATTATGATAAAAATTACAGACCTCTACATGCTTTGTAAGTAGGAAAACCTGCAAAATCGGCAGTGTATCAAATACTTGTTCTCCCCACTATATATATATAATATATATATATATATATATATATATCTCTTCTAAGAGTTTAATTTGGGAGATGGTAACTCGTTAAACAACTTCTTCCAGGTTGCCCTAAATTCCTAAATAGTTAATTGTTACATGATTAATTGAATCGAGTGACAATTAAAAATAGTTAGTTGATTCGATAAATAACAGTCATCACATTAATGTAAGTCACATCACGACAATGGGTTTTGTCTAAATGAAATCCACGGAATACAAAACAAAATTGGGTCTATATATATTTATTAATTTACAAAGCTAACAGACTGAATATCAATATCTAGCCTCCCCGAAAAAAAATCTGTTCCAATTTTCATGGTGTATTTCTGAGTCTTTGTCACAATAGCTGATGTGGATGTGGTGTAGGAGTCAGGCGCAGGACACAGAGGCTCAGTCAAAACGACTTTACTAAAGACTGAATAGCGAACAAAAGCAAACAGCCTCGAAAACACAGGAGGCAAAACGATTACGCAACACAGTGCGTAAAATACTCGTTCCACAATAAGAACGTACAGAGACATCAACGGACAGGAGATGAGGGCGGAAACGCTCTCGTATCCCGAGGGCGCCAGGTGTATGGTGGCCAGGTAGAGTTCCACCTGAAGGAGGAACCCCTGACACCCGGCTGCGGTGCCATCATACGCCCTCGGGAGCGAGAGCCGAATCCCACTGGATTCCGGAGCTGGTCTGGTGGGGCTGGCCGAGGGTGGTGCTAACGTAGGAGGAGGTGTGGGCACGCCTCCCCTTTCCCATCGGCGCAGGGTGTTCAATGCCTCCTGCATGGCGGAGCCGAGTTGCTGGATCATGGCCTCCTGGCAGCTGACCCGATCCTCCAGCGACTCGGTTGCCGCCGCTGCTCCTGCTGACTCCATGAATGGTGTGTTGTTCTGTCACAATAGCTGATGTGGATGCGGTGTAGGAGTCAGGCGCAGGACACAGAGGCTCAGTCAAAACGACTTTACTAAAGACTGAATAGCGAACAAAAGCAAACGGCCTCGAAAACACAGGAGGCAAAATGATTACGCAACACAGTGCGTAAAATACTCGTTCCACAATAAGAACGTACAGAGACATCAACGGACAGGCGGACAACAACACACAACTACAAACAAAACCAAAGGAAACTTATAGGTGACATAATCAATACGTGATATGGAACAGGTGCACTAATCAGACAAAACCAAACAAATATAGACAACATCAAACTAGTACTCCGGGGACGACGAATGCCGAAGCCTGCCCGAACAAGGAGGAGGAGCAGCCTCGGCGGAATCCGTGACAGTCTTTCATTTAAATCACCATAGAAACGGCCCCTCTCAAAGTTGATTGACCAAGGTTAGAGGAATAGAAAGCCACGGATCTGGTGATGAAAAAGACGAGGTTATCAAGTTGATTTTGATTGGTCCAAACCGCAGAAACACCTCCAAATGTTACCACCTCCCAACACTGAAAATTGGAAGAGATACAACCAAGAGCTGGGCAGTTTAAACCAGCAATGGACACAACAAACTAACGTTCTTATTTAATCAACACTGTTAAGTACATGCTAGCAGATTCCCATAGACTTCCAGTCATTGAGCTAACGTTAATTAGCATTGGCTGGTGAAACTACCTTTAACTTCCGTCATACTGGACACAGAGACAAATGGTATCCACAAGTTCATCTGACTCTGGGTAAGTACATAAAGTGCCTTTTTTTTTTTCTTATTGTGTGTTATTTTTTTTAAGGGCCTCATTGCCAAAATCAATAAGTATCCCTTTAGGGTTATAATATTGTAGAGAACAATCTAATGATTAGTTGAATGTGATTCATAATGACATAGGGCAAAGAAAACTACGTTTAGACATTCATTTAGTAGCACCCTCTTGAATTTACCTGTATTTCACTACATTCTAGAGCAGTAAGTGAACGCCCTATATTATAGCAAAATGAATATGTGTGGGCAACAGCACTGTATTATATTCCACCATGCTTCATTCTAACTGGCTGTTTGTTGGGTGCAGTCTGGTTTTGGCAGGAATTATCGTGAGCTGATTAGGTGGAATGAAGTCCAAGCGAAGCGAGAGTAGCGGGCGCGTCAGTCGCCCACGCTGTAGTGCCCCAGGCAGCCAAGGAAGCAACAACACTGCAGTGGCTCCACTGATCCCTGATGAACCCTAGAGGCCCCAGGCGGGTGCCCCTCTCTCTTCACTCACGCTGCACTGAGCTCAGAGAAGACAAATCTACTTTCGGTCCAATACTGATCCAAGGTATATCCATGTGTTTCTGTGTGAATTATGTATTTGTTTCTCTGTATCTATCTCTGTCAGTCTCTGCCCTCTATCAGACTCGTTCTGTTTCTGTCTGCCTGTGGCTCACCTCTCTCTCTCTCTCTCTCTCTCTCTCTGCTCTCTCTCTAGCTCTCTCTCCCACTCACTGCCTCCATTTAAATATCCCACTGCTTGATATGGGGTTTTGAAACTGGCAAACCGGTGGCAGCACAGTTGCACTTTACAGTATAACAATCAAACAGATTCAATAATCTCTGAATTTTTGGAACCTGAGAATTTTCTACAATTGCTGTGCCACAAAGATATTGCTGAGTGCATCACAATATAAGCGCACACTGACACATTTTGCAGCCCGAATACATGTCCTCATTATATCTGTGACACACGCCAGGGTAAAACATTGGAACAGGTGGAGGTTTAATGGTCAGGCTGGTTGCAGCACTCCCACCGAGGTGGTCTTACTCCCAATCCCCATCTCTCCTGGACGTTTCTTCCATTTTCATTAATGGATCGTTTAGGCTAACGAGCATATAAATGGCACACGCAGCACTCCGGGTGTAATCGGCAAATGGCAGGAACAGGGAGAGAGCACTTTGGTAAATGCAATCCCAAAAGGTATGACTGATGACTAGCCACCATGGGGGCTTAAATCCAGAGCCCTTAGCACTATGGCACCATGGGCTATTAACACCCGCCACATGGGGTTTCATTCCTCCATCTTGGGTCATTATTGCATCTCCTCTAGGGCCCCCATACACCCTGTGCGACTAACAGTGAGGCTGGAGACACCTTAGATTGTTAGGGCCCGTCTAAAATTTATGTTTCACTCCTAACACCAGTAAGTGTCAATTGAATCCTATTCCTATTAGCTCATCAACACTTCCATTGAAAATCCAGTGAGACAGAGGATATGGTACAGAAATAACTGCTGTAGGGCTATGCAGTCAGGCAGACATACAGGACAAGAGACATGACATATGATGAGTAGAAATCCTGTTAGTCTGGTCTGGAGAACCAGTCAGTGTCAGAGTGTGGTAATTACATTGATGGCTAGGAACACATTCCTCGACTTTCAGTGAAGCATGAGTCCATTGATGTAATAGTCTGGAAAGGAGTATGTACACACACACGCATGCACACACACTGTTGTGTCTGGTGGTAGATCAGCGGGCCGGCCCGTCATAGAGAACCTAAGGCTTCGGCCCAGAGCTGTAATCACTGTGTTTTGTCTAGAGGGAAGATTGAAGGGTGCTGAAAGTGCAGCCAAGCACAGAATGGATTCACCAGCCATTAACACTTGAATCAAACACACACTCTAGTATTCACACTCTAGTATTCTCTCTCTCTCTCTCTCTCTCTCTCTCTCTCTCTCTCTCTCTCTCTCTCTCTCTCTCTCTCTCTCTCTCTCTCTCTCTCTCTCTCTCTCTCTCTCTCTCTCTCTCTCTCTCTCTCTCTCTCTCTCTCTCTCTCTCTCTCTCTCTCTCTCTCTCTCTCTCTCTCTCTCTCTCTCTCTCTCTCTCTCTCTCTCTCTCTCTCTCTCTCTAATTCAGCCAACAGCACTCCCTGTCTCCTTACACTCTCTATAATGGGGGAAGAGACACTAACACAACAAAGCACACTTTCATGTGTAACTTCAAAGCATCAATTAATATCAGATAAGAGGGATAATAACCACAAGGTTAGGTTATCATAGTGGGCCAAAGATGAGTTCTAACACATCAAAACAGTTGCACAGCTTATAAGAAACACATCAAACAGTATTAGCTTCAGAGAGGGAAACATGGTGCATAAAGGTGTATGCAAATCGGGACAGATTACAGAAACCAGAAACTCTATTTGAGACTAAACTCAACTGTGAATAAACTTCAAAGTGTGTCTCTAAATGGTGGCTTGGGCAGAATGTTAACTAGCCCAATCTTGGAGCACTGAAACACTGCATGGTGAAATAAACACAAGAGACAATTAAACAGAATTTGAAAATATGAACTTGAAGAGAGATATTTCTGTCTCTGTGTGTTGATGTACGTGCATGCATGTGTGTGTGTGTGTGTGTGTGTGTGTTTGACTAGTAGATATTTTAAATTGAATTGGAAATGTAAACCTATATTTCCCATGCCAATGAAACCTCTTTGAATGTAATTGAATGAATAGAATAGAAAAGAAGAGAGAGAAGTGGAGAGAGTGCTTCTTAACTTCAGAACCAAGGACAGCTCTCCTTTGTTAAGTCTCATTAGTCTTTCACTAAACCAAACAACACTTCAACTGGCCCTCTGCTCTGGATAAAATGTACCAATATAACTACACTGAACAAAAATATAAACGCAACATGTAACGTGTTGGTCCAATGTTTCATGAGCTGAAATAAAAAATCACAGACATTTTCTATACGCACAAAAAGCTTATTTCTCTCAAATGTTGTGCATAAATTTGTTTATATCCTTGTTAGTGAGCATTTCTGCTTTGCCAAGATAATCCATCCACCTGACAGGTGTGGCATATCAAGGAGTATTCATGTCTGTAATAAAGCCCTTTTGTAGGGAAAAACTAATTCTGATTGGCTGGGCCTAGCTCCCCAGTGGGTGGGCCTGCCTGCCAAGTGGGTGGGCCTATGTCCTCCCAGGCCAACCCATGGCTGAACCCCTGCCCAGTCTTGTGAAATCCATAGATTAGGGCCTAATGAATTTATTTCAATTGCTTGATTTCCTTATTATGAACTATAACTCAGTAAAATCTTTGAAATTGTTGCATGTTGCATTTATATTTTTGTTCAGTATAGTTCTCACTCAGACTGGACTCAGTCCTTGGTGCTGAAGTGGGGTCTCTCTCTCTCCCCCTCTCCCTCTATCCCTTATTTGGTATTTGCATTCCAGGCGTAGTGATGATGACTTACTGGGCTGCTTCTGAACATTCAAGGTGCTTCAAGATACAGACAGGTACCTCTCTCTCTCTCTCTCTCTCAATCTCTCTCACTCTCACTCTCACTCTCACTCTCACTCTGTACTCTCTTTCTCAAACACAAGCTTACACGCACACAAGAATGGGAATAAAACTACTTGAATGAAAGGATCCCACAACTAGAACCGTTACTCTTCAGTTCTCCCCACAATCAAATTCTAAGGAATTTATTTAGTGTCAATTGTCAGCAAGACTCTTAATGAACTGCACAGATGGTGTCCTCTCCCCCTTGCCTGTATGGTGTAACTGAGACACCCCCATGCAGCATGGGGCCCCATGCCACTGTGCCACCGTGCCAAAGGGCCTGTCTCTGTCATGGCCCCTCATTAGAATGCAAAAGTAATCAGCAGCAACAATGACGGGGAAAAAGAGAGAACCTCACAGCTGCACTCACGCTTAATCTACTTAAAAACTGGCATCCATGTAAAACATGCAAAATGTACAGTGGGGCTCGGGGAGACGGGGAGAGATGGCAGAAAAGGGAACTAATTCACGCCATAAAACGCTGTGTCAAGCCAGCCGAAATGAAATAGAAAAGTACTTTCCAGCCTCCCACTCACCTCACACATTCCCAGGTCCCGCCTTCTCCATCGCACGTATAATTTCACTGCAAATTCATTTCCTCACGAGGCCTAATCTCCGGGCCTAGCCGTCGAACTCCCCATTCCCTCTCTGCTAATTGAGTTTCCCTTCCGTAAAAGTGCTAGTCCCATTAGCATGTTCGTTATCCTGGACTGGCTTCCTCTTTGTGCTGCGAAACATACTTTCAGTTGTAATTAAAAGTCCTGAAAAAAGTTTATTTCCTCTCTGAGTCACAGAGAGGAAATCTCCCGTGAGTGACTTGCACTGAGACTCTCTAGGATTTGAAAATTAGAGAGCTGGACCCAATGAAAGGATTTGATTTCACAGAGACGATATTTGCTAACAAAGCTAAGCTAATTCCTGTGCTATTCGCTTAGGGTCTCTCAATGACAAAATTACTTCTAACTTGAGAGTTAAAGCGGTAAAAGAAAATAAAGACATAGCCTTCCTCTTAGCTATGTTGGTTATAGCAACCCCACATACAATGTTTAGGGCCTGCCCTACAGTATCTCACAACTAGGCTCTGTGTAATACGTTAACATTAAAGTACACCACTTAGCATATATACGCAATACATAATAAACTGGCCACTGAGTGTAGAGGAGGTGGTGTGAGGGTGACAAGGCATGTAGTCAAGGGCAAGAGGTTAGCTGTCCAAGGTTAATGTCTCACATTTCCACACTGGCCAGTCAGTCTCTTCCACTAGGGTGTCATGTCAATGGCAGGGATGGATCTTTTACGGTCATATGTATATGATTAAAACTGATTAATTTTTTTTGTTTGGGGGGGGGGTATTTTACCCCCTTTTTCATGGCATCCAATTGGTAGGAGTTACAGTCCCTGTCCCTCTCCCGTGTATGGACACGGGAGAGGCGAAGGTCGATAGTCGTGCATTCTCTGAAACGCAACCCAACTAAAGTGAGACAACCCAACTGAGCCGCACTGCTTCTTGACACAGTGCCCGCTTAACCCGGATTAAGCGTGTCGGAGGAAACACCGTACACCTGGTGACCGAGTCAGTGTGCACTGCGCCCGGCCCACCACAGGGGTCGCTATAGCGCGATGGGACAAGCACATCCCTGCCAGCCAAACCCTCCCTTGACGACGCTAGGCCAATTGTGTGCCACCCCATGGGTCTCCCGGTCGCGGCCGGCTACGACAGATCTCTAGTGGCACAGCTAGCACTGCGATGCAGTGCCTTAGACCACTGCGCCACTCGGGAGGCCCCGATTTAAAACAGGTTTGAGTGCATGGCAACGGCCAAAATACTGAGTCACTGCATCACACACAAGCCTCCTGAAAGTACAGAGATTAACCCTAACAAGCCAAAGGATCCTCAACATGTGCTTGTACTGTATATGTAGCCAATTACGTTGCTCTTACATTTGAAGAGAATAGTGATTCATTAACTGTTGTCCCACTGTATACATAGTGGATGTCAAACTTGAAAGAATGTGCTCTCTGGACGTTGATTAAAGGTGTCCATACTGAATAGAACAGTGACTATTGAGCTGTTGTCTTACCTCTGGTGTGGCTTGGGCCTCTCTTGCGTCCTGTGGAGGAGCTGTGTGTGACGTGTTGAAAGTGGGTGATCTCCATGGTCGTGTTAGGACGGAAACTCTCCTTAAACCGCTGCATCAATGCCTCGACCGTCTCCTGCTTGGGGTCAAGGGCTGTGGCAGGGACAAAGCAATGAGATGTGAGATGTTTTAAAAGGTTTCACACTTCGAAAGGGTGGTTACAAAGCATGATAAACAGACACTGGTATGTTGTAGATGCAAACAAACACATTTGAATGAGAGCAGGGCTTTGAAAATACTTTGTTCAGTAGTTTCCTCAACTTTACTTTTTTTACTGGCTATGACTTTGAGGGCTTTACATTTTAGTCATTTAGCAGACACTCTTATCCAGAGTGACTTACATGAGCAATTAGGGTTAAGTGCCTTGCTTAAGGGCACATCAACAGATTTTTCACCTAGTCGGCTCGGGGATTAGAACCAGAGACCTTTCGGTTACTGGCACAACACTCTTACCCACTAAGCTACCTGCCACCTGCTTTAACTTCCAAAAGATCTGGAATTCAATGGTATACATCTGGGAAGTTATCAGGAAGGTTATTAGGTGTAGTTGACTATTAGACCACAATTGCTTGGAACAGAAGAGTTGATAGAAGAAGTTTGCAGAGTGTGAATCATTTAGAGTATTTTAGACTGAACCGTTGACTCAAGCTAGCTCCGTCTAAATCAACATCTATTTTGTGTCAAGCCCAATGTAAATTGCAAAGCCTAGTTACAGCAGTTCAATTGGGCCTGATTTGGTGCACAGCTTCAGCATGTTTTCAGTACATTTCCCCCCTCCTATAAGTACAGAGGCTATTGAAAGGGAGATCTCTGACTTTCTGACTGAATCAGTTCAATAACCTTTCATCTCTACAGGAATCCTCCTTCAATTAGCTTCCCCTCACCGCTCTGTTGAGCACTTCAGTCATCCTAGTTCAACCTCTGAAGAAATAACCATCTTTGAATGTTGTCAAGTTTAGCATGAAGAAGCGGTTGTGTAATTCACGGCTGAAAAATAAAATACCTCAGAAGCTTTGCACTATTTCAAAGTGTGTTTCACTGCTGAATCGGGCTGCTGTAAGAGGCAAAGCACAAAGGACTACAGATGAGAAGAAAGGTAGGACAATTTTCTTTCCAGTTAATCTTCCAAAATAGAGCGCTCCAGTTTACAATGGGTAATGGCATGGTTTGCATAGCCCCCCTTTGAAAATCAATATGAGATGGAGCAAGGAGTTGGATTGCTACTTTCCTTCTACTAGGCAGAAAATCCCCAATCCCCGGGGGACTCATATGACCCATCTAAACATGTTCTGCCCCATTTGCGCCACCGATACAAAAAATTAGAGAGAATAGTATTTCCATTGTTTTCTCGGCACCAAAAAATAGTACAATGATCCCTAAAAAAACACAGAAGGAAGTGACTATTTATTTGCTGCCTCCATTACCAAGCGGAGTGCTGTTCCCCCATGGTTTGCAATGCATCAAGAGTTCAATTAAAGTGAGATATGTAGACCTGAGAGTCTCTCGGAGGACCGATGATACATCTGGACAAGGGCTATTTACTCCAGTGCAGTGTGTGCAGGAGCGGAGCGGCCCAAAGTAAGCGACAGAGAGGGAGTTCGCGGAGATGGATGTGGCCCGGCTCACAGCGTTATAGCCCACTCCACAGACAGGGTCATTTCTCAACCTCCCCTGCTCCATCTTTCTGTCCGTCAGTCTGTATCTCAGGTGTGCTCACATCATGAATTATTATCATACATCACTTTGCCGGGGACGCTCAGGGAATGCCAATGAGAATATAAAGTGGAGTGCTAAAATAAAAAGTTGTAGAACAAAAGTCAAAGAGCATGATAATTTGAAGCTATCATGGAGTTACCTTACTTGTAGTACAATGGAAACAGTGTTACATTAATGTGTATGGTTCAGTTAGTTTGTATAAGCTTACATTGTAATTTGGTTCCTCAAAAAGACAAGACTATGAACTGTCTTATTGCTTTCAAAGTGTCTTATTGGTTTCAAAGTAAATTTAAAAAAAAGTAATATGGACTTATATTATATAATATTAACCAGGATACCATTGTCCTTTAAAAGTACTTTTAAAATACATTTTACATTTTCATCCCATAAAAATTATTTAAAATGTGCATTATAATCTTAATTAAAAACAAATCATATTGTGCTTTGCTTCAGTGTTCTATGTTTTCCAGTTAGCCGTGCTAAAACATCATCAGAATGTAATCATGACTTTAATACAATACATGTTCTCATAATAGCATTCAGTAAAAACATTAATAAAAATAATCCTTGTCTACAAGAAGAGAAAATTATAACAATTGTCACGCCCTGGCTCTGGGGACTCTTAAATGTTGAGCCAGGGTGTGTAGTTTCTATGTTGTGTTTTCTATGTTTAGTTTCTAGATCGTTTAGATCTATGTTGGCCAGGGTGGTTCCCAATCAGAGGCAGCTGTAGCTCGTTGTCTCTGATTGGGGACCATACTTAGGCAGCCTTTTGGCACCTGTTAGTTGTGGGATCTTGTTCCGTATAGGTTTGTTGTGTGTAACCTTAAGACTTCACGTATTGTTTGTTTGTTGTGTTTGCACAGTTATAATAAACATGTACGCTTATCACGCTGCGCCTTGGTTCGACCAATCTTTAAACGATCGTGACAACAATCAACAAAAACGAGTCTTTCATAGCTCCTAAAGGAGCTCTGTTGTGATTAAGAACTTGTATTGGGAAACCATTAGAACGCTAAAGAGCAATGACCAGCCCATCTCCGTCCAGAACAGAGATCAAACTAATGCTACTGTCTATCAGCTTCGTAGCACTGGATTAGAGCTTGTTTGTGATTCTTAACAATCAACAAACATAAACAGAGAATGCATTTAACTCTTTATACTACCCTATGCTTCACATTCTGTAACGTTCACTTCTTAACACTAGAACCGCCTGGCCTTTCAGTCTATAAGTACCCGCTAGAGAATATTGAGAATGTTGCCGGACGTTCCCTTTAGCATACGCATCAGATGCATATCAACCCGCAAGGTGCGCAAACATAAGCACCAAGGCTTGATAAATAGTACATAAACAATCAGAAAGGATGAATTGCATGAATAAATATTTGTGTAAATATATCCATTTCAAAATATAACAACAATAGTTATTTGTTTAGGTAGAGTCAAGGATATGTTTTGTATAATTCTACAAAGTCCTAGAGACAAACGTAAGCCTATAGCCTATTTTTATTTCCCTTACAATAAGAACTTTACAGTGTAATCCATTTAATCAACTTTATTTGTAGATTTGATTAGTAATAGAGTTAGTAATTAAAACAGTTCAGTTACAACTTCTGACAAAGCAGAAACGAAAGATAATAATAATAATATAACCAGCCAGGTGAAATGATTTGCCATATAACTAAACAAAAGCACCAGTGCATGAACAATTGTAAATTATTAATTGCATAAATAAATAATTGTAGAAATATATCCATGACAAGAAACAAAAACAGTAATTTGTTGATTGTATCAGTCTCTGTATTGTGCCCTTACACCCATGTCTTTACGCATGAATTAATTGTGTCTTCTCTTTATGCTTCGGGTCCACAGTCAGCACACGGCTTCGGGGCTTTGTGTGAGCTTGCCCCTCAAACAAATTGGTTGCACTGAACACAGTTTTCATGGGCCTTGTTCCGTGCACACCTGCCGACTTAACATTGTGACTTATTTTTCCCGAGTTGGAGCTGTGGTGCGTGGGAAGAGGGAGAGCAGGACGCGCTTCTGCCCTGGCTATACCAAAATAACTCAACATCCATACTCTTTCCGCCGTATGCCCCGTGACATACAAGAGTGCAATAAATGCTTTAAGTTCATCCACAGACATGTCCCACGTACTGTTTCCTTTTCTGTGTGCATGAGCGACAGTACAATCTATGATGTCCTGCAACATCTGCATGTCGCATAAACAAAGAAAACTGTAGAATGTGTTGGCAATTTGTCTCTTTGCGTGAGCTGTAGGACCTGCTCTCTCATTACACTATCGTTCTAAATACAATCATCCTCCTTACCCTCATCATTCAGATCATTCAAATTCAATCACCCTCTTCACCTACCTCCTCCTCCTATTCATTATTCAGTTCATTCAAATTCAATTGTGAAGTTACATGCACAGTTATCTGTTTCTATCTGGTGTCTATCGCCCATTCATCCGTTGACGACATTCATTCAGTGAGGAGAGAGACGCATTAGCGCCTGGGTACCAACGCCCTTCGGCACATTTGTCGTGGCCCCTTAAGTTAGTAATAGCTGTAAAAAAAAAAATGAAGGTCAACAGCCTCAATACTTTTCTGTTTACGATTTTAAGATTCGGACAACTGAGCAATATAAAATATAAATATTTAGGAAAAGCCAGGGAAGGAGCAGGGCGTTGCTATTTTTTTACAAAATCAAACGTCAGTGGTCATTGGCCTATGGCAGTTCTATTGTTAAACAGTGGCCAAACATACAGTACAGTAGAATCTGCCCTCTGGCCTTTAAAGAGCACCACTTAGCAGGAGTGAAACTATCCTATGCACCATGTCCTTTACTAATGCCCACTTCTTAAACAAGGAGCGATTTAGCCATAAAGCCAACAGCTCACTCTCGGCTCCTTCACGTCCACTTAAACAAATAATGTACGAGTGTGGCATTTTGAAACCCCAGCAGGGGGTTTCGTGAGCCTGGAAAGGCTCCATGAGACGGCTCATCTAATGATAGTGAGACGCTGCATACAGTGAGCTAGCCAGCTAGTGAGCGTGCTACGCTAAGGCAGTAAATGTACTGAGAATTCCCCATTGGGCATTTGATGGTGCGCTAGACTAATCCACGGGCCTCAGCTCAGCAAACAAAAAGACAGGGTGGGCCAGGCGGGCAGCAGCCACTTATTAAGCCCTGCCCTGCTGTGACTGAGGAGCAGCTGCCTGCTTGGCTGGCTGGCAGCATGATAGGAGGTTAACTAGGCCCATACATATCGCATGGCCCCTGGGTGCTCTATTTGTTCTATCAGGGAGGCGGAGATGCTATCCCAAACAGGCCCAGAGAGGCCCCGTGGCACATTCCTTCAAACACACATTGCTTGTCTCTTTAGTGTGTTCGGCAAATGCTGACCATCTCTCTCCTCTCTCTCTCTCACACACACACACACACACACACACACACACACACACACACACACACACACACACACACACACACACACACACACACCCTCTATGAATGGCTATTGATTATTGTCTTCTAAATGCAATCTAAATCATGCCTGTGTGCTGAGCATCTGTTTGTCTCCCATGTCTGTCTCTGTAGAATGATCTGAAGCCACTCCAATTGATATCACTTGAGGGAAATATGCATGGTGTCCATTTATAATTATGTTGCTTTTTTATCTTTGCCATTTTATTACAGCTAGGAATTGTTGAAACCGACAGTCAGAACAGGTTTCTAATAATTCCAAAACACAAAGCTAAGAGTTTTCAGCAAGAAACAAAAAAATAATTTAAAAAGGGATACAATTTCCTTTCTAACTGAAAATGGTTGCTTAAGAAGGATTGAAGATGCAGCACAGGAAGTTGGTGGCACCTTAATTGAGGAGAACAGGCTCGTTTTAATGAATGGAGCGGAATAATTGGAATGGTAACAATACATCAAACACATGGTTACAGTCCTGGAAGTAATATCTAGTAAAAGCACTAGGCTCTCAGAATAATATCCCCTTTTCCTCCACTGAAAGCCCAAGCTTGCTTCTCACTTACAGCTCAATACGAGGCAAATACTTTCTTTCCTCCTTCAGCTTCTTCCTTATCTCCCCTAGTCCCTTATCTGCAGTGACAGTGGGTTAACAGTGTTTTAGAAGCATTGGACACAACCACTAGCGCAGTGCCTCTGTCCCATGAGTAGTAGATCTCAGTGGGTTCATCTTCACCAGAAGATAACCTTATGGAAAGGCACAAACAATAGCTGTGTGTGTGTGTGTGTGTGAGAATGTGAATGCTATAGTGAGTGAATGAGTGAGTGAGTGAGTGAGTGATTGAGTGAGAGAGTGAGTGAGAGAGAGAGAATGTGAACACTAGTGTGTTTGTTTCACACACACACACACTCTAGTGTTAACATTCTCCCTCACTCACTCACTCACTCAATCACTCACTCACTCACTCACTCACTCTAGCATTCACATTATTCACACACACACACACACACGGCTGGTGAATCCATTATGTGCTTGGCTGCACTTTCAGCACCCTTCAATCTTCCCTCTAGACAAAACACAGTGATTACAGCTCTGGGCCGAAGCCTTAGATTCTCTATGACGGGCCGGCCCGCTGATCTACCACCAGACACAACAGTGTGTGTGCATGTGTGTGTGTGTACATACTCCTTTCCAGACTATTACATCAATGGACTCATGCTTCACTGGAAGTCGAGGAATGTGTTCCTAGCCATCAATGTAATTACCACACTCTGACACTGACTGGTTCTCCAGACCAGACTAACAGGATTTCTACTCATCATATGTCATGTCTCTTGTCCTGTATGTCTGCCTGACTGCATAGCCCTACAGCAGTTATTTCTGTACCATATCCTCTGTCTCACTGGATTTTCAATGGAAGTGTTGATGAGCTAACAGGAATAGGATTCAATTGACACTTACTGGTGTTAGGAGTGAAACATCCATTTTAGACGGGCCCTAGCAATCTAAGTTGTCCCCAGCCTCACTGTTAGTCGCACAGGGTGTATGGGGGCCCTAGAGGAGATGCAATAATGACCCAAGATGGAGGAATGAAACCCCATGTGGCGGGTGTTAATAGCCCATGGTGCCATAGTGCTAAGGGCTCTGGATTTAAGCCCCCATGGCGGCTAGTGGTGGCTAGTCATCAGTCATACCTTTTGGGATTGTATTTACCAAAGTGCTCTCTCCCTGTTCCTGCCATTTGCCGATTACACACGGAGTGCTGCGTGTGCCATTTATATGCTCGTTAGCCTAAACGATCCATTAATGAAAATGGAAGAAACTTCCAGGAGAGATGGGGATTGGGAGTAAGACCACCTCGGTGGGAGTGCTGCAACCAGCCTGACCATTAAACCTCCACCTATTCCAATGTTTTACCCTGGCCCGTGTCACAGATATAATGAGGACATGTATTCGGGCAGTGAGGGGGAAAGAGAGCTAGAGAGAGCTAGAGAGAGCTAGAGAGAGCTAGAGAGAGAGAGAGAGAGAGAGAGAGAGAGAGAGAGAGAGAGAGAGAGAGAGAGAGAGAGAGAGAGAGAGAAAATACTAGAGTGTGTGTTTGATTCAAGTGTTAATGGCTGGTGAATCCATTCTGTGCTTGGCTGCACTTTCAGCACCCTTCAATCTTCCCTCTAGACAAAACACAGTGATTACAGCTCTGGCCCGAAGCCTTAGGTTCTCTACTGCCAGACACAACAATGTGTGTTTGTTTGTTTGTGTGTGCGTGGGTTTGTGACTTTGTGTGTATGTTTGCTGGCATTGGCCTGAAACCTGCCATGGGAGTCAGAATTCTATTGGGTCTTTGTTGGCATAACACTGGCCCTTAGCGGGCTCTCACATTCAATATATCTGCTAAGGAGTGCGGAACACTGAACAGGTGAATGGGATTTACTTCAAGTGGCCGCTCCACACCTCAAAGAACCAGCTCTCTTTCCTTCATTTCTCCTTTTCACTCTCTCTCCCTCCCTCCCTGCCTTATCTCCCCTCTTCCTCAGCCCTCCCTCCAGATCTCATCAGTGAGAAATCGATTGATACAGAAAGAGAAAAAGAGAGAAGGAGAAAGAGTGAAGAGGAATAAGGAAGGGGGATCAGCGGTCTCTACTCTCCAGCGGGGACATGGTGGTCACTGTCCTTATTCAAGGTCCACCACGACTACATGCACACACTGGGTAGCTAGGGCCAAGTATAGTAACACTGGAGAGGGCCTGCTAACAAGAAATCGGTCAGGGCTATGCCAATGTTATGGTAAAACGGAGTCACAATATACCTATTCACAATTAGATGTCGTACAGATGTCCAGACACATTTGCTCATGAATTCAGGTGGGTTTCGAAGCTAGGAAACCAGGCAAATGCACTGTGAGTTTGGACTTCAGAGGAACAAATCAAATCAAACAAGAGCTATGCAAATTCACAGTTGTGGATGTTTCCATGAGGGAGATGTGGTTTTCATTAATCTTAAGACCCTACAAATCCCTCCTGCTTTAGTCTGAAGTCACTCCACAGGGAGGAGAAAGGCTGGGAGCCCGAGGATTCAAATCCCTCTCCTTCTTTTTTTCCCTCACTTTTTCTCTCCTCCTTCATCTTCCATCTTTCTCTCTTTCTCCTCCCTCCTCACATTCACTCCCACTTTCCCTGTCTGGCTGAGGGATTGAAAGAGAGGGAGATAAATGGAAGTGAAATGGGAATACACCCCAGCTCCGATTCCCTTTGTGATTTACTCAATTTGCCATTGTTTCAGGACAAGTCTGGAGGGGGTCTGCACCCTGGGATGGCACAGCCATGACAGTGCTGCCTCTGGGAGCGTGACGAGAGCGAATGAAGAGAAGAGGGAAAATGGTGAGAAGAGAGAGAATAATGAAACGAGAGTGTGGGGAGGAGGGACTGAGAATTGGAGAAGTGGGGACAGGGGATGAGGGAGGCAGGGGACAGGGGACAAGGGAGAGGAAGACGGATGGAGATGAGGGCAGGAGGAAGGGGAGAAAAGAAAGCAACATGAGAGAGAAAGAGGAGATGGAGAATGGACACGGGGGGAGAGGAAACTATAGAGAGACAGTAGAAGGAGAGACAGGAGAAGATAGAGGGAAGAAAGGGAAGATCGGGGGAGAACAGATCAAGAGGGAAAAGGAGGGAGAGAAGAGATCGAGAACGGGGAGAAAAAAAACAAAGGTGTGCATAGAGGAACATGAAGGAGAGGAGAGCACAAAAATCATCAAACACGACCAGCATGGACATTTATTGGTGTTCTGACGCTTTTAGGGAATGAAACATTGTACATCCCACCGCTATGATGAAAGCAGTGTTTCTAAAAGCCAGCTGTAAAGATAAAATCAAATCTCTCAAATGATGAGTATTTTGTACATACTAATTGGACAATTTATAAGCAAATATGGTAGCTGCCATGGCTGTCCTACCTCCTGCAGAAAATGGTCCTAGTTTCACTGCATATAACAGTGAACACTCACCGGGCAAACCTAAATTGAAATAACATTGTGTCATGTTATTTCACCATATTTAATCAACATACCCCACTGTCTTAACATGGCTTTTTGACTGAATTTGTATGTAGACAATTTTTGTCTCAATTCAACAGGGTTTCCATTATGGTTTCCATTTGCTGATGAGTCAATCAAATACCAACCAGAATTGGACGCTGATCTGACGTCTGCTCAGTAGAAAGGTCCCTCTTAAGGGATGATATGAAGGACCCACTAATCACTAGTCAAGCTTATGGAAACCTATCAAATGAATTCACGCTAGCTAGGTACCTCACAGTGCATCCAGCTGTTTCTATTAGTCCTGCCTTGTGTACTGCAGGCCTGTTGGGTTAATGAGTAGATACACACTTTCCAAGGGCCCACTGGGGTCTGACCGACAACGTACACAACTCTCTCTGCACCCTGCACTTAACCCTCTATCCCTGTTGATGAACATGTAGGACTACAGTAAAGAAATCTCCGCTTGCCCTTGTGCTTATGCAGAAAGGCATTGGCCGTGCTACAGACTGTGTAACCCAAAGTGGAGAGGAAAATAGGTACCTTTCTTCACTCCTTGCCTTTGAAGAAGCTCAAAAGAGGAGGAAAAGAAACATGGATAGAATGAAGAGCTCCAAAGGGGTCCAATTGGATCTTTTCTGGAGCCTTTTGCTCCCTCCAAATGATGTGCAGGCAGAGAGAGAGAGAGAGAGAGAGAGAGAGAGGTGGTGTGGTGGGTGTGATTGTTTTCCCTGCCCCACTTTCCCATCCACCTCCTGTTTCATGCACTTATCTGTGTACATTTTCCACCCTGTAATAAACGTCAGTGTTAGGCCTACTGCTGCTAGGTAGCTCTCTCTCTGCTCTCCCCCTCCCCTCTGTCTGTCCTTGATTGCAGGAGTGAAGTCTGGTGTGCGGGAGTCAGGGTTCCAGCTGCAGCTCATTCACCATAATCACCTCAGCCTTTAAGACCCGGTCAAACTTTCCACTCATCGTCAGATCATAGTCAAGACAACCATGTTAGTCTCGCTGCCGACTCAACCTGTCTGTTTTCGCTCTTGTGTTTTTTGGACTGTTTATTTACTTTTTCTCCTGTGCCACAGATATTTGGAACCTGACTCCTGCCTCCGCTTCACTCCTGCCACCACCATCCTGCTCTTCACTATCGGGCCTCTCCTTTGGACTCACCACGGACACTAGGACATTACGGTACCACACCTGCCCTGACCTGGATCTGTACCCTCCCTGTAACCTGGACTTGCTCTTCCCCATTTATTGGAAACCTGGACTATTGAACATTATAATAAACCTGTTAAAACTTCTCTGGCTTGGTGTACTTGTCTGCATTTGGGTTCTATCCGGTTAAATCATAACAGTATGATCTGACCAACATGAACCCAGCAGACAGTAGCTCGGATACCACCCCAGAGTGCACTCAAATTTGGACTGCCATAGCCAATCAGGGCATTCTACTTGGCCAACATGATACCCTGTTTAAGACGATTGCTGAGGACAGTCAGGTGCTGCTTAATCAGGTTCAATTACATACCAATCAAGTGTCTGCCCTTACTACCCCTTCAGCCCAGATCAGAGAGCCTTTTGTTCCTGCTCCAGAGCGCTATGACGGGAACATGGGAACCTGTGGCGATTTTTTGACTCAATGCTCGTTAGTGTTTGAACAACAGCCCCTCACCTACGCCTCAGAAAGAGCCCGTATTGCCTACCTTATCAACTCTACTAGCGGTTCCGCTCGTGCCTGGGGATCCGCGGTCTGGGAGAGTCAGTCGGACATTTGCAACGCTAACGTGGCCTTCACCACGGAGATGAGGAAGGTTTTTGACCACCCCGTACGAGGCAAGGAGGCTGCGAAACGGTTGTTTTCTCTTCGGCAGGGGGCTCGTAGTGTGGCGGAGATGGCAGTGGAGTTTCGGACTTTAGCAGCAGTGAGTGGTTGGAATGACGAGGCATTACAAGGAGTGTTCATCAATGCTTTGTCTGAGATTTTAAAAGATGAATTGGTGTCATATGATGAATCGCCTACGCTGGATAATCTTATTTCACTCACTATCAGGTTGGATAATCGGATTCGGGAGCGCCGCCGGGAGAGGAGTGTTAGTTCCAAGCAACCTGTCTGTCATCAACAAACTCCTCCCTGCATCGTCCCTACGGAGAGAGCCGTGTCTTCCCGAGTCGATACGAGGAGCACTGAACCCGAAGCCATGGAGGTGGGTCGTGCACGGTTGTCCTCAGAGGAGCGTGCACGTCGTATTCAGGCTCGGGTCTGCCTGTATTGTGGAGAAGCTGGTCATTTCGTTCCTTCCTGCCCAGTTCATCCGGGAAAAGGGCCGGCTCATCATTTATGGGAGAAGTTTTGGTGAGCCGAGCAGCGGATTCTTCCTCTTCTCCCCGCATTCTGCTCCAGGCATCCCTCCAGTGGCAGTCCCAGAATTTCTCTGTTAGTGCGCTGATTGACTCTGGTGCCGGCAAGCTTTTTGGATAGAGAGTGGGCTCAACAAATGGATTTGGAGACTGTTCCTATGGACTGTCCGCTGCAGGCTAAGGGTCTAAATGGACAATTGTTGACCCGCATTACCCATCAGACTGTTCCTGTTTGTCTTAGAGTGTCGGGAAATCATCAGGAGAACATTCAATTCCATATTATCGACTGCCCACAGACTCCCCTGGTCCTTGGTATCCCCTGGCTCATAAAACACAATCCACACATTGATTGGGTGACAGGTAGCATTGTTTCATGGAGCACATTTTGTCATGTGAATTGTTTGTGTTCTGCTCAGACTCCTGCCAGTACTGTGCCTCAACCTCCACTGGAGTCCATGGATCTTTCTGCTGTTCCTGACGTGTATCATGACCTGGCATCCGTTTTCTGCAAACACAGAGCTACTTCTCTTCCTCCTCACCGGCCTTACGACTGCGCCATTGACCTCCAGCCAGGAGCCCCGCTCCCCAGCAGTCGCCTGTACAATCTCTCCCGGCCGGAGACGGAGGCTATGGAGAACTACATTCGGGACTCCTTGGCTGCAGGTATTATGCGTCCTTCCTCGTCACCTGTAGGAGCGGGATTCTTTTTTGTTGCTAAGAAGGATAAGACCCTCAGACCCTGTATTGATTACCGTGGACTTAACAACATCACCATTAAGAACAAGTATTCTCTGCCTTTGATTAATTCTGCTTTTCCCCTCCTTCATGGTGCTACCATCTTTACGAAACTGGATCTACGAAATCGTATCACCTGGTGCGCATTCGTAAGGGTGATGAATGGAAGACTGCCTTCAACACACCCTTGGGACATTTTGAGTATCGGGTTATGCCTTTTGGGTTGTCTAATGCCCCTGCTGTTTTTCAGGCACTAGTCAATGATGTCCTTCGGGACATGTTGAATCGGTTTGTTTTTGTCTATCTGGATGATATCTTGATTTTCTCAGAGTCCTCCCAGGAACATGAACTGCATGTGCGCCAGGTGTTGCAAAGGTTGTTGGAGAACAAACTGTTTGTGAAGATGGAGAAATGTGAATTTCATGTGTCTGAGACCTCTTTTTGGGTTACATCATAGCTCAGGGGGAGCTGCGGATGGATCCAGCTAAGATCTCTGCTGTCACGGACTGGCCAGCTCCCTCTACCCGCAAACAACTTCAACGATTCCTGGGGTTTGCGAACTTCTATAGGAGGTTCATCAAGGACTACAGCCGCATTGCGGCGCCACTCACCGCTCTCACCTCCATCTCACGACCGTTCGCTTGGAATGAAGGGGCCGAATCAGCGTTCGAAGAACTGAAACATCGCTTCGCCTCGGCTCCCATTCTGATGCAGCCGGACCCCGACCGCCAGTTTGTCGTGGAGGTGGATGCATCCGACACTGGGGTAGGTGCAGTGTTGTCACAACGTTCTCCTGAAGATAACAAACTGCATCCCTGTGCTTTTCTCTCAAGGAAACTTTCTCAGGCAGAGAGGAATTATGATGTTGGAAATCGTGAACTGCTCGCCGTTAAGCTGGCTCTCGAGGAGTGGCGACATTGGTTGGAGGGGGCGGAACAACCCTTCATCGTTTGGACGGATCATAAGAATCTGGCTTACCTCCAGTCAGCGAAGCAGCTCAACCCCCGTCAAGCCAGGTGGGCACTATTTTTTGGGAGATTCAATTTTTCTCTGTCTTACCGTCCTGGGTCACGCAACGTCAAGCCTGACGCCCTGTCTCGTGTTCATTCGGCTGTTGATACTGGTAGTAACCCTGAACCCATTTTGCCTCCTACCTGCAGTATTGCAGTCATCACATGTGACATCGAGGGGATTGTTAGACAGGCTCAACATCATCAAGCTGACCCTGGGAGGGGTCCTCCTAACCGGATGTTTGTCCCTGAGTCTGCTCGCTCCCAGGTACTTCAGTGGGCTCACTCGTCTCCCCTTACCTGTCACCCTGGAGTTTCGCGGACCCTTGACTTTGTGCGACGGAAGTTCTGGTGGGCCACGATGGAGGCGGACACTCGAGCCTTCATTGCTGCTTGTACGGTATGTGCACGAAGTAAAAACTCCACCCAGGCCAGCGCTGGTCATCTACGACCTCTACCTATACCCAGCCGGCCCTGGTCGCATATCG
Organism: Coregonus clupeaformis; assembly: GCF_020615455.1. Classification (NCBI taxonomy): domain Eukaryota; kingdom Metazoa; phylum Chordata; class Actinopteri; order Salmoniformes; family Salmonidae; genus Coregonus; species Coregonus clupeaformis. The sequence continues at coordinate 34,950,996 of NC_059206.1, read as the reverse complement.
CTATGGATTTTGTCACTGGACTTCCCCCTCATCTGGTAAGACTGTCATTCTTACGGTGATTGATCGTTTTTCTAAGTTCGCTCATTTTTTGGCCCTACCTAAACTGCCCACTGCCAGAGAGACGGCTGATATTTTGGTTGAACATGTGTTCCGCTCTCATGGTCTACCCACGGATATTGTCTCTGACAGGGGTCCCCAGTTTGTCTCCCAGGTGTGGAAAGCTTTCTGTAAAGCTTTGGGCATTACATCCAGCCTGTCCTCTGGATATCACCCCCAGACCAACGGGCAAGCCGAGAGAGCGAACCAGGAGATGGAGACCGCACTTCGCTGTGTCACTGGGTCTAACCCTGGGTCATGGAGCTCCATGCTCCCCTGGGTGGAATATGCTCATAACACCTTGACTAACGCTTCCTCTGGTTTGTCTCCTTTTCTGTGTGCTCTGGGTTATCAACCTCCCCTGTTCCCTTCCCAAGAGAGGGAACTTGCGGTACCCTCGGTGCAGTCCCACATGCGCCGCTGCTGCAAGGTCTGGAGGAAGGCCAGGGTAGCTCTGTCCCGAGCTTCGGCGTACATGCAGAGGCAAGCCAACCGTCACCGGTCCCAGGCTCCCGGTTACTCTCCTGGTCAAGAGGTATGGCTGAAGTCACGGGACCTTCCATTGAAGGTGGAGTCGAAGAAGATGGCGCCTCGTTTTATAGGACCGTTCAAGATACTGTCTATTGTTAACCCCTGCGCGGTTAAGCTACAGCTTCCTGCCTCCCTACGGGTTCATTCCACCTTTCATGTTTCCCAGATTAAGCCTGTGTCGGTTAGCCCTTTGTGCCCGCCCTCTCGTCCCCCTCCTCCGCCCAAGATCGTGGGTGGGGGTCCGGTCTACACTGTCCGGCGACTTCTGGATGTTCGCCGCCGGGGTCGTGGTTTCCAGTACCTGGTGGATTGGGAGGGTTATGGTCCTGAGGAACGTTCCTGGGTGCCCAGGAGCTTCATTGTGGATCCTGCTCTGGTTCGTGAGTTTCATAGGTTACATCCTGATAAACCCTGTCGGCCGCCAGGTGGCGTCCGTAGAGGGGGGGTACTGTTAGGCCTACTGCTGCTAGGTAGCTCTCTCTCTGCTCTCCCCCTCCCCTCTGTCTGTCCTTGATTGCAGGAGTGAAGTCTGGTGTGCGGGAGTCAGGGTTCCAGCTGCAGCTCATTCACCATAATCACCTCAGCCTTTAAGACCCGGTCAAACTTTCCACTCATCGTCAGATCATAGTCAAGACAACCATGTTAGTCTCGCTGCCGACTCAACCTGTCTGTTTTCGCTCTTGTGTTTTTTGGACTGTTTATTTACTTTTTCTCCTGTGCCACAGATATTTGGAACCTGACTCCTGCCTCCGCTTCACTCCTGCCACCACCATCCTGCTCTTCACTATCGGGCCTCTCCTTTGGACTCACCACGGACACTAGGACATTACGGTACCACACCTGCCCTGACCTGGATCTGTACCCTCCCTGTAACCTGGACTTGCTCTTCCCCATTTATTGGAAACCTGGACTATTATAATTATAATATTACATTATAATAAACCTGTTAAAACTTCTCTGGCTTGGTGTACTTGTCTGCATTTGGGTTCTATCCGGTTAAATCATAACAGTCAGGAAAGAGGAGAGACTCAGGTTGGAGCTTTAAAACACAGTCAGAGTGACTAAGAGATCCAGGGAAAGGACTGCTGTTTGAGAAATACCAAGCCATAGAAACGCACACATACACACACACACACACACTCTTTCTTCACCTAAAGACTTTCTCTCCAGTGTTTGTACTTATTTTCGAATTTCTATAATTTCCTGCTTCTTGAGAGCATGTAATGTGCCAGCTTCAGAGTCAAACAATTTCCTTTTGACTAGCACCGCCTTCCTTTGTATTTCCAGCCTCTGCTGTTTCTTCTGTTTGCCGAGGAGCAGAAAAAAGGCTATCTATAGCCTCTTGCCACAGGCCTGAATGAAATATGAATGTGCTTCTTCTCCTGCCTGTGCCAGCTGAGGCGTTGCGGGTCACAGTCTAGTCTCCCGCTGCTCTATGAGAAGCCACACCACGACTATACTTCTGCAAATTGGCCAAGAGTGTAGATATACACCCGCGCAGCACAAAATATTTAAATATATTTACATTAATATATCTAGTGCGATAACAACTGGAGGTGGGGAGGACAACTGGAGACTGCTGGAAATATTTATGGACACATTACGGCTACTTTGTGCATGAGTCTGCAAGTGGTAACCTGGCAACGAGGATATATGTGTCACCCTTGGCAAAAGGAACCTGGCCCCAACAGGGAAGGCTTTAAAACACTTTACAGCAAAGAACACAAGCTGTGCAAGTACACATTTGGTTCCCTAACATCTGTTATCAAAATGCATCTTCAATTTAAAACAATCTCCAGTTAAAAACCACCAGCATTATATCAGTCGATTCAGGGTATTGAAAATGAAATCTCACCATAATGACTGCAGTATACAGTGAGGGAAAAAAAGTATTTGATCCCCTGCTGATTTTGTACGTTTGCCCACTGACAAAGAAATGATCAGTCTATAATTTTAATGGTAGGTTTATTTGAACAGTGAGAGACAGAATAACAACAATAAAATCCAGAAAAACACATGTAAAAAAATGTATAAATTGATTTGCATTTTAATGAGGGAAATAAGTATTTTACCCCCTCTCAATCAGAAAGATTTCTGGCTCCCAGGTGTCTTTTATACAGGTAACGAGCTGAGATTAGGAGCACACTCTTAAAGGGAGTGCTCCAAATCTCAGTTTGTTACCTGTATAAAAGACACCTGTCCACAGAAGCAATCAATCAGATTCCAAACTCTCCACCATGGCCAAGACCAAAGAGCTCTCCAAGGATGTCAGGGACAGGATTGTAGACCTACACAAGGCTGGAATGGGCTACAAGACCATCGCCAAGCAGCTTGGTGAGAAGGTGACAACAATTGGTGTGATTATTCGCAAATGGAAGAAACACAAAACAACTGTCAATCTCTCTCGGCCTGGGGCTCCATGCAAGATCTCACCTCGTGGAATTGCAATGATCATGAGAACGGTGAGGAATCAGCCCAGAACTACATGGGAGGATCTTGTCAATGATCTCAAGGCAGCTGGGACTATAGTCACCAAGAAAACAATTGGTAACACACTACGCCGTGAAGGACTGAAATCCTGCAGCGCCCGCAAGGTCCCCCTGCTCAAGAAAGCACATATACATGCCCGTCTGAAGTTTGCCAACAAACATCTGAATGATTCAGAGTAGAACTGGGTGAAAGTGTTGTGGTGAGATGAGACCAAAATGGAGCTCTTTGGCATCAACTCAACTCGCCGTGTTTGGAGGAGGAGGAATGCTGCCTATGACCTCAAGAACACCATCCCCACCGTCAAACATGGAGGTGGAAACATTATGCTTTGGGGGTGTTTTTCTGCTAAGGGGACAGGACAACTTCACCGCATCAAAAGTACGATGGACGGGGCCATGTACCGTCAAATCCTGGGTGAGAACCTCCTTCCCTCAGCCAGGGCATTGAAAATGGGTCGTGGATGGGTATCCCAGCATGACAATGACCCAAAACACACGGCCAAGGCAACAAAGGAGTGGCTCAAGAAGAGGCACATTAAGGTCATGTAGTGGCCTTGCCAGTCTCCAGACCTTAATCCCATAGAAAATCTGTGGAGGGAGCTGAAGGTTCGAGTTGCCAAATGTCAGCCTCGAAACCTTAATGACTTGGAGAAGATCTGCAATGAGGAGTGGGACAAAATCCCTCCTGAGATGTGTGTAAACCTGGTGGCCAACTACAAGAAACGTCTGACCTCTGTGATTGCCAACAAGGGTTTTGCCACCAAGTACTAAGTAATGTTTTGCAGAGGGGTCAAATACTTATTTCCCTCATTAAAATGCAAATCAATTTATAACATTGTTGACATGCTTTTTTCTGGATTTTTTTGTTGTTATTCTGTCTCTCAATGTTCAAATAAACCTACCATTAAAATTATAGACTGATCATTTCTTTGTCAGTGGGCAAACGTACAAAATCAGCAGGGGATCAAATACTTTTTTCCCTCACTGTATATCAATGGGTTGATATACTGATAAAATAACATCATCCAACTGTTTTGCCCTCCTGTGGTTCATTTTCCTTTTGACTCATGCGTTCTCCAACCTTCATGGAAATCTAAAGGCTTCTTATCAGTGCATATGTGTTGAAGCACCATGCAGATAAATAATGATCTTCACTGCAAGTGAGGAGCAGTGAAATGAAATACGAGACCTTCGGATGAACCCAGTCTATTTCCAAGTTGTGCCTCTCAAACGCTCATGGACTGTCCAACTGATGTGATCTCACAGCCTATGTGACCTTTACATCCCCTGAGACTTAAATTCCCAGCATTAATCAGTGACCTCACTTCCTCTGTGACCTTGGATACACTAGATTGATCAGGTTTGGCTCTGTGGATGAAATTCAGGGCCATACAACATCATGAAGTCAGATTGCAGTTCTTAATGTTACCTAATTAGTCAATTGTTTGGATAAAAACAGTTCCAAGTCTATGTCCATGTCTAGCTACAGTAGCTCCATTCTTTCTGGCTAGTTTTAGAAGGTAATGAAGCTTAGGAAAAATCACACCAACCATAAGACAGCTAAAACATATCAAACAGGCTGACTGCCTCCTTGTGCGACAGAGGTAATGGAGTTTCAGTGACCTCGCAAGCTATGTCATAAAAATATATTGTAACTCGCCACTTTCCTGGGAGCTCAGGATTTCATTTGATATTGGAGTGTCTGACTGAAGCTTAGGATATGGTATCCATATTAGAAATTCCTTCAGCCAGACACAACTTAGGGTGTTCCTAATATGGATGCCATACTGTCAAGAACCCTCAAACTGAGCGGTATCACCTGGCAGGAACCATAACTCAATATAAAATTATATGTTTTGCTTTATGCATATCACTTTGAGATCAAATTGTACCATTATTAATCACGACTTTACACTAAGTTACTGTGAGCTGTGAACAATACTGAGTTCCCCCAGCTATAAAAACAACAACTTAATGTAGAAAGCTACAAAATGTACTTTACAGTGGAGAAATACAGTGCGTTCGGAGAGTATTAAGACCCCTTGACTTTTTCCACATTTTGTTACGTTACAGCCTTATTCTATTTTACTCATCAATCTGCACACAATATCCCATAATGACAAGGTGAAAAAACAGGTTTTTAGAATTTTTTCTCGCAAATGTATAAAATATAAAAAACAGAAATATATTATTTACAGAAGTATTCAGACCCTTTGCTATGACACTCAAAATTGAGCTCAGGTGCATCCTGTTTCCATTGATCATCCTTGAGATGTTTCTACAACTTGATTGGAGTCCACCTGTGGTAAATTCAATTGATTAGACATGATTTGGAAAGGCACACACCTGTCTACATAAGGTCCCACAGTTGACATTGCATGTCGGAGCAAAAAAAGGAAATGTCCATAGAGCTCCGAGACAGGATTGTGTCGAGGCACAGATCTGGGGAAGGGTACCAAAAAATTCCTGCAGCATTGAAGGTCCCCAAGAACACAGTGGCATCCATCATTCTTAAATGGAAGAAGTTTGGAACCACCAAGACTCTTCCTAGAGCTAGCCGCCCGGCCAAACTGAGCAATCGGGGGAGAAGGGCCTTGGTCAGGGAGGAGACAAAGAACCCGATGGTCACTCTGACAGAGCTCCAGAGCTCCTCTGTGGAGATGGGAGAAAATTCCAGAAGGACAACAATCACTGCAGCACTCCACCAATCAGTACTTTATGGTAGAGTGGCCAGACGGAAGCCGCTCTTCAGTAAAAGGCACATGACAGCCCGCTTGGAGTTTGCCAAAAGGCACCTAAAGGACTCTCAGACCATGAGGAACAAGATTCTCTGGTCTGATGAAACCAAGATTGAACTCTTTGGCCTGAATGCCAAGCGTCATGTCTGGAGGAAACCTGGCACCATCCCTACGGTGAAGCATGGTGGTGGCAGCATCATGCTGTGGGGATGTTTTTCAGCGGCAGGGAGACTAGTCAGGATTGAGGGAAAGATTAACGGAGTAAATTACAGAGAGATCCTTGATGAAAACCTGCTCCAGAGCGCTCAGGACCTCAAACTGGGGCGAAGATTCACCTTCCAACAGGACAACGACCCTAAGCACACAGCCAAGACAACGGAGGAGTGGCTTCGGGACAAGTCTCTGAATGTCCTTGAGTGGCCCAGCCAGAGCCCGAACTTGAACCCGATCGAACATCTCTGGAGACCTGAAAAAAGCTGTGGAGTGACGCTCGCCATCCAACCTGACAGAGCTTGAGAGGATCTGCAGAGTAGAATGGAAGAAACTCCCCAAATACTGGTGTGCCAAGCTTGTAGCATCATACCCAAGAAGACTTGAGGCTGTAATCGCTGCTAAAGGTGCTTCAAACTGAGTAAAGGGTCTGAATACTTATGTAACTGTGATATTTCCGTTTGTTATTTGTAATAAATCTGCAACATTTTTATTTTTATTTTACCGTTTTTGCTTTGTCATTATGGGGTATAATCTATTTAATCCAGTTTAGAATAAGGATGTAACGTAACAAAATGTGGAAAAAGTAAAGAGGTCTGAATACTTTCCGAATACACTGTTTCACTGGGTGATACAACAGCGTGATACAACAGTGATACTCAGGTATTACCAACACATATAAGGTCGGAAATTAACCAGGAAATACATTATGTAAATGTAATTATTATAGTGTGCCAATTCATCACACTCTGAGATAATTTCGTTAATGGAATGTGCCATAAATTATTATGATTTTCCATAATTGCATATTGAGTGAATAGGCTGGAGGAGTGAAAGCAGCAGTTTCAGACACTCTCCTCAACCACTCTACACAACAATAAAAAACACAATAGCTTTTCTACAATAAGTCTCATTCAGTGTTGTGTGTGTGAGGCAGGGATTTTTAGGGTTTTAAGATTAATCAGCCACTGTGAATTTACATGGCTGTAAAATCGAAATTCTCTCTCTTTTGATACAACAAGAGAGGAAATAATTGATCTGCTCTCATAGGATTAATACATTTAGAGAAAAGCTCATGTATAATATTGCTAAATGAAGTAGACCAAATAAGGGCATGTGGAGTCAGTGAAACGTCCATTTTGTGCCCCTCCTGTGTTGCAGTTGCTCACTGTACTGTGCCGTAGTTGAGTCCTCTGGGGAAGTTGAGGTGTGATGAGTCATACTAGGACCCATCTGTGCTCTTGACCTGCAGTTGTTATAGACTCTCAACAGCTGAGAGAGATATCAACATGCCTTTAGATCAACACAGATATCATAAATATCCCATAATCATTATTATCATCATCATCATCATCATCATCATCATCATCACCACCATCATCTCAATAACAGTAAAACCTAATCGTTTGACATTATCATGTATAAGAGACCTCCCATTATCTTCTATGACTGCAAGTGAGCAAATAGTACCACCCTTATGTAATGTGACATCAGTAGAGAAAAATGGCTGCAAAACTTGGCACTTCTCTGGCAGCTCAGGGCAACGCTTTGATTAATGTCCAATCAGGGTTGTCAACCTTCACTTTGACAAATGGCTGGGAGTTAAAATAAACTTCCCCTACATTATTGTTGCTTCACCAGGACATCTCTCTAACTCTACTATACTCACTCAAGGCCAATTTACTGTGATGCACTTTCATTATGTTAATTAATTTATGGGCACAAACACACACACACACATATATACACAACATGGCTCTGAGCAAACATATGCAAACTACTCTTCAAAATGACTGTGTCACGCCCTGGCTCTGGGGACTCTAGTATGTTGAGCCAGGGTGTGAGTTTTCATTTGTTTTCGTTCTAGTTTAGTATTTCTATGTTGGCCAGTGTGGTTCTCAATCAGAGGCAACGTGTATCAGCTGTTGCTTGTTGTCTCTGATTGGGAACCATACTTAAGCAGCCAGTTTTCCCACAGTGTTTGTGGGATCTTGTTCCTGTGTAGGTTTGTGTTTTGCACCTTTGGACGTCACGTATCGTTTGTTGTTTTGTTCGTGTAATCATTATTTAATAAATACGTTCACCTTCCACACTGCGCCTTGGTCCTCTGTACCCGACGATCGTGACAGAAGATCCCACCAACACTGGACCAAGCAGCGTGTCCAGGAGCCAGCGCCAGAGGTATCGCTAAAGGACATCAACCTCGTCTGGGCCTGGCCCACGGGGAGGAGAGACCCCCAGACATTTTTTAGGGGGGGGGGGCTCACGCCGTGGACGACGGGGCAGCAGGAGGCCGCGATAGAGCGGTCTAGCGGGTTTGCAGAGGAGGCCGCCAGGTTAAGGGGGCCACTGGTCACAGAGGAGAGGGAAAGTGTAGAGGCACGGCGAGAGGTACTGGGGTGTGTTACCAGTCCGGTCCGGCCCGTTCCTGATCCCTGCGTAGGGCCAGTGGTGTGTGTCCCCAGTACGGTCCGGCCTGTTCCTGTTCCTCGCATCGAGCCTGTGGTGCGCGTCGTCAGCCCGGCCCGGCCTGTTCCTGCTCCACGCACCAAGCCTATGGTGCACATCGTCAGCCCGGCCCGGCCTGTTCCTGCTCCACGCACTAAGCCTATGGTGCGCATTGTCAGCCCGGTTCGGCCCGCTCCTGCTCCCCGCACCAAGTCAGTGGTGACCTTCGTCAGCCCGGTCCGGCCCGCTCCTGCTCCCCGCACCAAGTCAGTGGTGTGCTTCGTCAGCCCGGTCCGGCCCGTTCCTGCTCCCCGCACCAAGTCAGTGGTGCGCCCGTCAGCCCGGTCCGGCCCGCTCCTGCTCCCCGCACCAAGTCAGGGGTGCGTTTGCGTCAGCCCGGCTCGGCCCGTTCCTGCTCCCCACACCAAGCCAGTGGTGTGCGTCGTCAGTCCGGCACAGCCCGTGCCTGTTCCACCGGTGCCTGGTTCGGCACGGGTCAGCTGCTTCACGCCGGAGCTAGAGCAATCCGCTCCACTAGTGTGCAGTCCAGCTCCGGTCAGCAGGGCCAGACCGGACCAGGGGTACTTGGGGGGTTAGAGAGGGAGTGGGGATCATGCCCGGAGCCGGATCCGCCGCCAAGGCGGAGTGCCCACCCGGTCCCTCCCCTGTGGTGTTTGGTTGGCGCGGTCGGAGTCCGCGCCTTTGGGGGGGGGGTACTGTCACGCCCTGGCTCTGGGGACTCTAGTATGTTGAGCCAGGGTGTGAGTTTTCATTTGTTTTCGTTCTAGTTTAGTATTTCTATGTTGGCCAGTGTGGTTCTCAATCAGAGGCAACGTGTATCAGCTGTTGCTTGTTGACTCTGATTGGGAACCATACTTAAGCAGCCAGTTTTCCCACAGTGTTTGTGGGATCTTGTTCCTGTGTAGGTTTGTGTTTTGCACCTTTGGACGTCACGTATTGTTTGTTGTTTTGTTCGTGTAATCATTATTTAATAAATATGTTCACCTTCCACACTGCGCCTTGGTCCTCTGTACCCGACGATCGTGACAGACTGCAGCATAAAAACATGTCAATACTGCCAAAAAGGGTGTAAGTATGTTTTATGTGTGTTTGTGTGTGTGTGAGAAGTGTTAAAAGGAGTTGTTGTGTATGTGTTTGTGTGAAAACCTGGCCGATAAATCACATAAAAAATGTTAATGCATTAATCTTTGCTATTGAAAGTCACATATCCCATAAACCTACTGTACATATCTCTCCATCTCAGACTGCAATATGACAGGCCAGGATTCCACAGCACGGAGACTTTCTTAACAGCATCACTTTCGATCGATCACAACAGTAGCAATCTCCAGTGTAACATGCCTTTTATAAAGCCTCAATGAGCATCACATAAACAGCTGGGCCAAGTATAGAGACTGATGAGCTCATTTGAATAGTTTATTTCCAAAACGCTATATATCCATTTTCAGAAATGTTGCTAAATTAGTTTTTATTGTTTAAAGAACTTATGAAAGAGATTGGTGTGTTTTTTCACTATCTAATCATGGCTCGTGGTTGTTCAACGACAGATAAGCATTTGTTTAAAATATATCATTTGATGGTTTCATTTCAGAGAGACAAATAATGTTTTTTTGCAAAACACTATATATACAGTTGAAGTCGGAAGTTTACATACACTTAGGTTGGAGTCATTAAAACTCGTTTTTCAACCACTCCATACATTTCTTGTTAACAAACTATAGTTTTGGCAAGTCGGTTAGGACATCTACTTTGTGCATGACACAATAATGTTCTCCAACAATAGTTTACAGACAGATTATTTCACTTAAAACACTGTATCACAATTCCAGTGGGTCAGAAATGTACATACACTAAGTTGACTGTGCCTTTAAACAGCTTGGGAAATTCCAGAAAATGATGTCATTGCTTTAGAAGCTTCTGATGGGCTAATTGACATCATTTGAGTCAATTGGAGGTGTACCTGTGGATGTATTTCAAGGCCTACCTTCAAACTCAGTGCCTCTTTGCTTGAAATCATGGGAAAATCAAAAGAAATCAGCCAAGACCTCAGAAAGAAATTGTAGACCTCCACAAGTCTGGTTCATCCTTGGGAGCAATTTCCTAACACATGAAGGTACCACGTTAATCTGTACAAACAATAGTACGCAAGTATAAACACCATGGGACCACGCAGCCGTCATACCGCTCAGGAAGGAGACGCATTCTGTCTCCTAGAGATGAACGTACTTTGGTGCGTAAAGTTCAAATCAATCCCAGGACCTTGTGAAGATGCTGGAGGAAACAGGTACAAAAGTATCTATATCCACAGTAAAACGAGTCCTATATTGACATAACCTGAAAGGCCGCTGTAATGATGTCATGTCATAGTATTGTGTGGACCAGGGGAGAGTTAGTAGATAAGGGTTTGCTGCCACAGAGTCTACATTATGTTATGTAAAAGGAGATTACTGATGGTGATCTTAGAAATGATTGATGGACAGGATATATGACTTAGGGGTAAAGAGTAATAACATCAAAGAATGGGAGTGCCCATGGAGGTTTACCAGATGTTCGTGGAGAGACTTGTAACAGAGTGTATATATAGAGAGAGTGGATCTTTGTTCTGGAGTTAGGAAGTTGGCAGAGGCAGGGCTATGTCTGTTATAATTAACCATGGTACCATATTAAATGTCTTATATGAACTCCTCATCAAAAGTGTCTAAGTACATCCTTACATTCGTAATCACTTGATACCCTAGAAATTCATCATAACAGCCGCTCAGCAAGGAAGAAGCCACTGCTCCAAAACTGCCATAAAAAAGCCAGACTACGGTTTGAAACTGCACATGGGGATAAATATCTTACTTTTTGGAGAAATGTCCTCTGGTCTGTTGAAACAAAAATAGAACTGTTTGGCCAAAATGACCATCGTTATGTTTGGAGGAAAAAGGAGGTTGCTTGCAAGCCAAAGAACACCATCCCAACTGTGAAGCACGGGGGTGGCAGCATCATGCTGTGGGGGTGCTTTGCTGCAGGAGAGACTGGTGCACTTCACAAAATAGATGGCATCATGAGGAAGGAAAATTATGTGGATATATTGAAGCAACATCTCAAGACATCAGTCAGGAAGTTAAAGCTTGGACGCAAATGGGTCTTCCAAATGACCCCAAGCATACTTCCAAAGTTGTGGCAAAATGGCTTAAGGACAACAAAGTCAAGGTATTGGAGTGGCCATCACAAAGCCCTGATCTCAATCCTATAGAAAATGTGTGGGCAGAAGTGAAAAAGCGTGTGCGAGCAAGGAGGCCTACAAACCCGACTCAATTACACCAGCTCTGTCAGGAGGAATGGGCCAAAATTCACCCAACTTATTGTGGGAAGCTTGTGGAAGGCTACCTGAAACGTTTGACCCAAGTTAAACAATTTAAAGGCAATGCTACCAAATACTAATTGAGTGCATGTAAACTTCTGACCCACTGGGAATGTGATGAAAGAAATAAAAGCTGAAATAAATCATTCTTTCTAATATTATTCTGACATTTCACATTCTTAAAATAAAGTGATGATCCTAACTGACCTAAAACAGGGAATTTTTACAAGGATTAAATGTCAGGAATTGTGAAAAACTGAGTTTAAATGTATTTGGCAAAGCTGTATGTAAAGTTCCGACTTCAACTGTACGCTTCACTCTGAGATAAATACTGGTACTGTACATATATGTTTTAAATAAATAATTAAATACAGTAATATGAGATATGTATGTAAAACATTTACAATTGACATTTTAGTCATTTAGCAGATGCTCTTATCTAGAGCAGCTCAGTTGGTGCATTCATCTTAAGATAGCTAGGTGAGACAACCACATATCACAGTTAAATATACAGGATACAAACATTCCATTCCAGCTAAACAATGGATACATAGCATTTCGAAGAAAAAAAACAACATTTTAATTCACTTCTATAATCTATGAATAACAAATATGAGAACATTCCTATTTTACTCACACACGAAGGTACCAATAAGCAATCATTTCTGAAAAACACAAATTTGAAAAATGTGTGGATATAGCGTTTTGGAAATACATCTGATTCCTGGCCATGCGACTTGTGTCTGAACAGTATTTGGCATATCTTGTTGCTTGCTAGCTACCTTCTTGACAGTTCGACAAGAACATGCTTTTTAATTCTTTACAAACAAATTAGTGCGTGTGCTAGCAAGCTAAACAGATAGCTAGCCTGTTGACTGTTGTGGCTAGCCAAAAAGGACGTGTTTTGAAAGCTGGATCATCTTATCCTTTGAGGCTTCAAAAGTGTAATTAGACTATGAACATTCATAGCAACTGGGAAACTTCCATGGCAGGCATGTTGAGTGAGAGGAAGCACGAGCACCACCACCAATCAGCCTACACCTGTCATTACTATGACAACTAGCTTAGCCATGTCAGCAAATGATTACTGTCTGAACACACGAGTCGAGTCACAAGTCCCTTTCTAGTGCTAAAAGCTGGGGTCCAACAATTTTTGAAGCTATATTTTGTTGGTATACCGTAAATGAGGTAAGGCTAGACTGCCAATACAGTACCTATCTTAAACATTTGCTGATAACAAAGTCATCACTGGTCGAGTCCGAGTCGCGTCACGGGTCATGAAACTCGTGAGGCCAACACATAGAAACAGAATGAATAGAACAAATATTTTTTTACAAGTATTACAACACTTCTAAAGACTACTGGTTTATATGATGTATTGTTAGTGTGAAGCCTAGTAGAGTATTCTGACAGCATCAGCCCTGTCAAGGCCACAGAGCCCAAGCCCGATCCATAGAAAATGAATTGAAAGGGACGGAAGGCAATTTGGAATCAATAGCATGGATAGATTGCATGCCGGCATGGTGGCCATGTTAGTGGGTTTAAACATGGAATGTGCATAGAATGTTCCATGGTGGCTGCACAAACACAATCACTGACCAACATATTTTGCAATGTTTTGTGCACCACACATTCACATCAATCAAATGGACATATAGACTAATATTGGTTATATTAATTATGTTTCTATGTGTTGGCCTCTACTAATGTCAGGGCCAGCCAACAATAGACTGTACAGTTGTGAGACAATGCTCAATTTCCAGAGAAGGTCACAGATAATTCCCATTCTTTAATAACAAAACATGCAGTTTAACATGTACCACATGATGAATAATACATAAGAGGGAGAAATGGGGGGTCGCTTCATTCAATGTTACTGGGGTGGATGGCTTGTTTGCAGAGGTTCCAGACAGTGCAAAGACAGACAGGTAGAGTGTACTGAGTACTGCCACAGAGACAGGGAGTCTAGGGAAAAGTGTTGTTATTAGTAAACAACAACTTTATGTGAAAGGTGGGGACAGAGGTAGATGGAGGGGCCAGCCCACCTATATCTTATTTTTATGAGGATTTCACAAGGATTAGGTGTAGGGTCAATTTATGTCCTCAATGTGAAGTGATCCAGATTAACTTTAAAAATGCAAATTCAAGAAAAACAAAAGGAAACCGAAGCATTGCTATCATCAAAGTCATACAGAAAAACTCAGCTGAGCTAAATTAATTGCTTTCTATCAGTTTTAGTTAGCCACTCGATGTGGATGACACTATCTGCTTAAAGCTGTGGCAATATAAAAGGACAACCGCAGTGATCAAAGGGACACTTTGATGCTTTGTGTGAAACACTGGCTTTTTTCTCATCATCCCATTTAACTCAGTGGTAACCAAATAAGTGCAGCAGCATACAAAGCAGCCATGACAAATGAAGCTGAAGCCTTAGTTAATCTGCCCAATTCTTTCAATTAGCAGAAAGCCAATCAATGCGACCCTACCCGTTCCATCCCTATCATCTTAGGCATTGGGGAGGGAGGGGGAACAGTTGAGTCAGTGGTGAATCGGATGGCCTATCATCTTTCATGCAAATGATATGTCTGCCTTAATGCAGGCATGCTTTCAACTGTCCCCACCTCGCCGGCCATACCCACACACAGATGGGGAATGAGTGTGTCGGATAGGACTACTGAGCACCATTATCCATGTTAATTGGCCAAGCTTGTCATAGTGAGGTCCTGCTTTTCTTTGTGGCTGTGGCCAGATCTCCTCCAGAGCATCTGGGGTAATTGTTAGATTGAGGACATAGAGCCAATGTTCTGTCCTGTTCTTTTTTGTGTTGTGTCTTACCAGAGGAGAAATGTTCCAATATCACCGCCATCTGATTCGACAGCAATACATGTTGTTTATGTTGGGAGACATCATCAAACATAAATCGTTGTTATTGTCACGCCCTGACTCAGGGGACTCTTACATGTTGAGTCAGGGTGTGAATATTCTATGTTGTGTTTTCTATGTTTCAGTCTAGGTGTTGTATATCTATGTTTGGCCGGGTGTGATTCCCAATCAGAGACAGCTGTCGCTCATTGTCTCTGATTGGGGATCATACTAAGGCAGCCTGTTGGCATGCATTAGTTGTGGGATCTTGTTCCGTGTTTAGAGGCTTGTATTGTGTTTAACCTTAGGACTTCACGTTTCGTTGGTTTGTTGTTTTTGTTCGTGTGTTTATTCGGTGAAATAAACATGTAAGCCTTTCACGCTGCGCCTTGGTCTGACCCATCCTTAAACGAATGTGACAGTTATTGTAGGTACAGAGGCCAAAAAATACCATAGATTGGAAAACGGAGCAATTAATTCACCGTAAATACAGGCGATGAGGCCTGATTTCACTCTAGGCCGCTCCGAGGGAGCAGTGGATGGGCATTTACGGCTGCATTTCCTCCATTCACTCTTAATTTCTCTCCTTTTAATCCCCTCATCAATGTAAACACCACGCCAGTGCTGGTTGATAACTGGTGACAAACTAACGGCAGGTGATAAAGGCATTAACCCTGCCAGCGGGGACGCGACAAATCAGCCAGCCATTGTCACTTATGGCATACGACTGGCATCGCCACAGAGACAAGATTTATTGGAAAGCTCAGTGTGTGACACTGGAGGCAGAACACTGGTGATTGATACAAGCTGGGCCATGGGTTGGATGGATGCTATTTTCTTTCCCCAAAGATAGATAATACTTGTTCATTGAATTGGTTGAAGTCGTATATGCTAAAGACTAATACTACCATTCAATAATATCCTCAATTTTCTCTTCAACTGTAAAAGGGGAAGGCTTGCCTTAACATATCCACTTGGGAGTCTTTAGTGTTGGATGGTTTATATAGCAGGAAGTCATTTCTTCATAAGAGCTGGGTCAGCCTAAACCAGGTTGAGCATTTTTCCAATCAAATCTTTATTAGATCACAAAACAATAAATGCCTTCAATGCTGTTGTTAAAAGCATTTGGATTAGACATGCTGTACATGTTCTGAACTTTGGATACCCATGGATATTACATAAGGGCCATTAATATCTTCCAATGTTATGAAATATAATGTGAAACCTAAAATGCGGTTTAAGTTAATGTTGCGCCTCAGGCAGTTAAAGCCTGTTTTCGGACCCTGCTTTTGGAAATGTTGAGAGGTAAGAGAAGTGGAAATAGTAGCTATAATGTATCTGAAAGGAATACATAAGCCAGCTGGAGAACTTTATAAGCAATTTTCTACAGGCAGGAAATGAAATCTAGCCTAAATAACCCAATATAATCAGGAGTTAGCGCCAGATCATTTGTATGATAATAGAAAATTATACAGGGCTATTTTGGAGAGTACATCCACCTGTTGCCTTAATTGGTGTGCCAAAATGATAGACATGAGAGAAAGCAAACCAGGCAATTTCTCTCTGATAAAAAATGAGGATAGAGAAAATATGTGTCTATCTTTGATATAAATGTTCTGGTTTGTTGTATGTGGAGATTGCAGTGGGTAGTGCAAAAGTGTATGACTTTCTACCCTGAAGGCATGGATATAAGACTAGAAACACATCCTTGTTTGTGACTTTTGTGCCAAATCCCCATTGATGTGAAACGTGAGTGCAACTCTCCTGTTGACATCAATGTACAGTGGGGAGAACAAGTATTTGATACACTGCCGATTTTGCAGGTTTTCCTACTTACAAAGCATGTAGAGGTCTGTAATTTGTATCATAGGTACACTTCAACTGTCAGAGATGGAATCTAAAACCAAAATCCAGAAAATCACATTGTATGATTTTTAAGTAATTAATTTGCATTTTATTTTATCAGAAAAGCAGAACTTAATATTTGGTACAGAAAACGTTGTTTGCAATTACAGAGATCCAGGTTTGCACACACTGCAGCAGGGATTTTGGCCCACTCCTCCATACAGACCTTCTCCAGATCCTTCAGGTTTCGGTCGCTGGGCAATACGGACTTTCAGCTCCCTCCAAAGATTTTCTATTGGGTTCAGGTCTGGAGACTGGCTAGGTCACTCCAGGACCTTGAGATGCTTCTTACGGAGCCACTCCTTAGTTGCCCTGGCTGTGTGTTTCGGGTCATTGTCATGCTGGAAGACCCAGCCACGACCCATCTTCAATGCTCTTACTGAGGGAAGGAGGTTGTTGGCCAAGATCTCGCGATACATGGCCCCATCCATCCTACCCTTAATATGGTGCAGTTGTCCTGTCCCCTTTGCAGAAAAGCATCCCCAAAGAATGATGTTTCCACCTCCATGCTTCACGGTTGGGATGGTGTTCTTGGGGTTGTACTCATCCTTCTTCTTCCTCCAAACACGGCGAGTGGAGTTTAGACCAAAAAGCTCTATTTTTGTCTCATCAGACCACATGACCTTCTCCCATTCCTCCTCTGGATCATCCAGATGGTCATTGGCAAACTTCAGACGGGCCTGGACATGCGCTGGCTTGAGCAGGGGGACCTCACGTGCGCTGCAGGATTTTAATCCTTGACGGCGTAGTGTGGTACTAATGGTTTTCTTTGAGACTGTGGTCCCAGCTCTCTTCAGGTCATTGACCAGGTCCTGCCGTGTATTTCTGGGCTGATCCCTCACCTTCTTCATGATCATTGATGCCCCACGAGGTGAGATCTTGCATGGAGCCCCAGACCGAGGGTGATTGACCGTCATCTTGAACTTCTTCCATTTTCTAATAATTGCGCCAACAGTTGTTGCCTTCTCACCAAGCTGCTTGCCTATTGTCCTGTAGCCCATCCCAGCCTTGTGCAGGTCTACAATTGTATCCCTGATGTCCTTACACAGCTCTCTGGTCTTGGCCGTTGTGGAGAGGAGGGAGTCTGTTTGATTGAGTGTGTGGACAGGTGTCTTTTATACAGGTAACGAGTTCAAACAGGTGCAGTTAATACAGGTAATGAGTGGAGAACAGGAGGGCTTCTTAAATAAAAAATTTACAGGTCTGTGAGAGCCGGAATTCATACTGGTTGATAGGTGATCAAATACTTATGTCATGCAATAAAATGCAAATTAATTACTTAAAAATCAAACAATGTGATTTTCTAGATTTTTGTTTTAGATTCCGTCTCTCACAGTTGAAGTGTACATATGATAAAAAAATTACAGACCTCTACATGCTTTGTAAGTAGGAAAACCTGCAAAATCGGAAGTGTATCAAATACTTGTTCTCCCCACTGTATGATTTGTGGCAAATTTGTCTACAGTTTAAGAAGAAGATGATGCAAGATAGAAGACATCATTATGAGAATAGAAACCTGCGGACTGGGGGATGTTATGTTTTTCCTCTGTTTACTTGCTCTTCTATGAGATATCTCTCTCTCTCTCTCTCTCTCTCTCTCTCTCTCTCTCTCTCTCTCTCTCTCTCTCTCTCTCTCTCTCTCTCTCTCTCTCTCTCTCTCTCTCTCTCTCTCTCTCTCTCTCTCTCTCTCTCTCTCTCTCTCTCTCTCTCTCTCTCTCTCTCTCTCTCTCTCTCTCTCTCTCTCTCTCTCTCTCTCCTCTCTCTCTCTCTCTCTCTCTCTCTCTCTCTCTCTCTCTCTCTGGGAGTTTTATGTTAATTTATTTACTTGTGTAAACTGTGGATGTGTGTGGATGCATGAAAGTGTGTGTGTGTACCTCTGTGAGTGCTTGTGTAACTATGTGTAATGCTCCTCACAGTTTCAGACATCATTTCAAAAGGGACCACCTGTGGAGATAATACAAGCCAGGGACGTTATTTCACTTGACAGGCAGCAAACGCATCAGACAGGGGCCAGCCAAGCTGCCATTAGCAGTGTTTGTGCAGTCCACTGAGCCTGGGTAACTGGCTCGTCAGGGAGTCCCTGTCCAAGTGGCCAGCGTTGCTCTGCAATGGGTGATTGTACATTGAGTGGGATATAAAGGGCAGGATGCTCTTTCCTGGCGTACAGTATACACCCTGCCACATATTCTTCTGAGCTCATCACCAAGCTCGGGACCCTGTGACTGAACAACTCCCTCTGCAACTGGATCCTGGACTTTCTGATTGGCCTCCCCCAGGTGGTGAGGGTAGGTAACAACACATCTCCCACTCTGACCGTCAACACGGGGGCCCTACAGGGGTGCGTGCTTAGTTCCCTCCTTTACTCCTTATTCACCCACGACTGTGTGGCCACGCAGAACTCCAACACCATCATCAAGTTTGCTGACTACACGATGTGGTAGGCCTGATCACCGACGGTGATGAGACAGCCTACAGGGAGGTCAGAGACCTGGCTGTGTGGTGCCAGGACAACAAACTCTCCCTCAACGTCAGCAAGACCAAAGAGCTGATCATGGACTACAGGAAACGGAGAGGCGAGCAGGCCCCCCATCCACATAGACAGGGCTGTAGTGGAGCGGGTCGAGAGCTACAACTTCCTCGGTTATTCACACCAGAACAGTTGTGAAGGAGGCACGACAACGCCTCTTCCCCCTTAGGAGGTTGAAAATATTTGCCATGGCCCCTCATGTCCTCATAAAGTTCTACAACTACACCATTGAGAGCATATTGACTGGCTGCATCACCGCTTGGTATGGCAACTGCACCACTCTCGATCGCAAGGCACTAGTGGTACGGACGGTCCAGTACATTAATGGGGCTGATTTCCCTGCCATCCAGGACCTCTAGAACATTGTCAAAGACCCCAGCCACCCAAGCCATAGACTGTTCACTCTGCTACCGCACATCAAGCAGTACCGGAGCGCCAAGTCTGTGACCAAAAGGCTGCTGAACAGCTTCTATCTCCAAGCCATAAGACTGCTGAACAGTTAATGAAAGGGCTACCAGGACTATTTTTATACCCCCCTTACCTTGTCACAACACAACTGATTGGATCAAATGCATTAAGAAGGAAATAAATTCCACAAATCTTAAATTTTAAATCCACTTTTAAGAAAGCACACCTGTTAATTGAAATGTATTCCAGGTGACTACCTCATGAAGCTGGTTGAAATAATTCCAAGAGTGTGCAAAGCTGTCATCAAGGCAAAGGGTGGCTATTTGAAGAATCTCAAATATAAAATATATTTTGATTTGTTTAACACTTTTTTGGTTACTACATGATTCCATATGTGTTATTTCATAGTTTGATGTCTTCACTATTATTCTACAATGTAACAAATAGTAAAAATAAAGAAAAACCCTTGAATGAGTAGGTGTGTCCAAACTTTTGACTGGTACTGCACATATTACCTCAATTACCCCATACCCCTGCACATTGACTCAGTACTGCTACTCCCTGTGTATAGCTTCGCTATTGTTATTTATTGTGTTACTATTTTCTATTTTTATTTGCTAATTATCTTACCTTTTAACTCTGGTAAGGGCATTGTTGAGAAAGTGCTTGTAAGTTTGCATTTCACGGTGAAGTCTACACCTGTTGTGTTCGGCACACGTGACAAATACAATTCTATTTGATTTGATCCTCTTCAGCACACACAGTCAATTATGAATTTTATGAATATTTTTCTTGGTGCAGAGCCTGTAGAGCTAACAACATGATTCAATACGAGTGGGAATGTAAATACACAAGAATAAAACAATTATAATTGAAAAGTGTTTTGCCAATGTCACAATAATTCACAGACCCAATAAACTGTGATCTTCTGGTTCTTATTTATGGTTATAAATTAATAATCTAATACAGTGTAGCCAAGCGGATGGCTTCAATTGCTGGTGACGTAACGTAAGTGGCAGAAACATCACAAGTACATTAAGAGCAAAGGGTGGTCCTCACTGCAGGGGTGACGAGATGGGTGCCAGCGGGGGCTGATGGTAATTGCGGTCCTGGAGGCTGTCACATGTGCTGTGAGGTCCCCGGCACGGTGCTGAGTTATGTGGTACCTGATTTATGGAACACCATTGCCCACCATGTGCCCAGTACACCAGGGCCCCGCTGAACAACCACATGACAGGCCTTGTTTGTTTGGAAGCCCTGTGTAAAGATTCAGCCACACATAGGAACCTGTGAGGCATGCGCCATAATGTCTCCAGATAGGGTTATTCAGTGGGCTGAGAATGAGGTAATCTGTCAGCTGAGACAGACAAATAAAGGAGTGCCTGGTATTTGGAAACCTTTGGGAGGCGCGCTGATAACAGGTAGAGTGAGTTAATCGGCTCTGCATTCAAAATGTATGGCTTTGTAGGGGAGAGTGGGTGAAAGCATCCACATAAATGATTGTTGTAAATGGCTAATTATTAGAAATGCTTGGAGGCTTGTGTTATGGGAGAAGGATGCTTCAGTATTTAGGGCCAGGAGTTTTTCCTACCTTGTGACATGACCATATAAAACTCCAGGCCCCAGTTAAGGGCTATATCTAGGGCTTGGTGGTTTTCCTGCATAGGTCACGTTAGTCAGGAAAAACTCATGGCCCTACAAATAAATTATACACCCAAATCTAAACTAACTAGCACATATTCTATTCTGATATCCATTATGCACAGGATGACAAGGAGGAGACAACAAGTACCTTTCTCCCTATGAAGAGCCTTTGATGTAAATTAAAACCAGTGTCCCAGACCTCCCCTTAGTGGCCTGTGCCCTGTAGCTGCTCCCCTCATTGTTTGGTGACAATACCTTACAGCTAGTGATTAACATAAGGACATGTTTGTAAAAGCAGCCGATACCAGCATTCTTCCCTCTCTCCTCTCTTCCGTTGCTCTACCTCTCTCTCTCTCTCTCTCTCTCTCTCTCTCTCTCTCTCTCTCTCTCTCTCTCTCTCTCTCTCTCTCTCTCTCTTTTTTTTCTCTCTCTCTCTCTCTCTCTCTCTCTCTCTCTCTCTCTCTCTCTCTCTCTCTCTCTCTCTCTCTCTCTCTCTCTCTCTCTCTCTCTCTCTCTCTCTCTCTCTCTCTCTCTCTCTCTCTCTCTCTCTCTCTCTCTCTCTCTCTCTCTCTCTCTCTCTCTCAGGGGAGTCAAGCTGAATTAACCTTCAACCTGTCTCCTTGTTGCACGATTTAATTCAATTTTTCTGCAGTTTATAAACGGGCCAAGCTTGAAGACCTTGTTTTATTTTACTGGCTGCGAATAGAGAAAATGGAGAATGAAGGGAAAATGGGGCGAGTGGCAAGGCTAATCTCTCAGAGAGCAGGTTTCAAGTGTCTGGAGTTTGTTTGTTTTTGGAACAAGAAGGTACTAGACAATGCAACAAGTGTTCATCTTTGTTCATAGGTAATTCTGCCAAAAAAGAAAGCAGAAAAAAATAACAAAATACACCCCTGTTGATTTCCACAGAGTATATAATGTCACAAACAAGGTCATGATGCAAATATCCCCAGCTTTGAATTAATTGAGGCGATTACTTATGCAAGCTTGCCGGCCGTATGGTGGATGTGTTTACGCGGAGCTGAACCTGTGCCAAGAGGATACACTTCATGATTTATTCAAGGCAAAGGCCCCTTCTGGATTGTCTGTATCACTTTGAGATATATACTGAGCATCATTAAGCAAAATCTGGGGGGTGATATTATATACTAAATTACCAAAAGTATGTGGACACCTGCTCATCGAACATCTCCTTCCAAAATAATGGGCATTAATATGGAGTTAGTCACCCCTTTGCTGCTATAACAGCCTCCACTCTACTGGTAAGGCTTTCAACTAGATGCGGGGACATCCTTCCATTCAGCCACTAGAGCATTAGTGATGTCAGGCACTGATGTTGGACGATTAGGCCTGGCTCGCAGTCGGCGTTCCAATTCATCCAAAAGGTGTTCGATGGGGTTGAGGTCAGGGCTCTGTGCAGGCCAGTCAAGTTCTTCCACACCGATCTCGACAAACCATTTCTGTATTGACCTCGCTTTGTGCATGGGGTCATTGTCATGCTGAAACAGGAAAGGGCCTTCCCCAAACTGTTGCCACAAAGTTGGAAGCACAGAATCGTCTAGAATGTAATTGTATGCTGTAACGTTAATATTTCCCTTCACTGGAACTAAGGGGCCTAGCCCGAACCATGAAAAACAGCCCCTGGCCATTATTCCTCCTCCACCAAACTTTACAGTTGACACTATGCATTGGGGCAGGTAGCGTTCTCCTGGCATCCGCCAAACCCAGATTCGTTCGTCAGACTGCCAGACGGTGAAGCGTGATTCATCACTCCAGAGAACGCGTTTCCACTGCTCCAGAGTCCAATGGCGGCGAGCTTTACACAACTCCAGCCGATGCTTAGCATTGCATATGGTGATCTTAGGCTTGTGTGCAGCTGCTAGGCCACGGAAACCCATTTCATGAAGCTCACTACGAACAGATATTGTGCTGATGTTGCTTCCAGAGGCAGTTTGGAACTCGGTAGTGAATGTTGCAACCGAGGACAGATGATTTGTACGTGCTACGCACTTCAGCACTCAGCGGTCACGTTCTGTGAGCCCTACCACGTCGCGGTTGAGACGTTGTTTCTCCTAGACGTTTCCACTTCACAATAACAGCACTTACAGTTAACCGGGGCAGCTCTAGCAGGGCAGAAATTTTATGAACTGACTTGTTTGAAAGGTTCCATCCTATGACGGTGCCACGTTAAAAGTAACTGAGTTCTTCAGTAAGGCCTTTCTGCTGCCAATGTTTGTCCACTAATTTGAAGGAGTGTCCACATACTTTTGTTTATACAGTGCATTCGGAAAGTATTCAGACCCCATAATGACAAAGTGAAAACAGGTTTATAGAAATGTTTGCAAAACAAACAAAAAATCTGAAATCTCTTATTTACAGACACTTTTCTCTGAGACTCGAAATTGTGCTTGGGTGCATCCTGTTTCCATTGATCATCCTTGAGATGTTTCTACAACTTGATTGGAGTCCACCTGTGGTCAATTCAATTGATTGGACATTATTTGGAAAGGCACACACCTGTCTATATAAGGTCCCACAGTTGACAGTGCATGTCAGAGCAAAAACCAAGCCATGAGGTCGAAGGACTTGTCCGTAGAGCTCCGAGACAGGATTGTGTCAAGGCACATATCTGGGGAAGGGTAAATAAAAATGTCTGCAGCATTGTAGGTCCCCAAGAACACAGTGGCCTCCATCATTAAATGGAAGAAGTTTGGAACAACCAAGACTCTTCCTAGAGCTGGCCGCCCGGCCAAACTGAGCAATCGGGGCAGAAAGGGCCTTGGTCAGGGAGGTGACCAAGAACCCGATAGT
This sequence comes from Coregonus clupeaformis, assembly GCF_020615455.1. Taxonomy (NCBI): domain Eukaryota; kingdom Metazoa; phylum Chordata; class Actinopteri; order Salmoniformes; family Salmonidae; genus Coregonus; species Coregonus clupeaformis. The sequence goes on along the minus strand of NC_059206.1, from coordinate 34,926,957 downwards.
CACTCTGACAGTGCTCCAGAGTTCCTCTGTGGAGATGGGAGAACCTTCCAGAAGGACAACCATCTCTGCAGCACTCCACCAATCAGGACTTTATGGTAGAGTGGCCAGACGGAAGCCGCTCCTCAGTAAAAGGCACATGACAGCCCGCTTGGAGTTTGCCAAAAGGCATCTAAAGGACTCTCAGACCATGAGAAACAAGATTCTCTGGTCTGATGAAACCAAGATTGAACTCTTTGGCCTGAATGCCAAGCATCACATCTGGAGGAAACCTGGCACCATCCCTACGGTGAAGCATGGTGGTGGCAGCATCATGCTGTGGGGATGTTTTTCAGCGGCAGGGACTGGGAGACTAGTCAGGATCGAGAGAAAGATGAATGGAGCAAAGTACAGAGAGATCCTTGATGAAACCCTGCTCTAGAGCGCTCACGACCTCGGACTGGGGCCAATGTTCACCTTCCAACAGGACAATGACCCTAAGCACACAGCCAAGACAACGCAGGAGTGGCTTCGGGACAAGTCTCTGAATGTCATTGAGTGGCCCAGCCAGAACCCGGACTTGAACCCGATCAAACATCACTGGAGAGACCTGAAAATAGCTGTGCAGCGACGCTCCCCATCCAACCTGAAAGAGCTTGAGAGTATCTGCAGAGAAGAATGGGAGAAACTCCCCAAATATATTTGTGCCAAGCTTGTTGCGTTATACACAAGAATACTCGAGGCTGTAATCGCTGCCAAAGGTGCTTCAACAAAGTACTGCCTAAAGGGTCTGAATACTTATGTAAATATTTTTTTTTTCTTAAATACATTTTCAAATAAGGCTGTAACGTAACAAAATGTGGAAAAAGTTAAGGGGTCTGAATACTTTCCGAATGCACTGTATAGTGTATCATAGTGTTGTACTAGACCAAGGACATTCCAAAAGCTAACATTGCACTTTCAAAACACTTTCATGAGAGAAAATAAGCTCTTTTATAATTTGAATGTCAGCATATGCAATGATTTCTTCATACAACTAATATTTTTCTGTGATTCTTCATATCAGTACTTAAATTATTCAATCAAGCCAAACATTGAAGCCATTTGAAAACATGCTGCTGCTCTTTAAAATAAAGAAAAATCCAGGCACATTTTCAGTGGCATTACACTTGACCCTCTTATGTACAGCAATCTGGCCCTACTGCTGTTGGCTTGACAGAGAACGCCTCCCTCCATTGAAAACTTGGATCACTAAAGTGTTACCCTTTCCGCTACAGCTGAATAATGCAAGGTTCCTTTCCCAAAAGAAAATGTATCACATAAATAAACAACATTCAATTAAAGTATGGCTGTGTCCTGATCCCTGTTGTGGGTTCAGGAAGTGGAGTTTGGCTACATTGCTTTTTGCTGAATGATAAATACAAGTAGAGACAGGAGGGCAGCCCCAGGAAACAAGATGTTAAACTTTGCCATGCATAATTTAACATGACATGAATAGCGTTCAGACTAAAAAGCCACCGTTGCAATCTGCCATCCCTCCATTATTATAGCTAAACTTTTCTGAGGTGCAGTTTGGGGTTCAACGCAGATAGTGTCATCTATGGCTATTAGAGTGACCTGCAGTCACATTTAATCCACAACCAGAATTAACTGCGGATACTTTTAGGCTTTTTTTCAGATGACACTCAGATGACACAATTTCCTCATCTATTTTCTACACTTTATTCTATAAAAAAAACTATGGATTACATATTCACCCAGGATACATTTTCTAACATGGCATTTACCAAGAGGATGGAGATGGAGTTTTAAAGGAAAACACATATTACTTTTGGTAGATTTCTACTTTTTGAGGTAATCCTATCTGAGTCATAAAATAGTAACAGTGATTAGGCAAAATCTGTTGTGTGTAGAATAGTTTAAGTGTAACATACAGTGCCCCTACCCCCCATCGGGGCATGGACTCTACAAGGTGTCGAAAGAGTTCCACAGATATGCTGGCCCATGTTGACTCCAATGCTTCCCACAGTTGTGTCAACTTGGACGGCTGGATGTCCTTTGGGTGGTGGACCACTCTTGATACACAAGGGGAACTGTGAAAAACCCTGCAGCGTTGCAGTTCTTGACACAAACCAGTGCAACTGGCACCTACTACCATTACACGTTCAAAGGTACTTAAATCTTTTGTCTTGCCCATTCACCCTCTGAATGGCACTCATACACAATCCATGTCTCGAGGCTTAAAAATCTCCTCCCCTTCATACATTTACATTTTACCAGACTCTCTTATCCTGAGCGACTTATAGTAGTGAGTGCATACATTTTCATCCGTACTGGTCCCCCGTAGGCATCAAACCCACAACCCTGTGCCATCTTCTACCAACTGAGCCACACAGGACATTACACTGATTGAAGTGGATTTAACAAGTGACATCAATAAGGGATTATAGCTTTCACCTGGATTCACCTGGTCAGTCTATGTCATGGAAAGAGCAGGTGTCCTTAATGTCTTGTACACTCAGTGTATACTGGCACCCTTGCACTTTAAAAAAAATACTCCTTATTTCTTCTAAAATAAGTAGAAATTGAAAAAAAATATTTTTTCGATTTTCAACATTGCTGGACAAATGTTTCTGGTTTTTATCTTAAGTTTTAAAAAATGATGTAGAGAAGAAAAACAAATGGCATGGACAAAATATAGCAACCAGGAGCTAATAGTTGGTTTCACAGACTTTTGGCCAAGATAACAAACACTTTTTGTAGCCATCAATGAGCTTGCTGCACATTTCTACTGGAAGTTGGCCCACTCTTCAGCTACAAACTGCTCCAAATGTACAATGTTTGAGGGGGACCCTCAACCAACTATTGTTTTCAGATCTCGCCATAGGTTTTCGATGGGATTCAGATTTGGACTCAATGCTGGCCACTCCAGAACAGTCTAGCGTTTCTTCATGAAACAATTCCTGGATGCTTTTTGATGTGTTTGGGGTTGTTGTCCTGCTGGAAGACCTAAAACCTTTGACAGAGACCCAGCAGGTTGATGTTTATTGTCATGAATCTTGCACTGGAGGCATAACTGACCGATTTCCGCTAGATGGGCCAGCTGCAAAGTCAAAATTGGCTATATCGTAAAAAATCAGGATTTTTTTTGTTTGTTGCTTTTTGGTCTTAATTTAATGATAAAGTTAGGCATTGGGTTTAGCAGTGTGGTTAAGATTACAGTCAAGGTTAGGGTGAGGTTTAAAATCAGATTTTATGACTTTGTGGCTGTCCCAGCTAGTGACCACTCAGCAGAGCTGCCTCCAGGACAAGATTAATGTCAATAAATGCCAACCTGCCTCCAAAAACCTTGATAATCTGATGATTTCATGATGCCTTACACATGTTCAAGGCCACCAGTACCAGAGGCAGCAAAGCAACTTCACAGCATTCTCAAACCTCCCCCATGTGTTATTTTCTTTAAATGCTTAATTTGGTCATTGGTAAACATAGGAAGACCCCACTGCTGAAAGATACACAAGAAACTTTGATTCAACTTAGTTTGCTAAAACCCACCTAAACAATATTACATTGTGGGGGAAATGTTCTGTGGATCAATGAAAGAGCTCTTGGGAATATAAATCAGGTCTAATGTTTACCAACAACTAAATGAAGCCTTCAAAGAAAATAACACCCTCCCTACAATTAAACGGGGGAGGTTCTATAATGGGCCTTGAACGTGTGCAAGACATCATTTATCAGCAGATTATCAAGGTGTTTTGGAGTCAAATGTTCAACCCAGTGTCCAAAAACTGGGTCTACGTTGAAGGTTGTGGGTCTTCCATTGACCCAAAACACATAAAAAAACACCAAGGAATGGTTCAAGAAGAAACGCTAGACTGCTCGAGTGGCAACTATTGAGTCCAGATCTGAATCTCATCAAAAAAATATGACGAGATCTATAATAATAATAATAATAATAATAATAATAATAATAATAATAATAATAATAATAATACATATATTCTTGAAACAGCAGTTGGTGGGGGGCACCCCTCAAATATTGCAAAATTGGAGCAGTTTGCAGCTGAAGTGTGGGACAAACTTCTAGTAGAAAGGTGCAGCAAGCGTTTGATGGCTACAAGAAGTGCCTGTCAGCAATTACTTTGGACAAAGGCTGTGCAACCAAGTAAAGGAATGAATAGGGATTTCATAGGTGGAGGATTTGTCACCAAAAGTGGTGCTTTTCAATTAAAATATTTAACAGAAATGTATGATATTCTCATTGTCTCAACAATGCTGTGACTTTTCTCTAGTCTAGTTAGTGGACTACAGTGGACTGTCACATACTAAATTGGTGCCCACCTCTTTTATCCAGACTGTGTTGGAGGGTGTCTTTCCCCTTCCTCAGGCTGTCAGTGTGCTGGTTGTGGGTATGTGTCCCTTGGCTGGGACCATACTCCTCCAGGCCCTGGACTTTCCCATCGCTCAGCTGGTTGTGGACCTGGTTGGGTGTGGAGGTGTGTGTGTGACCCATCTGATCGTCCTCATCACAGTCGTAGTCATCCAGGATTGGGGTCTCCCGGATGGGCATGCCAATGACAGAGCTGTGCTGTAGCTGGCGGGACCCCCGGAAGCTGTCCCTACCCTGGGGCCCAAGCAGCACAGAGGGGATGTAGTGGATCTCATGGGTGGCCTCAGTGCTGGCACTCTTCTGGGGGACGCGCCGACGCTTGCACCAGCGGTGACGGGTGTACAGCACCAGGGTGAAGAGGAGGATGAGCAGGAGGAGAGCGATCAGGCCTCCCTGGAAGAAAGAGGGAGAGAGAGAGAGTGAGACACAGACATAAACACATAAAGTCGTGGTCAAAAGTTTTGAGAATTACACAAGTATTGGTCTTCACAAGTTTGCTGCTTCAGTGTTTTTAGATATTTTTGTCAGATGTTACTATGATATACTGAAGTATAATTACAAGCATTCCATAAGTGTCAAAGGCTTTTATTGATAATTACATTAAGTTTATGCAAAGAGTCAATATTTGCAGTGTTGACCCTTCTTTTTCAAGACCTCTGCAATCCGATCTGACATGCTGTCAATTAACTTCTGGGCCACATCCTGACTGATGGCAGCCCATTCTTACATAATCAATGCTTGGAGTTTGTCAGCATTTGTGGGTTTTTGTTTGTCCACCCACCTCTTGAGGATTGACCACAAGTTCTCAATGGGATTAAGGTCTGGGGAGTTTCCTGGCCATGGACCCAAAATGTTAATGTTTTGTTCCACGAGCCACTTAGTTATCACTTTTGCCTTATGGCAAGGTGCTCCATCATGCTGGAAAAGCATTGGTCATCTCAAACTGTTCTTGGATGGTTGGGAGAAGTTGCTCTCGGAGGATGTGTTGGTACCATTCTTTATTAATGGCTGTGTTCTTAGGCAAAATTGTGAGTGAGCCCACTCCCTTGGCTGAGAAGCAACCCCACACATGAATGGTCTCAGGATGCTTTACTGTTGGCATGACACAGGACTGATGGTAGCGCTCACCTTGTCTTCTCCGGACAAGCTTTTTTCCGGATGCCCCAAACAATCGGAAAGGGGATTCATCAGAGAAAATGACTTTACCCCAGTCCTCAGCAGTCCAATCCCTGAACCTTTTGCAGAATATCAGTCTGTCCCTGATTTTCTTCCTGGAGAGAAGTGTCTTCCTCGCTGCCCTTCTTGACACCAGGCCATCCTCCAAAAGTCTTCGCCTCACTGTGCGTGCAGATGCACTCACACCTGCCTTCTGCCATTCCTGAGCAAGCTCTGCACTGGTGGTGCCCCGATCCCGCAGCTGAATCAACTTTAGGAGACGGTCCTGGCGCTTGCTGGACTTTCTTGGGCGCCCTGAAGCCTTGTTCACAACAATTGAACCTCTCTCCTTGAAGTTGTTGATGATCCGATAAATGGTTGATTTAGGTGCAATCTTACTAGCAGCAATATCCTTGCCTGTGCAAAGCAATGATGACGGTACATGTTTCCTTGCAGGTAACCATGGTTAACAGAGGAAGAACAATGATTTTAAGCACCACCCTCCTTTTAAAGGTTCCAGTCTGTTATTCTAACTCAATCAGCAAGACAGAGGGATCTCCAGCCTTGTCCTCATCAACACTCTCACCCGTGTTAACGAGAGAATCAATGACATGATGTCAGCTGGTCCTTTTGTGACAGGGCTGAAATGCAGTGGAAATGTTTTTTGGGGATTAAGTTCATTTTCATGGCAAAGAGGGACTTTGCAATTAATTGCAATTCATCTGAACACTCTTCATAACATTCTGGAGTATATGCAAATTACCATCATAAAAACTGAGGCAGCAGACTTTGTGAAAAGTAATATTTGTGTCATTCTCAAAACTTTTGACCACGACTGTATACAAGCACACAGACACTTACAGAAACACACAAAAATATAAATTGATAAAAAGCCAGTATGTTTAGAATAAAAATAAAATAAAAAAGGTATAATCTTCGTAAATGATATCATAGGTAGGACTGGTGGAGTTATGTAGCACATGCAGCTAACAAAAACATATGGAAATGTCTGTTCTACCCAAAATGACAACCAAATAATTGCAGCATTACCGCAAAAATGGAAGAGGAAAGTGGAAGCGGGAAAAAGTAAGGAACTTGTCTGTCGGCCCTGCATTAAAGAACATAATTGGTTAAAGAAAATTGTGTCACGGTTCAGACAGACGACAAGAGGACCACAATTGCGTCACACCAGAAAGTTTATTAAAACTTAAGGGAAAAGGGAAGTAGGGAGTGAGTGAAGGCTCCAGGGGTTATCCCGTCCAATGTGCTGGGTCTGTGCCCCCCCCCCAGTGGCAGCGGTGCGTCCGATGACGCCGGTGGTTGGTGGTCCAGAAGTCCTGGGGGGGGAGGAAACACAGACACAACGGGGCGGATGAAACAAGGCAGAAGTACAGTTCAAGGGAAATCCAAATACGTTGTAGCAAGGCAGAAGGCTGGTCAGAGTTACCGGGGTCGAAGAGTAGTCAGGAGTCGTAATGGCAGAAAGCAGGTCTGGTTTTCCTGGGGCAGAAGAGTATCCAAGAATCAGGCAGGTCCGGGGTCACAAAACAAGGGTGAGCCAGAAGCGCGAGCACACAGGTTCGGGTGTGAGCTTTGCAGACGATCTGACAAAGGAGAGCTGAGAGACGGGACTTTAAATACTGGGAGAGGTTAGTGGGTAATGCAGCGCAGCTGGCAGAGTAATTAGAGCCGAGCAGAGCAGGGACAGGTGGAGCTCGTTAGGCTGAGTAGAGAGAGAGAGTGAGCAGAGTGGAAGATAGTGGAAACACATTAAGGTGGTAACCCGGTGGAGTGAGAGGGCTCATGACAGAACCCCCCCAAGGGACGGCCCCAGAAGTCCCAAGAGCAACACCACGCCGGGCGGGAGGAGGGGGAGCCGGAGGAGGGCTAGAACTCCTCCGAACGGTCCGAGCGAACGCCCTCATCCTCGGAGGAAGCCGGAGGGCCGTGGTCGGGAGATGGGACAGGTCCCGAGACAGGATCAGGCACAGGACAGGAAGCCGAGCGGGCAGGACGGTTAGGGATCCCTCTGGGGCGGCCCCTACGGATTGCAGGTTGATCAGGATGCCGTTGGTGGAAGGCGGTGATGAGAGTCCTATCCACAATCCGACTAGCTGGCACCCAGGTCCTCTCCTCAGGTCCATAGCCCTCCCAGTCAATGAGGTACTGGAGACCCCTACCCCTCCGTCTGGACCGAAGCAGGCGGCGGACGGTGTAAACCAGACCACCATCGACGAGCCGTGGAGGAGGAGGACAAGGCGCAGCAGGGACCAGCGGACTCTCATGAATGGGCTTAATCTTAGACACATGGAAAGTGGGGTGCACCCTCATGGAATTAGGCAGTTGGAGCCGGACAGCAGTTGGGCTAATCACTCTTATGATAGGGAATGGGCCAATGAACCGAGGTGCCAACTTCTGCGACTCCACCCTGAGTGGCAGGTTCCTTGACGACAACCACACCCTTTGACCAACATGGTAGGTGGGAGCAGGGATTCTCCGACGGTTGGCCCCGGTAGTGTAGCTGGCAACGGATCTGAGAAGTGTGGCTCGGGCCTGTGACCAGGTGCGGCGACATCGACGGGCAAACGCAAGTGCAGATGGGCAAGTAACCTCCCCTTCCTGACTGGCAAATAGAGGAGGCTGGTATCCATAAACACATTGGAAAGGGGACATACCGATGGCAGAGCAGGTCAGAGAATTGTGTGCGTACTCCACCCATGTCAATTGCTGCGACCAGGAGTGGGGGTTGCGTGAAGTCATGCATCGCAGTGCCTTCTCGAGCTCCTGATTTGCCCGCTCTGACTGCCCATTGGATTGGGGATGGAATCCGGAAGTCAGACTGACTGTGGCTCCCAGCAGGTGACAGAACTCCTTCCAAAAAGCGGAGGAGAATTGTGGACCACGGTCAGAAACTACATCCTTTGGCAGTCCGTGGATCCGGAAGACGTGTTCCAGGACCACCTGGGCGGTCTCCTTGGCGGTTGGGAGCTTGGGGAGGGGAATGAAGTGTGCCATCTTGCTGAATCGGTCAACTATGGTGAGAATGACGGTCTTGCCCCTTGAAGGGGGCAGCCCCGTGACAAAGTCAAGGGCGATGTGAGACCAGGGACGTCTGGGCACAGGCAGGGGCTGCAGCAATCCGGCTGGGGGCTGGCAGGACGACTTGTGTTGGTTGCAGATGGGGCAGGCTTGGACGAATTCCCGTACATCCTTTCTCAGAGCGGGCCACCAGAACCTCTGGGCGAGCAGGTTGTAAGTGCGGGTGGAGCCAGGGTGACAAGCTAGGCGGGAGTCATGTCCCCACTGAACGACCTGGGACCTTAGGTTTTCGGGGACAAAAAGGCGGTCAGCTGGGCAAGTGCTGGGACCGGGCTGGTTACGGAGAGCTTCCAGCACCTGTTCCTCAACAGCCCAGGTCAGAGCTGCTACGATGCAGGGACTTGGCAGAATCGACACAGGATCCTTGGAGGGGTTGTCATCCTTCTGGAATTGACGGGAGAGGGCGTCTGGCTTGGTGTTGCGTGACCCAGGCCGGTATGACAGAGTGAAATTAAACCTGGTGAAGAACAGGGCCCAGCGGGACTGCCTGGAGTTCAACCGTTTGGCCGTGCGGATGTACTCCAAGTTCTTATGATCGGTCCAAACGAGAAATGGAATGGTGGACCCCTCCAGCCAGTGACGCCACTCCTCCAAGGCAAGCTTCACAGCCAGCAGCTCTCGGTTCCCTATGTCGTAATTGCACTCAGAGGGGGACAACCGACGTGAGAAAAAGGCACAGGGATGGAGCTTCCTATCCTCCGCAGCCCACTGAGAAATCACAGCACCAACTCCCACATCCGAGGCGTCCACCTCCACAATGAATTGCCGGTCCACGTCAGGCATCTGGAGGATGGGAGCGGAGGTGAACCTTACCTTGAGGGTACTGAAGGCCTTGTCGGCTGCTGGGGTCCAGGTGAAGGGTTGCTTGGTGCTGGTTAGAGCAGTGAGAGGGGCAGCAACGGTACTGTAGTTCCGGATAAACTTTCTATAGAAGTTAGCAAACCCCAGAAACTGTTGCAGCTTCTTTCTGTTCCCCCGGAACTGGCCATGACGTGACTGCTGATACTTTGGCAGGATCCATTTGGATACTTCCCTCTGCCACTATGTACCCCAGGAAGGCCACTGTCTTGACGTGAAACTCACACTTCTCTGAGACCATGGTAGCATTCTGGGACATGGGAGAGGTCAGGGGCGGAGTTAGTAGGTACTGGCCGAGGGGTAGTGCGGCAGCAAGCAGGCAGGTTCGGTGGCAGTCCTCTCCCCACTCCCTGATCACCCCGGTCACCCAGTCGAGCTGAGGGTTGTGCCGGCGGAGCCATGGGTAACCCAGGATGAGGGGTTGGCCTGGAGAGGGGAGCAGGTGAAACTGGATAGTTTCTTGATGGTTTCCGGACAGACCCATCAAGACCGGGGCCGTGACATGAGTGACCGATCCGAGTAAGTGTCCGTCCAGTGCCCGGGCAGGAATAGGAGGTGTCAAACGGAGGTTCTCCAGTCCCAGTTGGCGTGCCAGCTTGATGTCCATTATGTTGGCTTCGGCGCCAGAATCCACCAGAGCAGCCAGGGTGTGAGTAGAGTCAGAGAGGCGGAGGTGAACTTGCAGCAAGGGTTTGCGGTCGGAGGACTGGATGGTCATTGAGCTCAACCGGACTCCCCCTATGCCCGGTGAGCTTCGGCTTTTAAAGGGCAGGTTACCACACGATGTCCATCACCTCCACAATAGAGGCAGAGGTTTGAGGTGAAGCGGCGCTGGCGCTCTGCAGGAGTGAGAGAGGCTCGCCCAATCTCCATAGGCTCAGACTGATCAAGCTGACTTGGGTGAGTGGCAGTAGCTGACAGGAGCCCAGTCGGATCTCTCCGAATGCCGGTAGTTGGTGGACCTTGGCGCCCCCTCTCACGACGACGGGTCTGTATCCTTCTGTCGATCCGGACAGTCAGTGCGATGGCTTCATCAAGAGTGGAAGGCAGTTCATGGGAGACCAACTCGTCCTTGATATAGTCAGCCAAGCTATGGAAGAACGCGTCCACCAACGATGGTGTGTTCCAAGAACTTCGTCTTGCCAGGGTTCGGAAGTCGATGGAATGGTCTGCGACTGTACGTCTGCCTTGTCGAATACTGAACAGTTCACGAGACGCCTCTGCGGTTGGTGAATCCAGGTCAAACACCTTCAGCATCTCCTCAGCAAACAGGTCGAAGGTTGCACATGCGGGGGTTTGACGTTCGAACTCTGCTGTTCCCCAGAGTCGAGCTCGGCCCGTCAGGTGAGTGATGGCATACCCGACCCTAGCCCCCTCCGTGGCGAAGGTCCTTGGCTGCAAGGAGAACTGAAGTCGGCAGCTAGTCAGGAATGGCCGGACCTGGGTAGAATCGCCGTTGAACCGCTCGGGGTTTCCAATCTTGGGTTCCGGGGCAGCGGCTGAAATGACCGGGGCAGGTGACTCGGAGGCAGGGCTGGTGGGCAGACTGGCTGGGGTAAGGTTGGTGAGGAGTTGGATGATCCTGGCGAGTTGTTGTTGCTGCTGCTGGGACTGCTGCTGGTGCTGCTGGAACTGCTGATGCTGTTGGTGGCCGACCTGAAGCAGAGAGGTGATGTCGCCGCTCATGCGGCCTAGCTCTCTCTCAGTGTGTTCCAGGCGTAGCATGGCGGTGGGTTGCTCAGGTTCTCCGGTTTCCATGTCGGGGGAAGTGTGCGCTGAGTCCATGATGGTCAGATCGTACTGTCACGGTTCAGACAGACGACAAGAGGACCACAATTGCGTCACACCAGAAAGTTTATTAAAACTTAAGGGAAAAGGGAAGTAGGGAGTGAGTGAAGGCTCCAGGGGTTATCCCGTCCAATGTGCTGGGTCTGTGCCCCCCAGTGGCAGCGGTGCGTCCGATGACGCCGGTGGTTGGTGGTCCAGAAGTCCTGGGGGAGGAAACACAGACACAACGGGGCGGATGAAACAAGGCAGAAGTACAGTTCAAGGGAAATCCAAATACGTTGTAGCAAGGCAGAAGGCTGGTCAGAGTTACCGGGGTCGAAGAGTAGTCAGGAGTCGTAATGGCAGAAAGCAGGTCTGGTTTTCCTGGGGCAGAAGAGTATCCAAGAATCAGGCAGGTCCGGGGTCACAAAACAAGGGTGAGCCAGAAGCGCGAGCACACAGGTTCCGGGTGTGAGCTTTGCAGACGATCTGACAAAGGAGAGCTGAGAGACGGGACTTTAAATACTGGGAGAGGTTAGTGGGTAATGCAGCGCAGCTGGCAGAGTAATTAGAGCCGAGCAGAGCAGGGACAGGTGGAGCTCGTTAGGCTGAGTAGAGAGAGAGAGATGAGCAGAGTGGAAGATAGTGGAAACACATTAAGGTGGTAACCCGGTGGAGTGAGAGGGCTCATGACAAATTGTGATAAATAAAAAAGTATACCAGTTTCATTTAAGGACCAAAGGATTGACAGCCGTCCCATATAAATTGCAAAATAGTTGGGAAGAGATTTTTGACGTACCGATTCCATGGCATAGTGTTTATGAACTGATACGCAAAATGACGCCGGATTCAAAACATATAATATTTTAATTTAAATTATTATACAAAATTCTTGCTACCAATAGAATGTTATTTATATGGGAGATACAATCTTCCCAGTTCTGCAGATTTTGCTATGAAGAGACAGAATCATTAGATCATTTGTTTTGGTACTGTCCATTTGTAGCTTGTTTTTGGTCACATGTTCAGGAATGGCTGAAGGATTGCAATATTTACCTGGAGCTAACCCTGCAGATAGCACTACTGGGTGATCTGAAAAGTGTATGTATGCATATGTATATGTATGTATTTGATAGAAGAACCCAAAATTCCTCCCAAAATTGTTTTAAAATAAATACAAATATTTTAAAAAAAACACACACAGCACTGACACCGAGCCAAGCGGTGGTTTTAACATGCCAGTGTTCTAGTAAGAGTGAGTCAGTGCCACAGCCCTAGGGTTTACACATGCCAATGCGATAAGGTTGTTAGCCTAACTCGCCCCATCTCCATTTCCAAGCCATAGCATTCCCCTCAAAGCCTGCTCATGCAAATTCACTGTGACACATCCATTGCTCCATGGTTTGTACCATTTCATGCCTTCACAGACACATCAAAGACTCTCTGGCAGCCAAGCTGAGAGTGAATAGCAAACTTAATCCATACACATACAGTCACTGTGTATGAGCCATAGAATGATAGAGCTGACATATTCCAAGATTAACTGACAATTCTTCACCGTAGTGGTCAACGGAAAGAACCCGGTGAGAATCTGAAAAATCGTGACGACCTTAAGTCCATCCATCCTCTACTGCAGCCAGACACCATAAAGCACAGTCACCGTATTTTGACGCTACACCCTGCCCGCCATTCCCTGTGCCTACTGTATGATACAGTATATAAGAGCAGAGAGGGTTATTCATCACAACATTTACAATTCTATCTTCATGAGGAAAAACAAACCCCTCTCAAATGATAACTAATGCACTGCTGGGTGGCCATAAATCACACCATGGAGAGGTGGGTAAAATTGGAAACATAGGAAATAATAGACACAAAAGTTAGTAAGCAAAGAATGATGATCGTAGCTGTAAATGAAAAGATCTGGGCCAATAATTATTATTGACTATTAAAATGTAAAATTAGTCTGGTATGAAAAGTTATCGTTTAGCATTGTCTTCCATTATAACAACGGCCATGTAAATTCACAATGTATCCATTAGGGAGATGTGGTTTTCATTCATCGTAAGACCCTACAAATCCCTGATGTTTTAGTCTGAAGTCATTCCACAGGGAGGAGAAAGGCTGAGAGCCCGAGGATTCAAATCCCTCTCAATCTCTCTCTTTTTTTGTCAATGTCTTTCTCTCCCTCCCTTCATCACTCACTTTTGCGCTCCCTTCAGCTTTATTTTCCTCAAGCCATCTGCATTACATCTCTCTCTTTCTCCCTCTCTCTCTCCCCCTCCCCCTCTCCCTCCCTCACAGATTACCACCTACTCATATGGTGCATTACTGGCCACAAACTCAAGGCTTACAGCACAGCATTTTTCAACATCCTTTAGAACCAATTAAGAATAAATAAATTAACAAATTACATAGAGTTAAAACCATCTGTCAGAAATGAATATGTAACCAAGTCGCTACTTCAAAACTGAGCCACAATGCATACATCCTTTTTTTTCTCAGTGGCTATCATCGACATGCTGAAAGCCATTATCCATGTATTCAATAGTGAATAGGGATGAGTGGATCAAAACTATGTGTAGCATCAAAGTGTTGTACAACTGACATCAGATTACCCATCTCATTATGCTCTGCTGAAGAGGCTCTGAAACTAAAGACAGCTCTTGCCAGTGAGTTTCATCTGAAGAACCACTGTAGGTCCCTTATCAATCTACATCAACCAGTGGATACTTTGCCAGTTTTGTAAATCATTCTGCCTCATCTGTTATTCCATTATAAAGCATAATAAGCCGTACCCCAGGGATAAA